>NW_012103621.1:1442564-1502286 GCF_000951045.1 Mandrillus leucophaeus | reverse complement strand
CGGCGCCCAACGATGACCGCTCCCTGGCGGCGCCTCCGGAGTCTGGTTTGGGAATACTGGGCCGGGCTCCTCGTGTGCGCCTTCTGGATCCCGGACTCGCGCGGGATGCCCCACGTCATCCGGATCGGTAAGAGCTCTCTGGAGCCGGGGATCAACGTGCGCCCGGGCGGGGGCGGGAATGGGGGCCTCCGAACGCGTTCCTGAGAGATTTTCCTAACCTCTCTCCGGGCTGCTGAGCCGGAGACCGCCAGGAGCTCGTCCCTGTGAGGACAAAGTTCCAGAGTCGGGGTCACGGGCCTTACTTATTGGGGAGGAGGCCGCCGGGCCGCAGCGGCGAGGGGCCCTTGGCGCGCTCCTGGGAGGTCAGACCTGGCAGAGTGTGGCGAAGGTTTCCAGTGCGATCCCGAGTCGCGGGCGCATTTCGCGGCGACTGCCAGCATGAACCGCAGCCTACCGAGTTCTGCGATCTGGCTTCTCCGCAGAGTGGGGACCCTGGGGAAGGCGCCAACTTATCTCCTCTGCTCACCTCACTCCCCGCGGACCCCTCGTCCCCACCTCGGGCATAGCTCGAGCGGCTGCGGCGAGGTCGCAGGGCACAGATTCGCATGACGAGGACAGCCGATCTTCTCTCCCGGTGGTCGCCCTTGGCCTCGGTGGCACCGGTTCAGCCCCGTGCAAATGGGGCGGGGGTAGGGGGAGCAGGCCCCTGCTGCCCGCTGCAGCTGGTCCCTGGGGCCAAGGCCTCTCTCCGCCTGGGGCAGCTTAGGTAGAGGGAAGGGACCACGGAGGCCGGCCAGCGCGGCCCGGGCGGGCGGCCCAGGGACGCCAGCGGTTTTTAAAGTTAGCCCAAATTCCTCCGCAGCTGGCGGCGGCTGGCGGGGCTGCGCGCGGCTTTCCGAGGCTCCGGCTTCTCCGCGTCTCTTCTCGCCCGAGACTCTTACTCCGGGCTTTAACTTTGTTGTGGCCGCCCAAGGCACCCTGCGGGCCTGAGCGCTGCGCGTGTCCCGGGCCGGTGACCGGCAGGGCTGGGCCTGGCTGGGCTACGACGGAGCCTGCATCACCGAGGGCCCTGCGCCCGCCGCCAGGCCGGAGACCTGGGCCGCCTGGGTTCACTCGGCGCCAGCACCAGCGCCTGGCACGAGGCAAGCCAGACTCCGCCGAGCCAGGGCCACCCTCCTCCTCTGCAGCTCTTCTCCAGGGCGGACCTTGGGCCGTCAGCGGCGTGAAAGAGGTGCCGGAACCGGTGTCGGGCTTGGTTTCAGTACTTCAGATTTTCCTAGGAGGCGGTCAGAAACCCAGAGGATGGGTCTCCTCCCGGGCGGCCGCCCAGGGACCGGACCCTCTTGAACTCCTGTCTGGATGGGGCAGAGCACAGTCCTCGGCTCTGCCCACGCTGAGATCTTTCGGTCCATGCCCAGGACCCTGGCAGGCAAACACCGGCAGGCACCGGAGGCAGATGAGGCCAGACACGGGAGGGGACTCTGGGGACAGCCCTTATGGTCAGACTTAACCATTTGCAGCCCAGGCTGCTCCTGACAACCGAAATGTTTTCTATCTCTGTGCCTTTGCCTGCCCCGAGCCCAACTTGGCACCATTCCAGGGGCAGGAAGCCCCCCCCATCCCCGCCAGTAACGGACCAGCGCTTCCTTTATTCCCTGTCTCCTCCCCTCTGCTTTTTTGGGGGCCTGCGTCGTAGAGTGTCCTTGGGGAAAAAGGTGGGGAGACTGAGAAGACGCTATCTGCCCATCGCACGGATTGCAGCTCCCTCTTCCTTGGTCCTTCCTCCATAGGGGTGGGGTGGGTGTGCTCCCAGCCCAGCCTCAGGAAGGGAAGTCTTTGGAGGCCCAGAAAGACAGGCTACGGTGAGGGCAGCCTCAGAGGGATAAGCTGGGAAGGCGCAGGATGATGTATCCTTACTGTGAAATTGAATGGGTTAGGGAGTTCCTCCCAGCCCTTAGGAAGAGCATCCCCAAGCCTACCCGCCCTTTCTTGGGTTCAGCGTGTAATAATGCAATTAACGGATGGCAGAGCCCTCCTCTCTTCTAATCTTCTTCGTATTAAGCCCCAGGATTAATTAGCGTGTCAGCCCAGGCCATTTATATCCAAGAGTCCTGCCCCATTTGATTCTCAGCCCATGGACTGGGGTGTTGTGCCTGCGCCAAACGTGACCACCAGAGCTGTGCCAGTTTGGGCGGAGGATGGGAGGACTCTGAGGCTTCTGGGCTTCTCTGGAGCCTCCTGGGGAGCTGAGCTTCTGTCCTTCTGAGCCCCTGCTCGAACCCCAGCTGGAGCCAGGGAGCTACAGTGGTCATGGACAGAAAGAGCGAGAGCGAGAGAGAGAGAATGAGAATATCATGCTAAAACCCAAACACACCGCCTTGGCTGGGCCAGGTGCCATCTCCCTTTTCCCATCTCTGCCATCCCTGGGATCTCAGGGCTCTGGCTGGGGCTATAAGAATTGAGGCCCTCTGGAGTGTGCTAGGTGCTTCTGGTTCTCAAGACTGGCGCCTCAGCCAGCTGAGCTTGGAGCTGAATCCTTCTCCAGCAGCCAGGCGTTGCCGAGTATCAGCCCGGAGAGGGCTTTCCTGCAGGTGTGAGAGGGGCTCTCTGGGCTGGGGAGCATCGTACCCGCCCCCTCTCTTTGTGCCTCTTTTGGGGGCTGAAATTTCCTCTTAGACAAGGAGATGGATAGCTCAGCAGTGTGACACAGTGTTCAAACAATCTGTCTTGAATAGATGAATTGCATTGCTCTGTCTTTTTGTAATTGTGTCTATCAGAAGGAGAGGTCAAGGCATTGATTGCTTGGATGGTTTGCAAGTAACAAAAGACAGTGAGGGAGAGAGCAAGGGAGAGAGAATAATTGGATTGTAGTCTGCGGGAAAAAATGATCATTGATTATTTTATGTGAATATGTGGAAGATGTATTCTGTGTATGATTATCAAATGTTGTTCATTGAAGGTTTTCAAGGCATATTGTTTGGCATTTTATTATTATTATCATCGTTATTATTGTTTGGATGAATCCTAGTCTTAACTCATGGAAGGCAGTTTAATGCATAGATTCTCTCAGCCAAACAGGCTTGAGTGACCTCCTGCGGGGACCTGAATTTCCAGGTGGCCTGACCCCAAAGCTGTAGTGGAGGGGCTGCTGGACTTGGAGTCAGGAGGTCTGGTTTTCTGCTGCATCTGCCACCAGTTTGTTGGGCCATTTTCATCAAATCACACCTCTCCCTGGAACCCCAGGCCTCAGTTTCTCCATCTGTAAACTATTTGGTTGGCCTTAATGGTTGGTATGTTCTGTGGTTTCAAAGTTCCCTTTAGTGCAGCCTGGTGGGCACTGTTATGCTACTGTAGGTTTCATGGTTAGGTCTCCCCTCATGTTACGGGCATATGTAGGATTGAGGGCCAGCCTGGAATTTGAAAAGGGAACTAGACAGTGGTAGCAGCAGCTGGGGAAGCCTGGCCAGCTCTTCTGTGTGTTGAGGAGCTGAAGTGGTTGGTGGCGATCTCCAGCCAGCCAGTGGGGAGGTTTGAAGCCAAATGACTGCAGAGACATAAAGCAGGTGTGTGGGGGGTGGGGAGAGGGAAGGGTTGGCCCAGCTCTGGACTCTGAGCATCTACAGATAGAGCAGAACTGAGCTGCAAGGTCCTGAGTTTCGTGAATGTACAGGGGCCCAGCAAGCAACAGCGGCCGATCCCTGGGGAGAGACGCCCCCTCCCTCAGAGTTCCCAAACCGGCCCCATCTGTAACTCTTCTGATCGGTTCACCCAAATTATCCTAAACATTCATCTCTTGAGTTTGGGAGCCACTGTGTGTAAAACAATGAGAAATTTCTTGCAGTGACTGGTGATGCGCTGAAACATCGCCGCCTTGTAGGAGCAGACAGCCGCTGAATGAAGATCAATAGGGTTTTCCCCCCTGGAAGTAAATAGCTTCAGACAAGACCTGGGAGTGGCCCGCGGGGCCTTAGAGATCACTAACTTGAGGAATTTCTACCTCCACTTTTCAGCCCAGCGGCTGCTGTCAGCCCCAGCTTTCCTGCTTCTCAACTGGAGTTTAATTTTTTTCCTGATGCCTGCCTCGCATTGCGCTAAACAGTCTTTTGATGTCAGGATGACCTAGGGTCTTTAGAGGTGGTTTATGCAAGGTGAGCCCAGGCACCCTGGCCTCACTAGGCTCTTTCAAGGTCACCTGCATCCTCCTGTAGCCAGCAGGATGGCTGACCTCAGAAGTCCAGCTCATGTGTTGTTTTGAAAGGGCTTTGTGGGGTGGCTCTTTATCCCCAACACCTCCAGGAATGCAAGCTGCCTAGCTGCTTTTAGGATCCTTTGTAGGGCCTGTGAGCCTTCCCGAATCCCCACGGTCCCACAGGTACTCTGTCCCTGCTCCAGGAAACAGTCCCCTCCATGAGGGAGGAAGCACAGATGCCCCCGTGGGCTGTGGAACTACCCCTCCTCTTGAGAGAAGTATAAGGCCATACGCAGCACAGACTATAGACCTGCTTGGTGAAAGGGTTTCTTTTAGCAGGAGACCTGTTTGATCTCAGTGACTGGGACTGTGTTTCTGGTCTGCTGAGGTGGCGCCTCCTCTACCTGCCACAGCAGCTTCCCCTGTCTCTTCCTCCCGCAGCTGCAGCCTGGCTTCCCTTGCTTGCTCAGAACCTTCCAGAGGGAACTGAGAGAGCGGATGCTTCACTCCACTGGGCAGCGCGCAGAGGAACTGGGGGGCTCCGCACTCCCCGCCTGGCAACAGAGAGGACGGATGTTGCAAGAGCAGGGCCCTTGTTGAGGCTAGCACCCAGCAGGCACTCGCTTGTCCTCCAGAGGCCGGTGTGGTAGGGCTGCAGCTCTGGGAAGACAGATGCACCAAGGGCCTGCCTGGTATGGAAATAGAGCTGATGCAGATGGGGCTGGCGTCTTGGCCCTGGGCTTGATTCCTGGAGTCGCTCTTCTCCCAGGTGCTGATTCTCCAGCAGCAGCACCAGAGGGCAGTGTGCCTGTGCTGAGATGGCCACCGCAGTGTCTTCTGCCTGGGGCCCCACCTGGGTCTGGAGCAAAATCAGAATAATGAAACAGCAATGACAACAACAATACGATGGCCCCAATTTATTGTGCAATTATTAGCCACTAAGCACTGTGCCAAATGCTTTTCAAACAATGACTCATAGTGTGGGTAAATAGTAAGTGCTCAATAAATGGAGCCATAGGGTTTTTCTCTTCATACTGGGTAGCCTTCACCACCTACAGGCATTATCCC
Organism: Mandrillus leucophaeus; assembly: GCF_000951045.1. Classification (NCBI taxonomy): domain Eukaryota; kingdom Metazoa; phylum Chordata; class Mammalia; order Primates; family Cercopithecidae; genus Mandrillus; species Mandrillus leucophaeus. The sequence goes on along the minus strand of NW_012103621.1, from coordinate 1,497,029 downwards.
ATTTTACAGGTGAGGGAAATAAGCTTGGCGAAGTCACTTGCCCAAGATCACGCAGCCAGTGAGCGGTAGAAGTAGGATAAGAAGTATGGTCTGCCTGCCTCTGGATCCTGTGCTTTTAGCTGGCTTTGCCATCTGGAGGTGGCAAGAAACGGTTTTTAAAGGGGCTGAATGCAGTGCCCTTGCCCCCACTCTCCGTTCTGTTTGCTGAGTGAGGTCTCACTGGCTGGGCTGTGTTGGTCCTGCTCTGGGAGGATGGCCATCTGGGCTCTACCATGCTGAATTCCACCAGTCCTAGTTTTCAGTGTCAGACTGGCCTTGCTGATGAGCTGTGTGGCAGATTCGCCGCCTCCAGGGCACAGGTGTGGATGGCCTTTCCCAGCCTTCCCACCAACACACATCCTTCCACTTACTACCTCCCACATTGTCCTGGCTTCTGGATTCAAGGCTTTAATCTAAGCCCTAAATAAAGGACGGATTCACCCTTGGGTGAGGTCAGTTCACCTACAGGGATCCCACTGTTCTGGGGTCTATAGTCTACATGTCCCCATTGGAACCACCAGGCTGTCCTCAAAGACATTGTCAAAGCCTTGAGGAAGCCCAAAGGCCTCGTGTCTGTGTCTCCTTCACCCCCCATCCTCCTCACCCAGTGACCTGGAAAGAGAAGGTGATTAGAGAATTAGCTGTCTTTGTTATTCCTTCCTTCCCTCACTTCCCTTTTCCTTCCTCAGTCCTGTTCCTTCTTGCCAACATCCCTTCAAGGCTAATAGGTTTTATGGTCGTTTTATTTTTAAGCAAGAGTCACATCCTGACTTTCTAAATAGGGCCTGCTGCCGCTGGGTCCTGGAATATGTGTTGCTGTGTCACAGACACCGTGGTTTGGGTGTGGGGACCTGGATGCAAGAGCCTTCCTAATCCACCATTCCATCTACAAGAGCAAAGGCAAAGGCAAACCCAGACTTACCCTTCTCTGTCTGCGGTGTTCCTTCTCCCAGGGGGACAGGGGAGCCTGGGATAATGGTGGCTGCCAGGCACTGAGCTGTTCTGGAAGTAGGGGGAAGATGCACTGTGCAAAGTCACTACGAAGGTGACAGGTTTGGGACAGGCACGGTCAGAAGGGTTATGTTACTTTCTAGGGCCTCCATTTCCCCATCTGTAAAATGGGGATGATACTGCCCATTGGGTTAAATAGGTGTGATGTCTTTTCAAAAAAGCTTACGTGCTGTCCACAGTTGAGCATTTCTTTTTGCCCTTGGAGGAGTCTGTGCACAGGTCTGGGAGTAGGGTGATGCTAGGGAGGCCTCCAGGGAGCCAACTCTAAGGAGGCCCTCAAATGAGGACCCTTTGCTTGCATGACTGACCATGAGAGTGGGCGCCTTCTTAAATCCTGGCCCTGGCCCAGCATCTGAATTTGCTTCTGGAGTATGCTTTTCCTCCTACTTCTCTTTGTGCTCCAGAGACAAATCCTAATTGAGCATGATTTGGAGAGATGACACCAAATTGAGGACCAGGAGACTGGGTTTGAGGACGACAGGTTGTTCAGATTTTCTTTTGTCTCTCATAGCCATGTTTCATAGCAGCCATGCCCCCAGAGCCCTCTGCCCTTCCTTTCTTTGTTTTATTTCCTTTGGAAATCACCTCCAGGGTCCACACTGCCTCTCCTCCTTCACAGCTTAGCTGCCCAGGTCCTTCACCTTGCTTCCTTTGACCTTTACACCTTGTTTACTAATAGTATTGACCTTGGCTGTGGTTATCTGGGGGCGAGTGGGTGTCTAGGCTTTCTCTAATGCATGTGTGTCGTGCCTCCCTGACTAGACAAGGAGCTTCTCAAGGGTGTCTCAGGCCATCTCTCCCCCATCACTTCCAAGAAGCAGAATGATTTTTTTGGAGTCAATAATATATTTCATTGATTCTAAGATGGGATTTTTTTTTTCACATTTTCATATCTCTGACATCAACTCGTGTCTCACATGTCATGTCTAAGTTTACTTGCAGAATTTTTTCTTTCTTGGCACTCTTAAGAAAGAATGGCATGTCTTGGGTCTGAGAAATGTGGTGGATCTATTTTTGAACGTGAGTCCAATGTGTACTTGCTGTGTGACCTTGGGGAAGTCACCGCACCTCTGAGCTTCCATTTCCTCATCTATAAAATAGAAGTATTAACGTTAGGTTGAAACATGTGCAGCTGTTGTTGACCTACAAAAATCTTGTGGTTGACCCTTACAGTACTGTCTGCACAGGGTTGTTGTGAGGATTAAAGGAGATAAGGTATGTAAAGCTCTTTGCATAGTGCCTGATGCTTAATAAATTTTAGTAGAAAAAAAGAGAGTTCCCCAAGGGTGGGGCCACATCTCCACTGACTTTGAGCTCTGAGGCTGTCTGCATCGCGTGTGCCCTTGGCTTTGTGCTAACCCCTAGTGCCCCATACTCCATGCAGCCTCGTACATGGCATCTGCCCATTGCTCACATACCCATGGGCCCTGCACTGGAGTTGGTGGGCCTAGCAGTCTTTACCAGTTACCCACTGTGCTAGGGAGCAGGAGATGTACCCTTCCTTGGATGCTCCTAATGTCTGCTCCCAGACACTGCCTGGCCCATTATTTTGCAGCATTTTGATTAAAATGCATTTTGCCTATGTTCAGAGCTGGGAAGACCCTGATTATGGGATGTCCTTAAGGGGCTGGTCCAGAGAGTCTTGATCAGCCCTTCTCAGATGGGGAGTACCATCTCGCCTCCTGGGCAGGCCACTGGAGACTAGACAGGGTCTGAGGCTGGAGGCCCTAGGGGATAGACACTTTGGCTCTCCTAGGAGACACCAGGTAATGAGGACAGAGGCAAAAGGCAGGGAGGAGAGAGTCCCCATGGTGATTGTACAGATCGGAGATAATGAGATGGAGTGAGATCCAGGGGGAGTGGTGGCTACAACTCCAAATCCTTTGGTGCCATGCTGAATGGTAGTTAAGGATAGCAGAGAGGGGAAAAGCAGCAAGAAGGAGCTAAGATTCTGGTTTGTATTAAGAGGGTTCCAATCCATAGGAGACGATTAAGTCTCGCGCTATTAAAGGGACTGATGCAGACAGGCTGCCGATGAAAGGGGGTTTATAGAGTTCTCAGAACAACTGCAGGGATGAGCTCTTTAAATATGGGAATGAGGGAGACTTCTGCAAAGCCTTTCTGCATCTGCTTTGCAGAACTGAAATATGCTATTCCAAAAAGCTGCCCAATTGGGCGGAAAAGCAGGAGCAGGGAGCCAAGGACTTTCCAGGGCTCCAGGCATCACATTTCCTGTCTATGGTGAAGAATCAAATAATCTAGGCTGAAAAGAACCCCAGGGGTCATTCTAGGCCTCTAGTTCTCAAATATTAGCATGTGCCAGAAGCACCCAAAGCACTCGTTAAGATGCAGATTGCTGGGCCCCATCCACAGACCTTCTGATTTCGTGGGTCTGGGGTGAGGCCTGAGTGCTTGCCTTTTAAACAGGTTCCCAGATCATGATGCTGCTGCTCATCTGGGAGCCACACTTTGAGGACTGCTGTTCCAGATCAGTGGAGGACCCCACTACATACAGGTGGACGGCCAGTCTCCGATTGAATGCCACCTGCAATGGGAGCTCACCAATTTTAGGCCCCACCCATTCTTTACTGCAGATGTTTTGCCCATGCTAATCTCTGTTGCAAATTTTCCTCTAAAAAGCTAACATGTGTCTCCCTGCAGTTCCAGGAGGGCAATATAACTGGGGTCTGAGTGTAGGTTTGAAATTCCTCTGTCTGAGTTTCAACTCTTGATCCCTTCCCTCCTGGCTGTGTGACTTTGGGTAAGTCACTTACTTTCTCTAAGTCTAGATTTCCTTATCTGTAAAATCAGGATAATAGCAGATTTCACCTCATGGGATTATTGTGAGAATTAACATGCCTGGCACAAACGAATCTCTCAGTACATCTAGCTCTCAGTCTAATCTTGAGGATAAACTCATAGATTCTAGGATCTAACAGCCTGACTTTGAAGGCTGCCTCCCTCACTTCCCACCTGTCTAATCTTGAGCAAACTTTTTTTTTTTTTTTTTTTTTGAGATGGAGTCTTGCTCTTTTGCCCAGGCTGGAGTGCAGTGGCGTGATCTCGGCTCACTGCAACCTCCACCGCCAAGGTTCCAGGTTCAAGCAATTCTCCTGCTTCAGCCTCCTGAGTAGCTGGCACTACAGGCACCCGCTACCGCGCCCGGCTAATTTTTCTATTTTTAGTAGAGATGGGGTTTCACCATATTGGCCAGCCTGGTGTCTAACTCCTGACCTTGTGATCTCCCCTCTTCAGCCTCCCAAGAGCAAAGTATTTAATATCTCAAAATAATAATGATAATAATAGTTGTACCTGCCTCACAGCGTTTTTGTAAAGACTGAATGAGTTAATGCATGTGAAGTGCTTAGAACACAGCCATGGTAAGCACTCAGTAAATGTTGTCTATTACTCCTACTATTATGATCTCCCTGCCCACTGACTCTGGCTTGAGTTTTTTCCCTGTCCTACACTAGAGCTCTGCAGAAACACAAAGGCATTTATTTCTTCAGACTAAAGTGGCTTAATTCCTCCAGCATGGTGTCAAGAGCTGACCACAGTGCTACTTATTTATTGAAACCAGTAAGACCATCACCGCCTCAGGTCTCAGCTTTGGTGTCTGGTTGTACAACACCAGACTGTTTCAGGCTTTTTAGCAGCCATTGCAGTCTGTTGATTTATCCTAAGCTGGTGGTCTCATGAGATCATGAGGTCTTTTCCACAAGTATTGCCGCTGATCTGTAACTTTTCTCATCCTCCCTTTGGCAGTTGATCTTTTGAGCCTAAAGGCAAAACCTATCATTTATCCCCAAGTAAGTTCCATCATTGAACCTTCAGGCAGTTATTCTTACTCATTGTTTCTGGACCACCAGGGCCTATTACCATGTCTCCATGCTTGAAAAGCAGGTATGGATTACACCCTCTTCTTCTAACCGCTGCCTCCCTCCTGGGGTCTGTGGTAGAGGGGTTAAGTGGTTATTAGCCTATAGTATGGTTGGGGTTGGGAATCACTGCTCTGAATAGTGAAGCTTTTGGGGATTCCCATTCTGATGTCTCGCATGCTTCATGCCATCTGAGCCTGGGATAAGCATATCCTCCTTCCCTTCAGCCAGGTCTGCCATAAACACATTAAGCAGGAAATGAGCAATGTCAGAGTCTGATGGCTTTATTCAAATGGTCTTGGATCCACTATCCTACACTTTAATGAGCTTCAGAATTCCACTGGCTTCCTTATGCCCTCAGGCCCTTTATGATTTGCCATGGTTGGCATCTCTGGACTCATGGACTGTCCCTCCTTGCTTCACCCTCTCTGATCCACTGCATTGAACATCTAAGTCCCCAGAAGGCACTGTGCTTTCCCCCACACTCTGGGCCTCTGCACTGCCTTTCTTTTTTCTTTTCTTTTTCCTTTTTGTTTTTTTGAGACAGAGTCTCACTCTGTTGCTTAGGTTGGAGTGCAGTGGTGTGATCTCGGCTCACCACAACCTCCGCCAGTTCAAGCGATTCTCCTGCCTCAGCCTCCCAAGTAGCTGGGACTACAGGTGCACGCCACCACACCCGGATAATTTTTGTATTTTTAGTGGAGATGGAGTTTCACTATGTTGCCCAGGCTGGTCTCAAACTCCTGACATCATGATCCGCCCGCCTTGGCCTCCCAAAGTGCTGGGATTACAGGCTTGAGCCACTACACCCGGCCTGCACTCCATTTCTTTCTTTCTTTCTTTTTTTCTTTTGTTTTGAGATGGAGTCTCACTCTGTCGCCCAGGCTGGAGTGCAGTGGTCGGATCTCAGCTCACTGCAAGCTCCGCCTCTGGAGTTTACGCCATTCTCCTGCCTCAGCCTCCCGAGTAGCTGGGACTACAGGCGCCCACCACCTCGCCCAGCTAGTTTTTTGTATTTTTTTAGTAGAGACGGGGTTTCACCATGTTAGCCAGGATGGTCTCGATCTCCTGACCTCGTGATCCGCCCGTCGCAGCCTCCCAAAGTGCTGGGATTACAGGCTTGAGCCACCGCACCCGGCCTGCACTCCATTTCTTTCTGGCCAACTTCTACTCATACTAAGGTTTCAGTGAACGTGTCTTTTCCTCCAGGAAGCACTTCTCAACCTCCATCCCCTTCTGAGTCCCACAGCACCCTCTACTTTTCCTGTTGTAGCACTTGCTGTATTGTAATTCTTGGTTATTTTAGAGATAAGTGCTGTACTGGCGTGGGCCATAGCCAGGTTGTTCACCACTTAAGTATCCAGTGCTTCTAGCACAGTGCGGGACTCCTAGTAGATAATTAATAAATATTTGTGGAATAAATGAATGCAATGGTGAATATGGTCATTTGAATGTAAGTCCCCCTAACTGCCCTGGCATGCAGCTCAACACTTTTTCCATTTTGTCAATGAGGATTTTATGAAGGATGTTGTTAGTTTCTTCCACGAAGTCAAGGTTCTCGTGCTGTCTGTGGTGGTCTTCTGACACACCAGTTCTGCAACTTTTTCTGTGCCAGGACCTTTTAGATTTAGTCTACTGGGCAGAGCTGGAATATTTGGGGGAGTGAGCCCTTCTTTTTCAAGTCTAGGATTGGACTTTACATTCATTGTCTTGTTCCTATCATGATGATTTTCTTGAGAGAGACAAGCTGTCTTCTTAAAGAAGAGACTAGAGGAGAGACCACAGTCCTCCTGCCTTTTCTGACCTTACCCTTCTCTCCTTCCCACTTGCCACTCAGCATCTCGGCTGCTCTTTCTGGGAGCTGAACCAAGGAAGAGAACCTCTGCTGTGCTGTTGTTAATAGGCTGAGCACTCAGGACAGCTGTCAGGCAGAACTGTGGCTGGGCCATTGCTCTGCTGCCCATCATAGATCAGGTCTCTCTTTTTTCTGTCTTTACCACATCACTGGCTCCTGCAAGGATATGTAGACAACTGGTCTACATGACAGCTTGGTGTAAAGTAGAGGTGTTGACAGTTAACCTGGAGATTCAAGCTTTATAGACAGTCAACTGAGGCCTTTTAGCCCTGGGAATATATACATCATCCACATCAGGTTCTGGGGAGAGTGAGTGTGTGCATGTGTGTTTGTGTCCTTGTAAGAGATGACCATATGGAAGTTTGCTTCTGCAGCACAGACTTCTGAAATTGGGGCTCAACCATCTTTCTTTATTCCAAGCCTGATGAGTGAGTAGTGACTTTCCTTTGTATCAGTGGGGAAACTGAGGACTTAAAGGATGGTCCCAGTTCCTGACTGACTGGGCTTATCTGTCTACTCTACCAATGTGGCTGAGAGTAAGGATGGGAGAGGTTTTGCAGTGGAGCCCTGAGCTTCCCCTCCTGAACACAACGGAACTGAGCTCTCCCCTGAGGCCAGCCCGCCCCCTTTTCTTGCTTCCCTCCCTGGGGAAACATGACACATCATGAGCAGAAAGAGCCTGTTGCCTACATGACCATTTTTCCTGCCCAGTTTAATAGAGGTGACAGCCGTCTATTTTACTTGTCTCGTAACATTGAATCAGTAAATAAAATATGGGTGAACTCTCAGGTTTAGCTGAATTATGGCTGGTCCATGGGGACTGTGGGCTGGAGGAGAGTTGAGCAGAGAAACTGAATCCTTGTCTTCTTGCAAGAGAAGCAGAGCCTTGCATCTTCCTTCTGGATCCAGGAAATCGTTCAGTGCTTGAGGAAGCCAGGCCAGCAAGCTAATCTTGTTTGGTGGTCTCTGAGTCAGTGGAAGAACCAGAACACAAATGGAGGAACCCCAAATGCTAGGGCTACAGGAGCACTACCTGTCCCCATTATTTTTTCTATCACGGATTGGGATGCTGAAGACAGAAAAGAGAAAATGATTTGTGCCATGTCCCTTGATGAGCCATGGGAAAAAACAGACAAACATATGGGTCCTCTGACTCTCATCCTGTTAAGAAAACCTGATCTACCCTCCTATTACACACACACACACACACACACACACACACACACACACCCACCACACACATACTTGCGAATTTGAAGTTTTACATTTGCAGTCTTAAGAGAGCAAAAGAGCCTAGACTTTTCCGATGTGGAAAAGCAAACCTGTGAAACACTTTTCCGCAGTGCAAGAGAAATACAAATTGGATTCACATGTGTTTAGAAAAAGTCAAAAATAACAGATGCACCTTGTGGTTCAGCAAGAGCCAGGGAGGTTGAGGGTCTCCCCAACCTCTGTGTTCAGCACCACGGAGAGCAGCCAGGCCTGAGGGTAGCGGGTGCTGGCTCTTCTAGTATGGACGGTGTGGTTATTGTAAGGTCTTGTTAAACAGGCATTCTTTCTTTCAAATGCTATTCCTTTAGAACTCTGGTAGGTTAGTAAGAATTGTTATTTGTGGTTGTTCAAATAGAATAACGCAAGGTAAAAGAAAATCAAGGTAATAGATGGAATTTTCTCCTTTTTTTTTTTCCTTCCACATAAATTGTTCTTAAACCTTTGGTGCCTTGTACGGCTTGTCTGCTAGGGAGCAGCAGCAGATGACAAAACGAGTGAGCATTCCATTGTCAAATATCACACCTGATACCAAGCATCTTGGCTCGGCTTGTCAGCCTCATCTTTCACATCGCATTTTGTAAGTAGGATTGCTAAATGTGATTTCTTAAAAGTATTTTGTGCGTTATTATTTCCTGAGTTGTGGAGACCTGCATACCTATAATAGAGCCATATTTCCTGCTAGTAAATAAAATCATTCCTCATTCAGGTGATGGGAATTAAATGTGTCACAGCTTGGTGGCATTCCCCAAACAACCCCAGCGGTTCCAGGTGCTCTACCACCTGGATGTGTCTGGGAAGGCTTATGGTGGGGCTGGGAACTGACAAAGCCTCTCTCAGACAGAAAAGTCATGCCAGGAGTGACCTCAGTGTTTCTCAGAGAAATGGTACGCTTTTATCCATCACTGGGGTATGGAGAGTTGGCTGGGAGCACCTGGACTAGAGTTCACAGGACCGGAGAAGGCGAAGAGTGTTAGAATGATAGAGTCAGAGGAATTGTTTCACTCGCCTCTGAGGAATTTGCCTCTGAACAAGAAGTGAGGTTTAGGCAAATGGACCCCAAGGATTTAAGAGGTAAGATGGCATCTTGGACATCACACAGCAGATAGAAAAATCCAGGATATTCTGGGAGGAAGTGAGCTATGGTAGCTACAAAGTGAGGGCTACTTTAGGGGCTCTGGCTGAAGATATCTCAGTATGAGGGGATTTGGGGCTTTTTGATGCTCCTGCTTGGATTCGCAGAATCAGAAAAATCTGCTTCGAAAATTGTGGTTATTTTTATGCTGTTTGTAATTTTGTGTTTATTTCCTGTCTTTTTCACATGGGTTCTGGGCTGACTCATTGATTCACCAAACATTTATGGAGCACCCACTCTGTATACTGCAGAGTACATAGGGTCAGGGGATTTGTGGGGGCTCCGGGATGCGGGGGCGATGAAACAGCACTCCTGGGTTTGGTGGTATTTGAATGTCCTCGTGGTAGGTCCAATTAGGTGACCTTTAGTAATAGCCATGGTTCCTTGAACATTTCGGTATGTACAGTTTAGACCACAGCCTTGCACTTGGATCTTCCTCATTCCGCGGAGTCCTGGGGAGGAGTAATGAGGCTCAGAGAGATGAAGAGACAAGCTGAAAGTCGCACAGTCGAGTTGGCAGGGAGGCTGCATCTCCATTTCACCTTCACTCCTGCTCTCCTTTCTGCCCTTGCCCCTTCTAAATCAGTTCATCACTTATGTTGTTCCGAGAGTGTTCTTTCACCCCTGAACTGTCACATTTATCCCCCTTCAGGATTCATTTTGTCCAGTTCCCTGTCTTTTAGCAGAACTGAACCTTAACTTTTCTAGATGGATGAATGCATGTGTAAGTAGGGGGGTGAAAGGTAAAGGAAGGGGTTAGTATCCAATTTGTAAGTCTCCAAGGGACACAGTCTGTCTCCTCTGGTGAGGAAATTCTTCTTTCTGGCTAACCCAGATCATTCCTGATGCAGTGTAAATCCATCTCATCCATGGACTTTCCTGGACATGGCTGTTCTTGGAGGGTAGGAGGGAACATCTAGCTTGGAAGTCAGTCGCTTAGGGGCTTTTCTTTCTAGGGCTCCACCAAAGAGGCTCTCAGACAATTAAATTGAAATGGCTGCACTTTTGCTCATGGGGGCCTGAGTAGATTTATAATATTTTCTTTTTTAAAAAATTGGAGTTTTTTTTCATGGAGACAATGATTTATGGAATAATCAATTTCTTTATCTACCTAATACATTGGAGCAATCCGTCAATGCAAACATCAATCTCCCCCTGGGGCTGGGGAGGGCAGACAGCCTTTGAGCCTGACTCGTCTGGCAAAAGGTGGCTTTTTCTATGAGTGACTTTGCTCCCCCATCCTGGATCTGAGACCTGCGGTAAGGAGGGTCAGGGGCTCTTCAGCAAAATATTAATGCTTTCTCCTTATTAGTCTCTGCTCTGTCAGAGAAATAAGGTGCAGTAAGCTCTGTCCCCATTGTACAGTTTGTAGAGACAAAGGACCAGAAAGGGTGCTCAGAGACCAGAATTTGGAGGCATGCACGTGGGAGTGGCCATCTCTAAATCTCTAAGGGTTGCAGTGTATGAGAAGGAGCAGATCTGGTGTTACAGGTCCCAGTAGAATTGGGGCCAGTGAGTGATGGTCCAAGAAGGCAGATTTTGATTCAATACCAGCTATCCACATTCAGTGCTCTTTAAAGATTCAGTAAGTGTAGTGCCTTGGAGTCTAGTGGGCTTCCTATTATGAGCCAGATTCTGGTGTTACCGAATCAGGCCTGTTTTGCCCACCGTGTAGTATGCCAGTCACTGAGACGATGAGTTTTGCAGCAGAGAAAGGGTTTATTCATGTGGCAGCCAAGCGAGGAGACAGGAAAATAGGTCTCAAATCCACCTTTCCAAAGATGAGTTTTAGGGTTGTTTATGGGATAGAGGAGCAGAGTGGTCTGAGGCATGGGGAAAGGTGATTGGGGATGAGGAGAAGTGAGGCAATCAGTTTTTGCACAAGCGTAGTCAAGCTTCATGGCACTTCATAGGACGATGTCTGAAAAAAATGGCAGCATTAGCATGACCTGAGGGTGGAGCTCTTGGCCCTGTGACGTCAAAAGAGGACTCATTACCCATCCATCATTTGTGTAGGTCCAGTTGAAGGTTCAGTGGTCTCACTCAGTTTGAAATGGACAGGAGCAGACTCTAAATTTCTGAAAAACAACTTAGGCAACTGTTAGCATTGTGATCCATATGTCAGAGGTGTTATCTCTAGTGAATTTGGAGAGTCTTAAAAAAAAAAAAACAGCTAAAAGCAAGCAAAGCTGGCTAAGGTTTTGACAAGCCTATTCAGGTTTGCCCTCGGCTTCTCAAGCACAGATTGGCCAGGGGTGTTATCAAGGGGCTCTGGATTCCTTTCACTGTGAAATTCTAGGCATGCCCAACTGTGCGGCAAGACATGCTATAAAAAAATCCAGATTTTCCGAGCTCCCTGAAAAGGCCAGTGCCTGCTCCTGGCTATGCAAACTCCAGGAAGGTCAAGCCCGGTAGTAGTGGTTGTGAAGAATACTCTCAGGCTTCTTTTTTATGGTTTTTAGAAATCTTTTTAAAGAAAACAGCTCAACACCTTTTTTTTTTTTTTAAAGAGACAGGGTCTCCCTATGTTACCCAGGCTGGTCTCAAACTCCTGGACTCAAGTTATCCTCCTGCCTTGGCCTCCCAAAGTGCTGGGATTACAGGTGTGGGCCTCTACACCCAGCCTAGCTCAACACCTTTTTTTTTTTTTTTTTTGGGATGCAGTCTCACTCTGTCTCCCAGGCTGGAATGCAGTGGTGCAATCTCGGCTTGCTGCAACCCCCACCTCTAGGTTCAAGTGATCCTCCCTGCTCAACTGTCCCAAGTAGCTGGGACTACAGGTGTGTGCCATCACACCCAGCTAATTTTTGTATTTTTATTAGAGACAGGGTTTCACCATGTCTCTAATCCACTGATGAATCATTTAACATAATTAAACATTTAATTTGTGTTGGCTAGGTTGGTCTTGAACTCCTGACCTCAGGTGATCCACCCACCTCGGTCTCCCAAAGTGCTGTGATTACAAGCTTGAGCCACGGCGCTCAGCCCTCAACACTTTTTGATGTCTCACTCTTCTGAAGACTAACATCTTTGCTTGGAATTCAAGAAATTCTCTTTCTAAACTCTATTTCTACGTTATGACCCCTTCCACACCCTCATCATTTAATTTTAAGTTTAATTGGTTTTTTAAGTTGAATCAGCCAACATTCAAAAATTTGGACGTTTTATATGAAATTTTGGGTTTCCAGCTTCTCTTCCCACATTCACATATACCTCAGTCCCCACCCCTCCTTACAGTAATTTCCTGTGCTAGGATCAGTCACTGTCCTGCTGCTGCTGTTTTTCTTTCAGTAAAGTTACGAAGGAAAAGTAAAATGTTTTTATTTTCAGGAGCAAACAAAAGACAGACTAGGAGTGCCAATTTTTTCAAATTTGTTTCTCTCACCAGCCCTGTTTCACTCTGGGTTTCTGTTGGTCCTGCAGGCATTGAGCCACTGACCTACCACGTGGGCAAAGAGCATCTCAGAGGCAGGGATCTTGTCCCATTTCTGTTTATTGTGACGATAACAGCAATTGTTTACTGAGCCCTTTTCTGAGCTCGTTTAACCCAAAGGTGAGTCTAATTATTCCCACTTTCCAGATAAGGAATCTGAGCCTTAATGAGGTGAAGGTACCCAGTGGAGTAAGTGATGGGTGTCACTAAGACTTGAACTCCTGTCTGCCTGACTCCATTGTAATCCCCTGTGTATTCCTAGCAGCTGCCCCTAGCAATGCCCACAACTGGCAATTAGTTAAGTGCTGGACACGTCAACTTGAATTCCAGAGTCACGGATGGGATGGGGCCAGGTGGGCAACTTCCGACCTTAAGGTGGATAGTGGCACATTTAGGATGCTTCTGATTCTTCTTTCCTTCCTTTGGTGCCTGGCTGGGCACAAGCGGCTGCTGTGCGTCTGTTGGGCGGCATTACCCAGAGTTCAGTTAACGTGTGCTGGGCAAGAAATCTGCTCTGAGTCCCTTTTGCATTACCATGTCTTTGAGGTGCATGGACATGGTGCAGGCGCTGGAGCTCGGCGGGAGCATTTTAACAACCTCTGTCCTTGTTCGCTCCCTGCAGTCTTCACAGTGGCCGCAGGCCCGTCTCTCCGACACAGACCCAGCAACTAATTGGGCCTGGATAACAAACTACACAGACACAAGCCCCTTCCCATTCCCCTCCTGGACTGCAACGTGGGAGGCTTTGCAAAGCTGCCACCTTCTGCTGGGGCGGGAGTTGGGGGACAGTGGGGAGAGGCTGACCTGTCCACCCTAGACAGGAACAGGGTGCTTGGCACCCTCTCCCTGGCTAGGCTATGGACCTGGGGGCCCCTGTGGCAAGAGTGTGGGCTCTTTGGTGTCAAGAGTCCCCTGTGGACATTGTCAGGAGGTGGCTGCAGAAGGGAGATTTAGTAATGAACAAAGCACTGGCTCCCTAGCTCAGAATAGTGTCTGTAAATCCCACCTTGCACAAATCCTGAAATTTTATTATTCTGCCAGCCCGTTGGAGCCAGGTGGCAGTGGGAAGCTTCAGATTAATTTGGGAGATGTTTTCTTTGCGGAACCTCTGGCTTTCTAGGCAAGTGGATTAAGTTCTGGACCAAATAAGGGCTCTTACTTTCTTGACATTTGGGGCTGGCTTTGCTTTTCTGCCTGCTGGGGTTTACTTTGGGTGTATGAGTTATCCCCACAGGCTCCCTTTGCTGTCTGCCCCTTGGGGTCTCTGCTGTAGCACATAATCTCCAGGGAAATGTGGCTTTTCCTTTCTCTCCTACCCAAGGCGGACAGAAATATCTTTCCCCATTGCACCAACCCAGATAGAATCTGGGCAGAAGTTTCTTAGGCTTCAGAATCTCTTGATGCAGAGATGGGACCAGGATATTCTGACCCTGCTGTTTTGACCCTGTTGTTTTAACCCCTGAATGAACCAATGTGGATGAATTCTTATTGAGAGATGAAGAATGAGTCAGAAAGTGAAAGCCAGTGATTGAGACAGATATATATACATATATACACACACACACACACATATATATATATAGAGAGAGAGAGAGAAAAAAACAGAGATAGAGAGAGAAGAGAAGAAAAAATAAAAGAAAAGAGGCTAAATGGCTAAATGGGTTCTGTCACTGGGATGACCAAGTTCTCAAATGCCCAGTGGAGTCAAAGCATCCTCACAGTCAAAATGGCAGGTGTGAATGTCCTAAAAGCCCAACTGGGATAACTATTCTCTAATCCCAACCTGTGTTTCTGGCCTCTGCCTGTTTGTAGCTTCCCAGCAGAGGCCACTGGGTGTGGTTTATCTTCTATTGGATAAGTACCATAATATGCTTAAAATTGTGCCTGCCTGGCACAGAGTGGGGCTTAACAGGTTACCTGGTGGAGTTTTCCTGGAGAAACCAGATGGGGCACACGTGATAAGACCTCATTACTCCATTCAGGTATGAAAAGATGTCCAAGAATCTGCCAGAAAAGGAACTCTATAGATGGAATGCATCTGTCTTTGCTGGCTCTCAGAAGCTGGTTTGCGGTTCACCTTGCTGGGCTTCTTTCCCCCTCCCTATCCCTCCCTTCCTCCTTTCTTTCCTCCTCCCTTCCTTCTTTCCTTTAATAAATGTTGCTTGAGCACCTACTGTGTGCCAGGCACATTCCTAGGTGCTGGATATAGAGTGATGATCAAAGAAGTGATCAAAGAGGGACCTTGTCTACTCTACTTAGGGCAACAAACAATTAACAGATAATGCATAGTTCTGAATTGTAGCAAATGTTATGCATGGAAACAATGGGAAGGCCATGCTATGGTTTGGGAGTAGGAAGGGCCTCTCTGGAGAGGTGGCGTTTAGGCTGAGGCCTGAATAATGAGAGAAGCCTGCCTTGTGAAGAATGCAGGAGCACTCCAGGCAGAGGGAACAGAGTGTATGAGGCCTTAAGGTGGAAAGAGCTTGGCATGGTCAAAGAACAGAAAGAAGGCCCATGTGTCTGGGGCTTGGGGTGCAAGGGGCTGGGACAAGGCATTCGATGAGGTTGGACATGTGATGAGGTGAATTTCCAAAGCCCTGCTCCAACTTTGTCCTGGGGCTCTCCCCCGCTGGCCCAGGTTCTGGTCTGAGGCACAGGCCAGCCTCACGCTGTAGACCCTTGATATCTTTGGCCCTTTCAGGCTTCAGGGCTCAGCCTCATTCTTCCTCCTCTGCATCCTTCCCTGGAGCTGCTCTTGGTGAGTGACACCCCTTCCAGCTAGGCACCTCACCAAAGCCTGGTCCAAACATGCGCTTGATACAGCAATGGAGGATCCAGCATTGCAGGGCTGCGGAGCAGAGCTCTCTGCAGGGGAGGGGCCTTCTCTCCCAGGGAGATTTATATCTTTTGGCCAGTTCTCAATCCAGGTGAGGGAACTGTAGAGCCCTAAGGGAGCCTACTTATTCTGAAGACAAGTGGGAAGTTTAGTGGCAAAGGTTCTGGTTGGCTCCTTCCATGAAGTGAGTGCCAGAGGAGTAGCCCAGGCATCTGAAGGAAGGGCACACACACACACTCATCCAAGCACCCAGATGTTTGGAGGACAAGATACCAGGCCATCCGGCTCAATCCACTGATGAATCATTTAACACAAATTTGTGTCTGGGGCTGACATGGTTTGGCTGTGTCCCCACCCAGATCTCATCTTGTAGCTCCCATAATTCCTACATGTTGTGGGAGGGAACCAATGGGAGATAATTGAATCATGAGGGCAGTTTCCCCCATACTGTTCTCGTGGTAGTAAATAAGTCTCACGAGATCCGATGGTTTTATAAGGGGTTTCCCCTTTTGCTTGGCTCTCATTCTCTCTTGCCTGCCACCATGTAAGACATGCCTTTTGCCTTGTGCCATGATTGTGAGGCCTCCCCAGCCATATGGAACTGTGTGTCCATTAAACCTTTTTTTCTTTATAAATTACCTAGTCTCAGGTATGTGTTTATCAGCAGTGTGAAAACAGACTAATACAGGGGCCAAGCTAGGTGCTTCGGGGTACCCCAGGAAGAGAAACCACCGTCTGCAGTAGTGGAATTCTCTTTGACTTGCCAAGTGTGTTCACATGAGTGTCTTGTTTGATGCTCCCAACAGTGAGCAGGGTAGGCAGAGCTGGACTGAGGAGCCCCAGTTTGCACATGAAGAAACTGAGGCTCAGCGAGGTCACCTCACGTATTCCAGGTCAAACTAGTAAAAGCTGCATTAGGAAAATCTTGTAGTCACATCTGGAGGTGAATCATTCCTTTACCGTTTAGTTGCTCTGTGACCTTGGGAACAGAGTACCAGCCTCGTTTTTCTCATCTGAAAACACAGAGAAATGTGGTGTCGAAATGCTTAGCTCAGGGCCTGGTAAACAGTAGGTTCTTAGTAAATATAAAACTCCCTTCCCACTCTGGCCTTCTGACTCTGGGCCAGCACGTTTCTTAACACGTCACCCTCTCCCTGGCCTCGTGGCGTTTCAGGTTTGCAGTTGTGACCTTGCACAGGAAACGTCTTGATATTTGCTGCCAGGTAGACAAAACATCTGGAAGATTGGCCCATCTTTTTTCCTCTTCAGCCAAATGTTTTGGTGTCATGAAGATAAAGCCACAGAGACGTAACTGCCAGGGCCCGGTTCCCAGAAGGCCATAAAACACAGCGATCCTGCCGGGCCCTGCTCGCCGCAATCCAGCAAAGTGCTTCTCGCATCCAACACATGGTTATTTTTTACAAAATCGCTGAACTAGCCATGTTAGCTGTATTGATCAATAAATTACTTTGATGAAAACTCAATAGGCAATGGCCCCCTGGCACTCATTCCCACACAAAGGAAGGGCTTTTACACTTTTTCCATCTTAAAAACCTTGGTGCCATTTCCCGTCCCATTTTTCTCCTCTGTGTATCACTCCCAGGGGTTGCTGCCTCGGCCAGCACCTGCCTAGACAGGACTTGGAGATTTCTGGGGCCATAGGCAGGGATTATTCTGGCCCAAGGCGTGCGGGGTCCATGGGAGGTGGAGTTAATCCGTCTGCCCACGTCCCCCCAAAAAGGTTTGCTTTTTAGGACACTCTGGATGCCCTGGCATCACTGTTGCTTGGCATCCTCCTTGGGCCTGCAAGACCCATCATTCATAGCCCTGCTGGGAGAAACGCCTGTCCGCATGGAAGAGCCAGGAGTCATAACAGGCCCGTGGTCTTCCCTGAAATTCACTCTTTCGTTCACTCATGTTACATTTTTTGAGCCCTTCTCCTGTGCTGGGAGTTTACCATGTGAATATAATCTTAATGGATCCTTACCAAAGGGCAAATGTTTGAAGTTAACTTTCACCCCCTTAGACTTAACACCAGCCTCCACTGCACGCTAATAAAAGGCAGGTATTGGGCTGAGCGTACTTGCTGCAAATGAAGCCATTGCCCACTTTTGAATCCTGTCTCCTAACTTCAGGTGAGTTCTTAACCTCTCTGTGCTTGAGTTTCTCCACCTGTAAAATGACTAGAAAAGCGTTTATACCATAGGGTTGTGGAAGAGATAAACTGAGTGACTATGGGAAGCACTGTGTGCTGGCTCATAATAAGTCACATGTTAGCTGCCTTTCGCTGCTGAGGATGAAATGAACTAATAGTGTGAAGTGCTCAGAGCAGTGTCTGCTACACAGAGCTGAGGGCGTGTAAGCTAGTATCACCATCGTCTGATTTCATTGTCACAACAATGCTACAAGACAAGAACTGTTAGTCTCCCCATTTTACAGATGAGAAAACTGAGACTTCTTGAGGTCTAGTGTCTTAACCAGGATTTCAGAGCAGAGATTTAAACGTGGCCAGCCTGACTCTAGCTCGGAGCATTTTTCCATAGTGCTGGACTTCCTGGTGCAATCATAGTGCTTTGAAGGTGGAAAGCACATGGAAGACACCTGGACCGGCAGGACAAAAGTGGTACAGGTGAGAAAACTGACGCCTGTGGTGGCGCAGTGACTCGCTGGAGTGAACACAGACAGGAAGGTTGGGTGACCCCTGGGTTCTTTCTACAAACATTACAGCCGGACACTGCACACTGGAGACTGCTGGGGTTATCCTGGCTCTGTTGCCTTGTGTAATTATGAATAGCACCCCCTTCACTCCAGGAACACCTTTAACCTCATTGTAGCACAGCTGTTACCAGAGTAGGTTCATGAATCGAACTCACTGGGTTTGAATCCTGGCTCCACCACTTCCTGACTGTGCCTCGGTTTCTCCAGGATTGCAGAAAGGATCTTGTGGGATAAGAGGCCTGGTGAACAGAAAGCACTCAGGAGACATTACCTCTTATTTATTTTTCTCAAGAATAAACGTAAAAAGTAAAAAGAATAAGTGTCTATTTCTATGGCTGTTAACATATTTACAACTCATTCTGACCCTCAGGCAACTCTGGGAGATTGAAGCCTTGAGTTTGTCTTTCTTAACTTGCAGCTGAGCAAGGAGCAGCCTGGCTTGGGTAACGTGTCCAAGGTCACACAGCTGGCTAGAAGAGAGGCACAACTCAAATTCACATCTGCGGATCTTTTTCTCCTACACTACAGTTGCCCTCCTGTTCGAAGCCCCGTGCTCCAAGGGAAACCCAGCCACCCCCAAAGATGTCGGTAAATACAGCACAACTGGCCTCTCTGAAGACTCCGCTCCTCCCTCTTTCTAGGTGTGTGTGTTGGTGCTGAGGTCTCCCCTGCTCAGCTGGCCCAGTACTTGCCTCCTCTTCTCCCATTAACAGGGCATAGGCCACCCTCTCCAAGCTCCCTGCAACAGTCCCCACCCCTGCTCCCTCCCACAGCATCCTCAGGACTGGCTGTCGGCCAGGGGCCATTTTTCCTCATTACCACGATTGCCCAAGTCCTTACTTCAGTCCAGCCCAGCCCAGCCCCATTTGCATACCATTAGCTATGATGCCATGCATTATGGATTCATATTTAATTTTAGTACTTTTTGGAGGCAACTCAACCTAATTAAAATCTCCTCCAAGAGTCTGACATTTCCCCGAACTCTGGTAACATGGGCTCCCCACGAATGGACCACACACACACATACACACACACCCCTCCAGCCATAGATACACACTGCCGTTTTAGCCCCAGTGCCGTGAATTCTTTTTTTAAATGAAAAGGGAGAAAATGAAGAAGTATTTTTCCTCCAAGGCGATTTATATGCAGACTTCGCTTCAGCAAGCCCCCTGGGGGTTGAGCCTGGAGAGGCTGCCAGAGCCTAGCTCCACAGAGAATCTGGGACTGGGAGTGTGAGGGGGCCCAGGCTCTGGCCTTGCCTCGACGTGCCTCTCCTCTTTGAGTCCTGAGCTTGCCTAGGCCTCAGTTTTCTCTTCCTCTTGAGACCATCAGAAGAGAAAAATCACAAGTCCTACATCATACCATAATCCTTGCCTTGTTCCCACTCATTCTGAAATTAAGTCCTTGGAAATTTTCTTCCTTAATCAAGTCACATAAAGTAGCTTAACATTTCCTGAGTGTTCACCGTCTGTCAGGCATTTCACATGCACTAACTAGTTAATTCTCATGACAACAGTTTGAAGTTGATATTATTATTATTATTACATCTCCATTTTACAGATGAGGAAATTGAGGCTCGGAGGGGTAAGTAGCTTTCTCAAGGTCACACAGCAAGTAAATGGTGGAGATTGGATTTGGACCCGGACAGTCTGGCTTCAGAGTCTGTGGTCTTAACGATATCACAGCTGCCTCTTCCTTTTTAGCAAGAAAGGAGTTAGGGCGATGGGCTGGAATTATTCCATTGTTCTAATTCTATGATAATGACTTAATTCTGTCCTGACTCAGGGCAAGGTATTGGCTACCATTCATCTCCCTGACATTTCTCAGAAATCAGTACGTCAGAATTTTCTGAACTCACTGTCCTGGAGGTGGTGGAGCACAGACCAAACCAGGCAAGAGGGGCCATCACTGTCTGGGAGCAGGGGTGGTGAGCGCACAGAGCTCTCCAGGGAGACAGGACACTGGTCTGGCACCACCCAGGCTCTCCTTGTGACCTGCCCACCCTCCTGTGTCCCCATCTCTTCATGTGGACCAGCCAGGAAGATGTGGCAAAGTAGATTGCTTTGTCTGGGCCAATGTCAGGGAGGGAAAATATGGTATTTATTTTTTCTCCATCGTTTAATTATGAAAAATTTTGAACACATAGTAAAGTTGAAAGACTTTTACAGTGAATGCCCCTGTGCCCACATGGTGTTTGTTCAGTCACCATCTGCTCCTTGTGAAGGCACTGCCCTGGGCGATTTCTTTATGCAGTCATTTCAGTCCTCACACAAACCTGATGGAAGGCGGCTTCTTGCTCCCATTTTATAGATGAGGATGCTGAGGCTCAGCAGATGAGGAAACTTGCCCAGGGGAACCCAGCTCGGTAAGGGTAGAGCCAGCCTTTGCACCCAGAGCTCTCTGAGTCCCAAGTCTGGCTCTTCCTTTCTACCCCAGCCTCTGCTTTTCCTGCGAGACACCGTAAGTCCACTTGACAGTGGCAGGTGAAGCCTCTCACCCAGGCCCCTCCAGGTGTTGGAAAGGGACATATGTGGTGGTCAGAGAAGAAGAGGTGGAGGTAAGACACAAGGTGTTTCTCTTGGGGGCTTGTGCTGGGCACATTAACCTTTGCAGCAATGACTCTGCTCCTGGGACTTCTGGAAATGCAGGATCCAGGGCACTGAAGAGCACTAGAGCCCTCAGCACAGGCAGTGGTTTCTGGGCTCATAATGCTCCCTGCATTGGGGCCCCCACGTGCACCTCCTGCTGCTGCTGCTGCTCGGTTTTCCACAGTGAAGGCTGTATCCCATCACTGCCCTTCTCGTAACCCTTCTTGTAACCCCACTGTGCCCAGCCAGCCTCAGACAAGTCACTTCACTGCTTTTGCGGGATCACCATTCTTCAGCCGTGAAGTGAAGAAGTCATTGTTCAGCCAGTTGTACGTGGCTGATAGTGCTGGGAAAACACCTCAAAAGTGCCTAGCCCAAGGCCTGGCGCATAGTAGGCACACAGTGCGGGAGCGTCTGTGTGTCCTCATCTGGAACTTCCCAAGGAGCTTGGTACCCCTATCCCCAACCAGGCCCGGTGGCTCCCAAATGCCATTGTGGATCAGTTCTCCTGGGCTTTGTTCATTTTGTCCTCTCTCTCCCTGGAGTGCTCTTCCCAACACCCATCAAGATTGGATCCCACCTCCTCTAGCAGGTTTTCTAAGATGCTCCCAGAAGGAATGGAATCTTCCCTCTTCTCCCACTCCCCAGCACCTGAACTCAGTGTTAGAAGCAGAGTCAGGTGCCCGCCATCTGGTTTGACTCCCAGCTCTGTTACTTACTGGCTACCTGACCTTGGTAAGTTACTTTTCTTCTCTGTGCCTCAGTTTCCTTGCCTGCAAAATGGGCATGATAATAGCACCCACCTCATTGAGAGACCTAAATGAGTGAGGATATGGGGCGCATCTGCTCAGTGCCTGCATGTAGTGGTGCCCTATGCCGTGCTCCCTTTCTTTAGTGTAGACTATAGCCTCTGCTAGCTGTGCTCCCTACGAGTGGCCTCAGGAAGGCAGGGATATGGGACTGTCCTCTTTGACTACCTGCCTCCATTCCCATCTCAGAGCCTTGCACAGCAGAGGGAAGAGATTAGCTGCAGGGCTGCTGGACTTGGGCCGTGGAGCAGCATCTCGGTCATAGGAAGCGAGTCTGGTGATAGGTAGACCTGAGTTCCAATCCTGGCTGCACCACTGGTTTGCTCCCTGGCCTTTGGAAAGTTCCTTAACCCCTCCCAGGCCTCAGTTTTCTTACCTGTGAAGTGAAGACAATAATTGTACCCCCTCCTAAGGCATGGAGCACTGCCAAGCTCCAGCCCCTCCAGGATCCATCCCATAGCTGCCAACGGTTCATTGCAGGCTGGTCTTGATTGCCCCACCTCCCTCACCCCGCAGCTCTCGCAAGTGACTCAGAACAGAGCTCCTGCTCTGATGTCTAGCCCACGTGCCTGGTTTGCATGGAGACTGCCCTTTGTCCAGAGGGATTTACATTTTTAAAGAGTAAGTTCACCTGAGTCCTGTGGGGCATTGATTCAAACCTCCCGTTAGCTGCCTCCTCCTCTCATGCTGAGGCTTTTGCAGAAAATCATTTAATGTTTTCTCAGTGTTTAAAGAAAGCTCCAAGGGCCCATCAGGCTCAGCCTGGCTGGCGTGATTTTGAAACAAAGTGCGGTCCCCAGTGGAACATGGCAACCTCTGTTCTTTAGTAAATTCAGGGGAGCATTTCTGCACGTGGCCTGCCTGGCTATATTTAGGCCTTGCCAGGCCTTTGAATTCCTCCCTCGTTGGGTTTTTAAGGTCACTGTGGGTGCCAGAGGGCTAAGGCCTGGAGGGCAGGAGGAAAAGCCCTGCCCCAGTCAACACCGCTGGAGTCTGCCCTCCAAGGTCTGGGATTCATACATGGCTCTGAAAATTGTGCATTTAGCAGAAGGAGACCCCAGGGAGCCACAGTCCCCAGGGATGCAGACAGCCTTCAAAGGGAGGAGGCATCCCAGCACCAGGCCTTCTTGACTCAGTATCATCTCACTCCCACAGACTCAAATGCACCCCCTTCTCCCGGTGGCTACAGCATCCTCCCTAACTCCAGTCCTTGTCCCCTTTCATGCTGGTGATTCTGACAGTCTCCAGTATGTCTCTGCAGGTCGCCTCACCCTCCCTGAGAAACCCTCAAGGGCTCCCCACTGCTTATAAGATGAAGTCCAGCCTTCTCAGCATTCAAGGCCTTCCACGATCTGGCCCCCATCTACCTCTGTGTCCCCAGAAGCAGCCCTAAATCCCCTTGAGAGTTAACTACACGGGGACAGGGGATTTTGTCTGCTTTATTTATTCCAGGTTGCCCAGTGCCTTGAAGAGAAACTAGAACATTGTAGGTGCTCAATTAATATTTGCTGAACAAATGAATGGCTGAACAAGTGAACAAACGATGCCATGATCTACAGTTTCCCCACTGTCACGTCTTTGCTCTGACAGCCACTTGCAGCCAGGCCAGCCCTCCTGTTCTTCAGTGTGCACCATCATTCTGCCCTTCAAGGCTCAGCCTGCTTCCTCCCGGCTGGCCCAGCCCCTGGCGATTCCTCCTCCTAACTCCAGCACTGTTGTTAGGGACCCAGTGCCTTCGTCGTTCTCTGATTTTCTGGGGATTGTGTCTGCTTTTGGACTTGGCTACACACCCCTTGAGGTCTAGGACATGAGCATGCCTTAACCCCCTTGGCCTCCCAGCACCGCCTAGCATTCCTCTGTGACTTTCAGTGGATGTGGGTGGGAAGCATGGGACAGGAGCTGCCCAGGAGGCCAGGGTCAGCCCTAGTGGGCTGCAAGGTGGGGACAGAGATGCAGCCACAGGTAAGGCATGGGGCCTGGTCCTTTCAGGACAGATTATGATGTCCAAAGAGGCTGGCATCTGGCATCAGTTGGGGACCCAGGCAAGCAGGGCCACCAGGGAGGCAAAGCATAGGGCATACAATGGCCAGAAAGTAACAGAGCCCAGAGTGGGAGTCACAGGAGTAGGTTAAGTTCAGAGGCAAGGCAGCAGGTGAAAACAGAATTGAGGATACTGTCATTAGATAAACTGTCTTTAGAGGGAAGAGGCTGTTAGACAGGTGTCTGAGACAGGCACTTAAGCCCAGGAAACAAAGCAGGAACCCTGCATCACACCCAGGGGCCTAGTGAGGGCTCCAGCTGGTCAGCTGGGGCCGTTGATGGCGCTGCCTTCCTGCAGTGCTGGGCTGGGCTGGTCAAGTCCCTTCTTTCTTGGCTGGACCTACAGGTGTGAACACAGTGGTCTCAAGAGTGGGAGGAGGGATGAGGAAGCTCAAGTTATGCATAACGGGTGTATTTTTAGTGTGGGCTGCAGGCACTGCAGTTAATCACTGTCCCCATTGTTGTCACCCTGCCTAAGTCACACGTGTGCCATCTCTTCCATTGGAAACCTTTTGAGGACACTCATATGCATACACACAGAGTTCAGCTACGACCATAGTGTGCCAGGCATGAAGCTTGGGGAGGGACCTGATGTCCCTCCCTGCCATGGTCCTCGTAAGACCCCTGCTGTGAAGACTTAAAGCCTGTTGATTCAAGAGCACAGATGAAAACCAAGTGAGTGGTGATTCTGTTTGGGCAAGGGGCAGGAAAGTGGGGGCTGGGAGTCTTCTGATCGGACCCCAGACCCCCACTGCCCTCCACAACCTGAAGCTCAATTTCTCCCTAGTTCTTCTGGGGTCACTTAGCTCTCAGAGGGAACAATTGCAGTAACAATTCCCTGCCTCTTTGTGTGATTCTTTATCCTTTTCAAAGCCCTTTTGTGCACAGTTTTCCATTTGATACACCCTCCTGTGAGATAGGCTGGTATTATTATCTCTGCTTTATAGATAAGGACATTGAGGCTCAGAGAAGGTGCTGTGGCTTGTCCGAGCCCCCTCGGAGGGTGGGCTCTGGAGCAGGGATTAGATCGAACCAGAAGCATGTGACTTCCTGCCCTGTTGCATTTTCCTCTACCCTCTGATGTGTGGGGTTTTTTTAGAAGGTGGCTTCCTTTGTCTACAAGGCCCTGATGTTTTCTGGGGTCCGTGTGTCTAAGAGGGGTGCCAAGGCAGAGATTGGGCCGAGTGCTTCCTCGAGTATTTCATCTTCCTCCCCACTCCCTCAAGTTCGTTTTGGGGCTCCTGACAGGTGGCAGACACCATTCCCAGCCCCCTCCCTCCTCTCTCCTCTTTCTGCAGTGGGGCAGCATCCGGCAGAAGAGTGTGGGAGCTGGGGAGCCTATGGGGTGACGAGGCAGGCACAGGAGGTGGCAGATGGCCCATCAGCCCAGCAGGGTGGCAGGTTATGGGGCTGGACTCAGACTTTGTAAATATGGAGACAGCAGAGAGGAAGGACAGCCTGGCTCTCTAGTACCCACCCAAGGGGCCAAAGGAAAAGTTGCAGGACAAGTTGAGGAGAGGTCAAGATGAGTTTGGGGAGAGACATGGGTTTGTAGCCAGTGCTCAGAAAAGCCAGGAGCTGATTTAAGGGTATAGGTGAAAACAAACTGAGTGGCAATGCCATTTGGGCCAGGGGCAGGAAGGAGAGGCTGGGAGCTACTTGGCCAGACAGACCCCCACCCCTCCAGATCCAGAAGCTCAGACATCTTCACCTTTTGAGGCTAATACCATACCATGCAGGTTGGACAAAGGCATGCATGTCCAATGCCAACAGTGCTGAAATATGGAATTGACCTGGGAGGGCATCAATAATGTTTCACGGTTGTGTCTGATAGTACAATTTGGGCCATTGGCTGGGCTTAATTTTTAATGAATGAAATAGTAACTATTCCATGTCATTTCACAAAAGCAATTTAAAGTTGTTTACAAGAATTACATTTAATATGATAGCTCACTTTTCATTCAATTCAATACTAGGAAAAATATAAACTAGAAAGTTTATATTTCTCAGGAGCAAAACTAAAATCCTATAGCTAAGTCATGATGTCCAATAGTTGCTGTAATTGGGCCAAAACATTTGACTCTATGCTCCCTGGTGGCCAAAGGGAAAAGGGAAACTATATCTTTCCTGTGGTGAAAAAGTCACCCTAGTACCTCTGGGACAAAAAAAAAAAAAAGAGAAAAAGAAAAAAAAAAGCTTTTATTAACCCTTTATTTTAAAATGTGTTTTCTTTTTTTATTTTTATTTTTCGTTATTTATTTGTTTTTTGTTGAGATATATCTTGCACTGTTGCCCAGGCTGGAGTGCAGTGGCACGATCTCCACTCACTGCAAGCTCTGCCTCCTGGGTTCAGGCCATTCTCCTGCCTCAGACTCCCGAGTAGCTGGGACTACAGGTGCCTGCTACCATACCTGGCTAATTTTTTGTACTTTTAGTAGAGACGGGGTTTCACCATGTTAGCCAGGATGGTCTCGATCTCCTGACCTTGTAATCCGCCCGCCTCGGCCTCCCAAAGTGCTAGGATTACAGGTGTGAGCCACTGCACCCAGCCGATGTTGCATTTCTTACAGCCTTTCACATAAAGCTCCAGCTAAGAAAACATATTTTAGGCCGGGTGCAGTGGCTCACGCCTGTAATCCTAGCACTTTGGGAGGCCAAGGCGGTGGATCACTTGAGGCCAGCCTGGGCAACATGGCAAAATCTCATCTCTACTAAAAATACCAACATTAGCCAGGCATGGTGGTGCACACTTGTAATCCCAGCTATTTGGGAGGCATGAGAATCACTCGAACCTGGGAGGCAGAGGTTGCCGTGAGCCAAGATCGTGTCCCTGCACTCCAGCCTGGGTGACAGAGTAAGACTCTGTCTCAAAATCTCAAAAAAAGAAAGAAAGAAAGAGAGAGAGAGAGAGAAAGAAAGAAAGAAAGAGAAAAGAAAAAGAAAATAAATGCAACGTCTTTCTAACAAGTGACTGGCAGATTTCATAGACCGTGTCTGGTACTGTCTGTTTCTCCATGTCACCTGGAGATGTGATGGCAAAACACAGTTTAGGGAGTGAAACTCCGCGAGGAGCCGAGGAATGCGGTTCTAGTGCGCAGCTTGATCCAAGGATAAATCCTAGACTATCTGGAGAAAGTGGTGGCTGGCCGGCTTCTCTCCCCACTCTCTGTAATGCCGTCTTCCCCTCCATCGCACTTTTGCTTCATGCTGGGCAGTAGGTGGTTAAGGTGACCATCTCTGGCAAGGTCTGACATCAGCTGGTTGTTGGATTGGAGGAAACTCGCATTTAATTTAGAGCAGCCATCACCAGGCTTCTTTGACTATGTGCCCAACCAGTAACAAGGCTTAGCATGCCCCCAGTAAATGTTATTTGTTCTTTATGTTATATACAACTAGCTTAATCTACTGTGTATTTTGTAAATCATACCCAAAAATAAGTAATTGGAAGGGATGAGATTCAAATCAACATTGGTAGAAGCTAATATTTTCTTTCTGTTCTGCAGCGGATTGTCTTTCGCAGTCCTGAGGCTGGGTACACTCCCCTTTGGATACTTGTTGCTCTCTGAGAGCATTTTTCTGGCTTCAGCAACATCCTGCTGGAAGGGGCAGAGTTGGTGCTTCATCCAATGACCAATGACAGATGGACGTAGTGTGTCACAACCCCAGCTTCCTCTCCCTCTCGTTGTGAGGCCTCTGAGGCAGGTCCACATTGTCTCCTAGAGGTCCCCAGTGGCGAGACTGAGCTCTGGTTGCCCGCAGGGGTAATTTGCTTGACAATACACCTGTTATGCACGGCGGTCCCTCACCTGTCTCACTTCCTTCTCCCCTACCTGTGTATCCTGAGATCACCTCCCAAATAAACTACTTGCACTCAAATCTTTATCTCAGGTTTTGCCTCTAGGAAAATCCAAACTAAGAGTTTTCTTCTGAGGAAATTGAGGAACCTCTCAAGGATCTGGTTTTCTCACTTTGACAAGGGGGAGGATCCATGATTTTTTTTTTTTTTTCTTTAAGACGATTACTCAGTCTATTCCCACAAATGAGCAAATGGCCAGGCCTCTGCTTGATGTGATGATTCTGGCCTGGAAGATTTCCTTACCAGACATTCCAGGCCTCCACCGTGAGCAGGGAGGACTTCCATCGTGCACCTGGGGAAGGCCAGGACTGGTACCGTGTGGTTTCCTGCCAGGGGAATTGGGTGCAGAACATCCTGCAAGTAACTAAGTTAAGTTCCCTGATGTATGGGGTTATTGAATACAAACATGTTAAATTTGAGAGGACAACTGCCAAATACAATTGATTTTTGCTTTAGAACAATTGATCCCAGACTATTCTTTCTGACAATAGCCAGATGGAGGACCACTTGTCTATCACAGCCATTCCTGCTTTGGGACAATGAAAAGAAGCCATTGGCTCATGAGAGCTTGCCTTTCTGAGTGCTATGGACAGTGAGAATGGGGACATGGAGCACGCATTTGCAGCATCTAAAGGCATTTGATTCTTTAAGTTTTGAATGAAAATTGCTGGTTGATAATCCCAGAAATCTCTCTGGGCAGTTACTGACAGGAATTGAAGCAGGGACTGCTTAAATCTTATACCTTTTACACCCTAACCTCTGTAGCCGGGTACCACTGGCCACCTTTCTGACGGAGAATTAAGTGGAATCAGGTGCCCAGCGCAATGCTTCGGTATTTGCCAGTGGATATTTGTTGAATGTGGATCTCGGAGATGAAAGACTCCCTTGGGCTTTCTGACCCGAGAAAGGAATTTGGATCTGCGCTGCCGTTTTCAAAGCTCACCTTTTCTCCCACTGTGATTTCCAGTCCCTCTGAATGCCCTTTCTGATGGGATGTATACTGCCTAAGGGAAAGGAGACTGAATTTGGATTCAGACAGCCATGGAGCTGAATCTTGGCTCTGCACCCTGCCAGCTGTGTGGCTTTTAACAAGTCACTGCAACTCCCTGGACCTCAGTTTCCTTTTCTGTAAAATAGAGTTTATTGCCTTGTAAAATAGTTGTAGGCATTGAATGATGTAACTATCCACATAAAGTACTCAGCCTGGTGCCTGGCACGTGGCTGTGTGACCTTGGGCAAGTTATTTTACCTCTCTGAACTTCATTTGCCCCATCTGTCAAATTGGGTTAATAGCACTTACCTCATAGAATTGTTATAAAGGCTGAATTAGTTAGAGGATATGCATGAAACATTTTTCACAGGACCTGGCACATAGTAAATGCTCAATGAAAGTAGCCATTATTACTGTAATTATTATTCACTCGTGTATGTGATGAAGGTAATAAAAATAACACCTGTCTTGTCAACCTTAACCGTAGGAGGGTTCAAATGAGAGAGTGGATTTCTGAAGGTCATCCATTCAACACCTATTTCTTGAATGCTTCCTGTGAACCAGTACTTTCTAGGCACTAGGGAGGTAACAGAAAGCAAAAGAGCAAAACTCCTGGGCCTCAGAGAGCCTGCATCCTATGGGGACATTGGCCAGAAGCATGATAATTAAAGTGAAATGTAGAGTGTGCTCAGTAATATTAAGTTCTCTCTTTTTTTGAGATGCAGTCTCACTCTGTTGCCCAGGCTGGAGTGCAATGCTGTGATCTTGGCACACTGCAACTTCTGCCTCCAGGGTTCAAGCGATGCTCCTGCCTCAGCCTCCCAAGTAGCTGGGATTCTAGGTGCCCATCACCATGCCCAGCTAATTTAGTAATAGTAAGTTCTAAGGGGACAAAGTAAGCGGGGATAAGAAATAGAAGGTGGGGTCAGGATTGCCAGGGCCTCATTGAGAAGACTGTTTAAGCAAAGACCTGAAAAAGCTGGGACGTGTCACCCCCACAAGGGGCACTGTGATTGGTGCCTGCTCTGCAGGTGCTTTCTGTAGGGGTGGGCTCAGTGTTCCCTGAGAGGCCCTGTGCTGGACCCATGATAGATCAGTGCTTCTAGGGGAGGGGGCTGAAGGATCCGAGCTGAGGTGGGGCAGATTAAATGGTCATTACCTTAAGGCCCCTTTCCAGCTGCCTCAGGCCTCTGTGGGTGGTGAGCAGGGGAGATAGAATTAGGACCTCAGTGTCCTTTCCAGAAAGGATTTTTTCAGAAGGCAAGCGGGAAGGTCGGATGCTGCGTCCTGTGCTGTCTACCTGCCCTGGTACTCACCTGGCTCCCCAACCTGGCTCCTGACTTGAGATTTCCTTCCTTTTGAGAAAGCAGCATCTGCTTTCGGACAGGGATTCTCTGCTCCTCTACCTGCCCCTGCAGCTTCCTCTCCCACCTCGGTGTACCTGGGCCCCCTTCCCAGACCATACCCCTCAGACCCCCAACTCTGTGCTCCTGAACATCCCTCCCTGATTCCTGGGTTTCCCTCCATGTGCAACCGACTCACCCTGCCCTCTACTTTGTGTACTTGGTCTCCAACCTTGGGTGCTTGAACTTTCCACTCTACTCCATGCCCCATCTGTTCCCTGAGCCACCCTCCCAGGTCTGTTCATGTTTGGGGGGGACCATCCGTGCTGCATCCCTCCCCATCCTCAACACACACACACATACACACACACACACACACACACACACACACACTTCCGAAGTTCTGCAGAGTAGGGCAGGGCAGAGGTTAGAGAGGCTCTTATGGGAGCTGCAAACCCTGCCAGAGGGACATTCAATCGCCATGGCAGAAGCCTCAGAAGCCCCTTGGGCTTTAGCCACTTGGAGGGGGCCCTACAGTGGTTCTGGGGACCTGGAGGCTTGCTATGCTCCTCTTTACTGCCTCAAACTGAAATTCAAACTGTCGGTGGGAGAGGGTCTTCCTTTGACACTGTGGGACCCTGGGAAGAGTAACAGAGTGAAGTAAAGGGGGCTTCTCTGAGCTTTTGTAGAAGTTCCCCTTCTATAAAATGGAGATGATAACCCCATGGCACAAACCTATCGGGAGGCTCAGGTGATACGATGCGCTGAACACAGTGATTGGCACATGGTGAGGAGTCCGATCAGTGATGGCCACAGTGAAGAAGATGCTGCTGTCACATGTGTGTCAATCACCCGTTCATGCATGAACTTCTCCAACAGACATTCATTAAGCATCTTCTGTGTCTATACCCTTGGCTGATGCTAGAGATACAGAGCCAACTAGACATGGGGCTGGCTCTTGTGGAGTCCACAGTCTTACTGCGGAGGCAAAGCTAAGTTACAAGCCCTGTGGTCAGGTCCTAGCAGACACGAGACAGGGTGTTGGGGAGTCCAGGAGTAGAACACGGTCAGGGAAGATTCCCATTTTAACCTGATGGGAAGAGCCACTGATGTTGGGGTGCTAGGCCTCTTCACTAGTAGAAAGCAGCTGCATTTTAGCCAGGGCCTTCTGTCCCCAAATATGGATCAGGTTAATGGCTACCTGTTTTTGCTAGTGTCCCAGTGTCTTCCAGACAGAAACTTCTACGCTCAACTTTGGCCCCTATAAGATGAGCCTGGACAACACTGCCTCCTCCCATTCATTCATTCGGTCAGTCAGCTATGCCTACTCCTATGTGCCAGGCATTATTCTATGCTCTGAAGTCACAGCAGGAAACAAAACAGACCCTGGACCCTAGATTAATAGGACTTAAATTCTAGTTGAGGGAGAGATAGAGATGGCCAGGAGAATGGGCCTGGTCACCTCTAGCTCTCCCTAGGCCTGGTATGGCCACTCCTGGCTCCTCCTAGACTGGATTGGTCAGCTCTAAGCCCTCCCAGGCTCGATCTGGTCACCCTTGGTCCTTTCCAGGATGTGGGCTAGGCTTGACCACCCTGGGCACCACTCAGCTTTAAGCCTGGTCATTCCTGGTCCCTCTTAGGACCCAGACTGGGCCTGACCACCACAGCACTCCGCAGACTGAGTGTGGTCACCCCTGGCCCCTCCCAAGGTGGGCCTGGCCACGCTCACTTTCCCCAGAAGCTGGCAACAGTTTGGACTGAGTCCCTCTGCCTGGGGGCACCTCCACCGCTCCAAATGTGGTTGCAACCTGACCCTCCTGGGTCCATCTCTCTAGACCTCACGTGCCCCCCTGCCCAGGGCCATGGAGTGTAGGGGGGCTGGCTCCCCATCTCTGTGTGTGGCATTGAATTCTGGAATTACATTTCTTGATTTAACAACTGTGAGTGTTTGCTGCAGCTTTACTGCCTTAAAAATGTTTTCTAATAATCCCCAGGTGTTTCTCTCGCATACAATAGCCTGGCTTGTTACAGCCCAATTAAATCCTGATTTGAGACGCGTAATTAAAACTCTGAACAGAACGCGCCATAAACCTTGCTCCTTGCCAGCCTCACGCCCAAAATGCCTGCCCCTACCCTCTGCCTCCTTCCAGGGCCTGCCGTTGACATTTGTCTACTTTTAGTTGTGACTTGGTTGGGTGGAGGCCCAATCTCTGAGTCCTTGAAGGCGGAGCTCAGTGACCTAGAGATACAGGGATGGGTTCCCTGAACCCTTGGGGTCCCAATTCCCTACATGGAATTGGCCTCTTCTGACTGTCCCTAGAACCAGCCTTCTCAGCCTCAGCACTCTTGGCATTTGGGGCCGGGTATAATTCTTTGTTGTGGGAGCTATCCTGTGCATTGTAGAACGCTTAGCGGCGTCCCTGGCCTCTGTCTGCAAGAGGCCAGTAGCACCCTCCCCCACAACTGTGACAACCAAAAATGTCTTCCTTCATGGCCAAATATCCTCTGGGGGATGATATCACCCCCGATTGAGAGCCACTGTCCTGCAGGGAGGCTCCAGCCCAACACCCTTGGATATGCGGAGCCGGGGAGAGCTGGACAGCCCCTGGAAGCTCATTCTTATACTTCCACACATGACCGAGTTCTAGCAGAATGGGAGCTACAGACAGACACTGCTGTTCCCCACCAGGAACGAGGAAAGTGCCCGGCGGGGAAGCTGACAGGTGGAGGCCACAGACACACATGTCTGTGTGAAGATCCCACTTTTTTCTCACATCTTTTTGGTCTTCACTTCTTCTCCCACCTCCTTCTCAGCTTAGGACGAAATGGAGTCAAGTCTGTTTGAGTAGCTCTGTCCTCTGTGTAGCTCCTGCAGGTCAGCTGCCCTGCGTGTCTTGGCTTGTCCTGGTTTTGGCACTGAGAATCCAGGTCTTGGGAATGCCCTTTGTTTGGAACAGAGTGCGCCAACAGGGAAGGCCTGTCCGTTGCTCAGCTCACCGACTGGTCCCAGAGGGAGTAAGAGTCACTGAATGAGCTGCTGCCCATAAGCCATGTGTTCAATGTGTGTCATCTCATTTCAGCCTCAGCCCGGTGGATTAGGCGTGATTAGCTCGGTGTGATTTTATGGGTGAGGAAATCAAGGCTTAGAGAGACTTGCCTGTGGCAACACAGGCCATCTCTTCCCACTTGTTGTCAGAAGCCTTCTTCCATAAGATCCTGGAAGCAGGGTCTTGGACACTTTGGATCTGGTCCATGAAGGTGCTCTCTCTGACCTTGGCCTGACCATGGAAGAAGTGGATGGTGCTGACCACAGGCTAACACGGAGGCAGGTGATGGAGGATCTTGGGCCACCAGACATTAGCTACAAGTATCCTCAGCCCAGCACAGAGCCTCTGATCAATTCTTGACTTGCCTGATCATAGCCCAGTCCCCAACACAAAGACAATTAAACCAAAAGAGCTATCTAGGATCTAATTCTGGCCAGAAGGCGGCTGGTGAAGGGGCATGATGAGAACCTGGGAGGAAGCGCCTTGCCAGCTCTGTTTGTGAGGTCTGGGGAGGATGTAGCCTGAACTTTTGAAGCTCAGAGGACATGGGAGCAGGGTTCCATGGGCTGAGATGGGGATCTCAGTGAACTGGGAAAACTGCAGGGTCCTGTTTCTGGTGGTGTAGCTGCATAGCAACCCAGGAGAAGATAAGGCAATGGGATGGTTCCTGAGGAAACTGTGTGGTTTCTTAGGAAGCTCTTGGATGAGAATGGATTTATGGTAGACACATTCCAAGGATGGAAAAGAAGTGAGGGTTGATCATGAAGGTGCGTGAGAAGTGGTGTGATTCCTGGGAGACCTCATTCCCCAGGACTTTCAAATGCTGAGACATTGAGCCAATATACAGAACAGGCTTAGAGAAGTAGCCAGAAGTAATCATAATGTCTGTTACCTAGTCAGCACGTACTTTTCACACAGTGGCCATGTTTGTGGACCCTAGCCATCCCGTGGATGAGCCCCCAGGCTTAGTCAATCATTGGAAACTGGGAGGAGGGGTCTCAAAATGCAAAACAAAGGTGCACAAGGGCTGCTCCTTCGACAGATGTGGTGGACTGATCGTGATCAGCCTGTGGTGACTGAATATGATCACCATGAACAATAATGATGATGATTATTATTGATGGGGTGGCAGGTATATGTCTGCTTGATAAATTCATGTGTAGTGTCAAATTGTGGGAAATTGCAATTACATCGGATGACAGCAGCAACATTTGCAAGGATCTAGATGGCTCTGTAGGTTTCATGAAACCACTCCCTCCCTCTGGTGGGCATCTGTGAAGCTCCAGGCTTTCGCAGCTTGCTCTCAGGCCCGCCGCTCTGCAAAGGTCACCAGCAGCGTCTGTCC
This sequence comes from Mandrillus leucophaeus, assembly GCF_000951045.1. Taxonomy (NCBI): domain Eukaryota; kingdom Metazoa; phylum Chordata; class Mammalia; order Primates; family Cercopithecidae; genus Mandrillus; species Mandrillus leucophaeus. The sequence continues at coordinate 1,462,836 of NW_012103621.1, read as the reverse complement.
GTCTCATGTGTGAGCTCTCTTTGGTCTGCTGTTTGTGAAGGTCTCTCACCGGGCTGAATGAAATTGAACAAGGAGAACTGTCACGGAGAGAAAGGTGTGATTCCCAATGCAGGTTTAGAATCTAACCTGAGTCAAAAAGGGAACATGTACCCTGGAAGTATGTGTTAAAAATTTAAAGTTCTTTCGTTTTTATTATTGTTATTTTTTTGCCCGGAAGTTTAGAATGATGCCCAGTGTGGTATGGCAGCTGAAAAGAATCACTCTCCAAAAATTCTGGGCAGCATTATTAAACATAAAGGCTCTACAGTAGAGGAGGTGATAGTACCACATTGCTCTGCATGGGAGAGGCCACAGCCAAGAGTATTGCGTTAAGTTCTTGGTACTAACTCACAAAAGGAGAGTTCTGAAGGTAACAGCTGACATTTATGGAGAATCACTGTGTGTAAGACACTGCTCTGTAAGTGTTCCACAGATGAACTTGCTTATCCTCACAAAAACCCTATGAGATTGATGCCATTTCATAGGTAATAAAACTGAAGAACAGAGAAGTTAAGTAACTTGCTTAAGGTTACACAGCTTAAATAACTTGAAACTTGGACATTTGTAAACTGTTTGATAAATGGGATTGGTAAAATTTAATGGTTAAATGGTTGAAGGCAGAGCCCATATCACCTAACAGATAGCGTGTGAAGTTCTTTAGAAGTGTTTCCTGGTTTAACGCAATTGTGTGAGGTAGGGGTTATTATCTCCATTTGACAGATGGGGAGACCAAGGCTTGGAGAGGTGAGGTAACGTATTTTAGGTCACCGAATTGAGAACTGAAAAGGGGGTAACCCTGATCTATGTGGACCCCACAGCTGGACCATGTGTGGAATCCTCAGAGAGGTCATCGTAGCAGCCTGTTGGGCCAGCACTATCCATGCATGGGCGGGGCCACCTGGACAGATGGAGTCTCTTGGTCTGGATGGTGAAGCGTGGTTGTGGTGGGCTCCTGGCAGGGTATGTATTAGGACTGTGCTTGCGATCCTTCCCTGGGGAAGAAGGGAGGGGAAGCAGGATTAGGCTGAGATAAATTGAGCTGCAGTGCAGTCATAAAAAAAGGCCTCTGTCAGCCCCAGGTGGGGCTCTGCAGCTGGATGGCCCTGCAGAGCTGAGTTGTACTGGGGGAAGAGGGCCAGGCCTGTAGCCCCTGTGTTGGTCAGTTATTCTATATGGGCCACTTCTGGAAGGAGGCATGACCTTGGGCGAGTTTTCTTTAGCCGAGGCAATCCTAAAAGCAGGTGCTGGCTGAGGGCACTTCTGGCTCTAGGGGACTCACCCAGGAGCACATCACAGTGCCCACCACACCCCCTCTCTGCCTCACACTTGTCATCTGCATATACCTTGCCAGCCTCACATCATGTCACCTTAAGGATGCATATTAATGTCCATCCGAGCTCCTGTTAACCAAAGGGTTTTGGATGTTGTATTTTATCCTCCCAAATGCCCTATGCACTGAGTATTATTAATGTCCTGTTTGATCGAAAATGGGCACAAGTGCTCAGAGAGCTGAGAGATTGGTTCAGGGATGCACATCCAGGTGGGGTGGGGTGGTGTGTGCCTGTAGTCCCAGCAACTCAGGTGGCTGGGGCGGAAAATCACTTGAGCCCAGTTCTAAGCTGCAGTGAGCTGTCATGGCACCACTGCACTCCAGCCTGGGTGATAGAGAAAGACTCCATATCTAAATAAAAATGAAAAAGTATGTACATCCAACAAGAGGCAAAGTAGGGACTCTCAGGCCCAGCCTCCTCACTCCAGCTGGAGTGCTTCTTGCACCAGGTCCCGGCGCTTTCCCATGCTACCTATGCACATGGCACCCTAGATTTGCCATGTGTGGTCACCTCCCTGGCTCTTCCTCCATGGCTGATCCATTGAACATGCCCCTCCCCTTGTCCCCTTTACCCCCACCCTAAGACTTCATCTGCCACGTTTGCACTGATGTTTCTAAAACTTCCATTTTCTCCTGGTTATCCGAACCAGATGTCCAAGGGACACCTTGGAGTCCCCATGTCCATCACTGACTTACCATCGCATCTCAGGACTGCAGGGCAGTAAAATGATGAGATTTCAGGCCCTGGGATCAGACTGTCCAGTTCCAATCCTGGTTCAGTAGCCTCTTTGTGCTTCGGCTTTCCCATCTGTAAAACGTGGGTAATGATGGTGTACTCACCTCACAGAGGTGTGAGGATCTGCTGAGCTGATGCATGGAAGTCGCTTAGGACGCTGAGTCAACACTCCATAAATGTGAGCTATTCTGATTCTTGCTCATGATGATGTTTATAAGTACAAACCTCCACTGAGCCCAGGTAGGAGCACTCAGCAGGTGCCCCCTCACCCTTCCCACCCATCAGCCATCATGTCTCCTCCTCTTCACCTCCCCACAACTTAGCCGTGCATCCCTCCTTGCCTTCCCCATTAACAGCACCTCAGCTGTGGCTGGCCCCGTCTTTCGCTGGACTCAGTATTTTTTAGGAAGCCCACCCCATCCAGCCTCTGTCATTCAACCCCCAGAATTTGACTTTGTAACGTGAACATTTCGTTATGGCCCTCTTCTGCTTCCAGTCCTCCCATGCCTCCCTATTGCCCTCAGGCTGTCTGATTTCCCAAGGTGGGCATCTGTGACTCCACCATCCTGCCCACACCTCCCTCTCCAGCCTCTCCCTGCCTGCAGGCCCCTAGGGTCTTGCCTCACTACACTCCTGGTTTTTCCCTTGCACATCCTGCCTCAGGACCTCTCTCATCTGGGCACTCTTGTATTTGAAGTCAACCTCCATTCCTTTCCCAAACTTGGGAAGGGCAGAAGATGGCATGGTGTTCATCTCTACACCCAGGATCCAAATCCTTAGAGATATGAGTAAGCTTAAGCACAAGGAGAAGCAGACGATGGAAGGGTGTCAGCTCCACTGGAGACCAGGAGTTGGGCTTTCTCCTGGGGACCACCCCCCATGTCTTCTTTTACTGCCAGGCTTGGCCTGCCTGGATTTCCAGGCTACTTCCCAGCCCCATCTACTGCTGGGAGCAGCTGAGGGCTGGCCACACCAGCTCTCCCCAGCACACTGACCGAAACCAAGTCTTGTCCATCAGTCACAGCCTCTTGGGACACTCCAGGATACAGGGCACTTGTGCACAGAGGCAGCCAGTGGTCCTGGGCCCTCTTCACCACTCGGCTGAGAACCTTTGCTGTTACAATCACTCTTTGTTCCCTGGACCTTGGCTGAACCCTCAGCAGATGCCAGGGAAAGCAAATGACCTGAAACAGGGCTACAGCCCTCAGGGATCTTAGAGTTCAACTGGGAATGTCAGGTTCCTGGGAAGAGCTCCCTTTGAAGTCAGCGAGACATGGGTTGGCGTTCCAGCCTCTCCCTGGCTGGTGGTATGCCCAGTGATGGGCACGTTGCCTTTCACACCCGATCCTGATTTCATCTGTAAAATGAAGGTTGTAGACAGGAAGCTCATCCAGCAGTCCCCGTGGAGGTGACCCTCTGGGACAGCTGGGGTGCTGGGGAGTCTGAACTGAGGCTTGAGCCAAGCCTCTGCTGTTGGCCTACTGTGTGGTTGAGGCTTCTCCCTGCCTCACTCTGGGCCTATGAAATACAGAAGTTAAGGAAGATGGTGTCTGTGGCGCCTTCGGGTTCAGACCTGTGATCATCTAGGAGTCCTGTGACGGGGAGTCCAGAAAAGGGAAGTAGAAAGAGCAAAGGGAACTGCATTTATGATGCACCTATGATATACCTACACCGTTCTAGGTGCCTCATGCACACAAGCCTGTTGAATCCTGGGTGAGCTGCGGGTTAGTGTTCCTGGTTTACAGATGAGAAGACGGGCTCAGAGAGGTGAAGTGATTTCACCTCTTGCTTACACAGCAAGGAAGTGGTGATACAGGCTCTAGGGCTCAGGTGCTTTCCTTAGGCACCTCAGGGTAATCAATTGATACCCTCTGCCCCCTGCCAAGGAAGGAGCAGTTGTGGGGAAGGGAGCATGGACAGGTGGAGTGGGGCCCTGAAACCAGTCTCCACACCCACACTGACTGTGGAGGTAAAAGTATTGCCTCTTTCCAGAAGGCTCATGGCCCCAGCAAGGTCGAGACTTGAGTCTGCAGCAGAGCCACTTGCCCACTTGCCTTCTCATCTGACCCCAGCTATCCTATCTCCAGGGGCCACCCTCTCCACTCCCTGGAACTCTGGCCAGAATCCCTAGGGCCCTGGGCTCAGCAATTTGCAGCTGCCCAGTGGCTGTAGACCTCAGACCAGCCCCTTGTGCATCCATATTCACCCTCCCATCCCTTTATCTTAAGCTCCTATAAATGCCTTCATTTGTCATCAGAGATAGAATGAGTTTTATTTTTCTCCTTTGCAAGTTGGGTCCCAGCCCAGGCAGCTCTCTGGAACTCAAATATTATAAACAGCAAATTAATGAGAGCTTGTCTGGAGCGGAGCCCTTCAGGAGCCCAAATGCTTCTCCAGAACTTCTTGCCAGTCCTCCAGCAGCCTCAGAGACTGCCTGAAGCCAGCTCCTCCTGGGAGTTCTCCCAGCCCCAGGGAACATTGCTGGCCCTGGTGCAAGGGTACTGGCCCTTCCAAGTTGGGAAGAGAAGCAGGATCTTGTGATGGGAGTCCCAGATGGCGGCCCAGGAGTGGCAGACATGTCTATGCAGGGAGAGCCTAGCCCAGCGGATACAGCAGGATGGTGTCAGGACAGGTGGTGCCCAGTCGGGTGGATGGAGCATCGTGACTGTCAAGGCTGGCTCATATTTCAGAAACAGGATCCTAAGCTTACGGGAGGCACTGGGAGGGCTGGGCAGGGGCTTAGAGCTCAACCAGGCAGGTCCAGATTTCTGGAGGGCTATAGTCAGGACAGCCTGCTTCGGGGGTATGAAGCGGGGGTCCTTGTCCAGCGCAGTGCTGAGGGGTCCACTCGGACGCTACACTGCCCAACTTGATCCCTGCTGCCCTACCTTATGCAAGGTACCTTAGCCTCCCTGTGCTTCCATTCTCCCATCCGAATTAAATGTTAAAAATAATAGTATTTGCTTCATAGGATTTTAATGAGCCTCAAAAGGAATAATGTCTGGGAGGGGCTTAGCATGGTGTCTGGGATGAAGTGATTGCTCAGTAAAAGCGGGGTATGGTTATCACTGTGTTGTGGGTACAGGATGGGAGAGGCTATGGGTTAGGGCTACTTCAGGCTGAGACTGTGGTTGGGACAAGCTCTGGTCCCCACAGGAGATGCAGGAAGAAGACCCCATGGACCCAGCTTTTCTGAGCCAGGCTGGGACCTGGTCTGTGTCCACTGTGCCATGGGAGAGACTGGGCAGGGAAGCAGTGGGGGGCTAGACTTGGTCCCCCAGGAGGATCCCAGAGATCCAAGCATGTGATTCAGAGGGGCCGTTTTGCTGACAGCTCCCTCTGCCACGCCAGACTCCAAGCAATTAACCAGCCAGGCCCCCGGGAGGAGCGCTTGGCGGCAATCAGGGTAACCTTGACCTCCTTCGCACACTGCCGCAGCCGCCTCCTAACTCTTGTCTCCAAGGTGCTCTGTGTTGTTGAAGGGCAACTCCTCCCCAGCGCAGAGAGAACTCCTTCTTCTCCTCCTCTGCCAGCTGGAGCTGTGCAGGCGAGGGCTCCTGGGCCTGGCCACAAGCGCTGGCACTCGGGTCTCCCACTCAAGACGACTGACCTCATTTGGCCTTTACATGCTGGAATGTTTCTCATGATCCCAGCCACCTTTCTTGAAGACACACAACCTCTTCAGTTGTGTGCGTGCGTGTGTGTGCGGAGAGAAGATGCGTGTGCTTGGTTACAGGACCGTGGAGCATGTGTACGGGAATGTGAAGGGGGAGTAAGGGTGTGTCTGTGGGGAGGGGAGGAGGGCGTGAGCCTGCGTTTGTGCAGGGAGAGGGGTGTGTCTGAGCATCACGTGAGTGTGAGACTGGGGAGGTGGTGGGTTGAGGGGTGTGTAGGGCTTCAGTTTTAGGATGTAGTGACAGTCCTTTCCCCGCCGCCCCCTCTCCAGCAGCTCGGGCCTGTACGTTTCAAATACTTCATTGTCAGCCCTGGTAAAGCCTTTATTTATAAAGCGCGGGTGTTTCATTCAGCTTAACTGAAAAGGCCTTTAAATCACCGCAGCTGGGAAGGGCTAATTGCAGTTAGAGTTGTCAAGGACTCTCTTGTCTGCTTTTGCCATCTGTGACATAGTGAATGCAAAGATCATTTTAAACATAGGCAGTTAATGTAGAGAATAATTTGAGAGCTTTAGATATTTATGGTAAATTATTTAACTTTATAGTTGAGTTTTATTGCCGCATTATTCTATGTGTGAAGAATCTTGGCGTTTTCTGTGACTCGGCACTTTGTGGAGTTTCACTTTGCAACACTCAGGAGTAAAGTTATTCTTCACTTACAGGAACTCTGGGCACATCCCAAGTCCTCCCACGGAAAGGGCTCTCAGGTCGCTGCCCATCTGGCCGGCGGCCACGGTTGCTTCTTGCCCTGCCAGCAGGGCCTCTGGGCGGGCTTGGGTGCTCCCAACGCCTGCAGATGCTTCTTCCTGCTGCCCCAGAGGTGGGAGGGCAAGTGCAGCATTGCTCCTGCCCCACTGGGTCAGCAATGCCCTGGACTCTGGAAGGACGGACCCGGGCTCAGGTTTTCTTTTCTTTTCTTCTTTGAGATAGAGTCTGGCTCTGTGGCCCAGGCTGGAGTGCAGTGGTGCGACCTCAGCTCACTGCAACCACTGCCTCCTGAGTTCAAGCTCTTCTTATGTCTCAGCTTCTGGTGTAGCTGGGATCCCAGGCACGTGCCACCACATCCAGCTGATTTTTGTGTTTTTAGTAGAGACAGGGTTTCACCATGTTGGCCAGGCTGGTCTTAAACTCCTGACCTCAAGTGATCCATCCACCTCGGCTTCCCAAAGTGCTGGGATTACAGGTGTGAGCCACCGTGCCCAGCCTCAGGCTTAGGTTTTCATTTGCATGAAAGCTCTTGGCCCCTCAGACCTGGTGCCTTTCGTGCCCTGCTTGAGTTCTATTAAAGCAGGTGCTTGCCATCTGGATGACATTTATCTGCTTGGGTAGTCCGTGATCATTGTGCAAAGTTGGGTCTTCCTAGGTACATAACTTAGATTTCTTTTGAGCATCTGGAACTTAAGACTTGCCTCATCTCAGAAGATAGCCCATCTGTCGCTTCCATGCCCTTCCTGCTATTGTCAGCAGGGGTCCTGGCCCGGGCTGCACCTGTAGCCCCATGTACCCACCATTTCAGTCTTGCCAGCAGGATTTTGCTGCAAGCACCCAAGAGTCCATGGAGACGTTCTCCAGGCCAGGGAAGCTGGGGTGCTGAAGCCTCAGGAACAGCCTTGGTGAATAATGGATGGGGATTAGAGGATGAATACCCCAGCTCTCTACTCCTCTGGCAGTATCATCCTGGGAGTAGTCTATATGTCTCCTGGCACCTCCCCATGGGATTGAGCCCGAGTTGCCCTTGGTGATTATCTGCTCACCAACACTCCCCTTCTTGGCTCTATTCCCTTCCCTGCCTCACCTTCCCTCTCTTCACCAGTGTTTCCTGGGAGTAAGTCCCAAATAAAGCACTTGAACTCAGATCCTTGCCTCAGGGTCTGCTACTGGGGGGAGCTCTGCTGAGCAGACATGGAATTGAACCTCAGTGCTGCCCACCTGATAGGCTTGGAGCTGTGACCTGAACTCTGCCTCCCTCACCCACTGACTTGACTTTGGACATAGTGTGTCCACTGCTTTGGGCTCTGCTTCTGATAATTCAACCTTGATCAGAATTTCTGTGAGAGGGCAGAGAAGTGCCCAGCCAGACAGGGCTGCAGCATCGTCCCCTAAATGGGTGTGCTAGGATTTCTAAGGGAAGGTTGTATCCTTGGGAGGGGTGAGTGACTATTTTCTGTGAGGCTGCAATTCCTAGATCGAGGTCTAAAATGACTGCATTAGTTTTGAGCTCAATGGCTGGGGAGAATTTAGTTTGACCCCAAAGTTATTAATTGTGGAGCTAAAACTGTCACAAGGCATCTCTAAGGTAAGTCAGAATGAGCTCTCCCCCACATCTCTGGCTGGAAGACTGCCACTCATTCTTTAAGACTCAGCTTAAATGTCACCTCCTCTGCCAGGCCTTCCTCAGCTCCTCCAGGCTTTGGCAGATGTGCTTCAGCAGCTCCCTGTTCAGGGCTTGGTAACTGCACTTATCGCACTGCCTTGTCACTTCTCTTCCTTCACTTCTTCTCTCTGATCAGGCTGGGAGCTCCTTGCGGGTAGGGATTGTTTCTATTCATCTCTTTGTCCCTAGAACCCGGGGCTTGGCACAGACAGAGCTCAGGGAACATGACCTTAATTAATGGATGGATGGATGGATGGACTGATGGATGGGTGGATGGATGGATGGATGGATGGAAGGATGGACAGAGAGATGAGGACAGGGTGGATGGATGGATTGATGGATGGACAAATGGATGGATGGATGGATGGATGGATGGATGGATGGAAGGATGGACAGAGAGATAAGGACAGGGTGGATGGATGGATTGATGGATGGACAAATGGATGGATGGATGGATGGATGGATGGGTGGATGGATAGATGGATGGACAGACTGATGTATGGGTGGACTGGTGGGATGAGTGGGTGGATGGATGCATTGGATGGATGCCATTCTGTGCTGAAGCCAGGCCTTAGAACTGAGACTCATCAGCTTTCTACAGTGGCTGTCTTCTTGGGCATCCAGCTCCTTAGGATTCCCTCTGGGTCCCTGGGGTAGGGCGAGAGCTCCTCTAGGCTGAAGGGTGGGGTCCCTTCTTCTTGGGCTGGGTGAGGAAGAGCTGGGGGGAGCTATGCTCCAGGGAGACTTCGTCTCTACCTTCTCCTGGAGCGGGCATGTCTCTCCACCATCCCTGCCCCTACATTCCTTACAAGGACACCACAGTGAGGAGGAGAGGGAGGGAACTCAGCCAGAAGGGGCCACCCTCACCCTTCATTGCCGGGTCCTACTCTGTGGGAGCTCAGACAGAGAAGACCCCAAGTGTGATGTGCACAGCAGGGAGATGGGGAGCCCACACACAACTTTGTGGCAGGAGTTCTGGGGAGTGATAGGAAGCATGAGTACTTTTGAGGTCAAATGACAGCAGCTTAGGGCACGGCCTCTGAAGAGCTGCCCTCTGCCATTCAGCAGTCACTGTGGTGTAGGAAGAAGGTCGGGATCCCTGGGCCTTTCCTCTGCCCCTCAATGCCCCAGCAGGAAAGATCATCCCACTGCCACACCTGAGACCCATCCATGGCACCTTGGGGATGGACCAGTACCCACACCTTTTGCCCAGCAGGACAAGGACCTGAGGCAGGTGTGCAGGTGGGCATGAACTTTACAATGCCTGCTCTTGCAGCCCACATTCCAGAGATCAAGGAAAGCTCCATGAAGATCATGCTGTGAGGCCCGTGTCCCTGAATGATGGAAGCTCTGGGAGGTAGTTTGACACAAGAGGGCTTGGGGCTGGTGGGGAGGGTGCTCCAGGTACAGGGAAAGACCAGGTGTTTAGCACATTGGACAGCTTTGTTAGGGACAGCCAGGACCATCCTGCTCTGCTTTGGAGCCAGAGGAGGGGGCAAGGCAGGGCCAAAGTAACACCCCCAGCCCCATCTCAGTCTCCTCCTGGAGAGCTCTAAAGAGAAAGGGCTTGCCACCACCACCTAAGAACCTGTGTTTGTTCCTCTCCCGCCCCCTCTTTTTTGCCCCTCTGGCCTGCCCCAGAACTGGGAGCCCTCCCCAACATGCCTGGACCCCCACCGTAGGGATGATCCTGTTTTAAGGCGCTCTGAGTGCCAGTGCCCAGAGCCACCTTTCTGTTCCTGCCCTGGCTTCACAGAACCCTTACCACTGTGCTGGTCCCTGCCCAGGCTTCAAGCCACATCCCAGCCTGAGCTGGGACCTTTCTCCCTCCTGTCCAGCCTGGCCCCACCACCCCCTCAGCTGCCCACTGTGCATGTGTCAGGCTCTGCCTGAGATGCTCCTGAGGCCTGGAATATCCTGACTAACTTTCAACCTTGCTGTCATTCACTGCAGCCCTTCTGGCCTGGGCTCTGCACCTCACAGCCCACCTGGTCAGATGATCCCAGATCCCTTCAGGCCATGCAGACAAAGGGCCATGAAAGAGGGGGATTGGGACAGTTTCCGACAGGAATTTACCACCTTCTCTCCCAAGGGTTTGTAGGCACCGTGCAGTCTTCCATCCACGCCCCACTCTTCCCTACTAGACCCAGAGGGATTTTACACCCTAAAGGCACCTCACTGTCCACACTGACCCAGTCTTCATGGTGCCCAGAGCTCATAAGAGTTCTGGAGTTTTGGGTAAGCAGGAAGGAGCCATTTGGGGGATTGGGGGAGGATCTCTGGCTGCCTAAGACGGTCGCTTTCTGGGGCCAGGTGCCCTGAGTGACAGCTTTCCTCTTTATACTATCCCTGTCTCCCGCTAGAGCTTCTGACTCAGGCTCCTGTCTTTACCAGTGTGGGATGAGGGATGTGAATGTGGTGGGAGATAGTGTGCATGTGTGAGGATGGGTAGCTTTGACTGTGGTGTGAGCGTTAGAGCAAGTGTGCACATGTGTGGGTGTGAGTGTGCCTGGCTGTGATGTCGTGGGAGAAAGTAAATGTGTGTGCAAACGTGTGAGTGTGTTAGAGCATGAGCATGTGTGTGGCTCGTGAGTGGTGGCATGTGGGTGCTGAGGCTGAGTGGGACATTGCAGGCATGCAAGGTTTGGATCCCAAGGCTCTTCGCCTGTGTGTGCAAGTGGAAGAACACGCTGTTGCAGTCTAGTCTGTTTAGGAATGCCCTCACTGATTCACTCTTTGGATTCTTATTGAGTGCTGCTCTGTGTCAAAGACACTCTGCTGGGTACTATGGGTAGAATCGCCACCCCCATGGGTGGGCAGCGGTGGGAGAGGCAGAGACTAGAAGAGGCCTCAGTGCCCGGAACAGTGCCAGGCACCTCGTGGATGCCCAATAAGCATTTGTAGAATGAATGAGTGAAAATCTAAAATTTCATAAATATATTATTAACTGTGATAATTAACATCAAGGAAAATCCTAGAGGCATTCCAAGACCATATAACAGGGGAATTTGATGTAAACTGGGGGGTCAAGAAGGGCCTGTTTTGAAGGTGTCCTGCCATAAGCATCATGGGATAGAGCATTATAGAGTAGTGGTCATGAGCGTGGATTCGAGGCCTAGCTCTGCTGCTGTTTATTGCTTGTGTGACCTTGAGCAAATGCCTTGACTTCTCTTTGCCTCCGTATCTGTGAAATGAGAATGATGATGGCCCCTACCTCCTAGGGTTGCGGTGAGGAATAAAGACATGGAGAGCACCTAGGACAGTCCCTGGCATACAGGAGGTTCTCATGAGTGTTCCCTGGAGCTATCACCCCTCCTACACCTGGTGCCAGACAGGATGTGCATGCATGTGGGAGTGTGCCGTTGTGCCGTGTGTACCTGTGGGTGTGTGAGCAGAACATGCGTGTAGGAGTGTGTGCATGGGGCAGAGTAGATGTGGGTATATGGGGCTCTACATCCCAGAGTGTGCGTGTGAATGCTTTCATCCGTGTTACAATGTGAGTATCCCATTTGTGGGAAGGGTGTGTTTGTGTGTGCACCATGCCCCAGAGAAGCAGAGATTTCAACAGCACAGGCAACCTTCAGCGTCCGTGTGGGGGAGAATCTGCACGCTGCTCGGGTGTGCACATGCATGGGTGCACACTGATGTGTGGTGTGAGGATTGTAGGGAATGTGCGATCGTGTGGCTGTGCGAGAGCCCATGTGTGTGCGACAAGAAGAGGGCTGGAGCCAGAGCCGCTGCTGCAGCAGGTGGGCTGGGCTCGGCCAGGGCTCGCTCCAGACAGCCGAGACAGCCGGGTTTTAATTGTCCGCGGAGATGATCAGGCTCTGGGGAGTTGTCAGCGGCTCTATCTGCGAGTTCCAGTCGGCTCCTTGCCCTACTTGTTGACCAACAACCTTCAGCCAGCCTGGCAGCTGCTCCTGCTCCTTCCCCCACCACTCCCACTTCCTGCTCACTTCCCACCCTTTCCTGGCCTCAGCTCTGTTCCTGACCCCTCCACTTTCCTCCCTGCTTAAAGACCCCGGTCCCTGGGCTGCCCCTTCCACCCTTCCTTCCTGACCAGTGAGTTGACTGGAAAGGCCAGTGACTTGACCGTCCCTTAGAAGGCTTGGCCTGGCTGGGGGCGGGGACTTTCCCCTTCCCTTCAGACCCATGAGGAATCATGGGATTTTTCCCGTAAGTAAGTCGCCTGAGGTGTTTCTTCTCCGGTTTGAATCCATGAATTGTTCATATGCACATCTATTCTTTCGGCCCTGGACTCTGCATTCCTAACCAGCCTCCTAATGGCACAGATGCTGCAGTCCACATGTCACACATTAAGTAGCAAGGACTCGAGGCTTTCAGCTGCGGGCAGAGTGGCCTTCTCCAAGGAATTGTGTCCTCCCAACTCCTCTGGATGGTGCAGCAAGCCGGGCCGCCTCCTCTGGAAGCTGTGGGAGCAGTAACCTCATGTGAGACCCTGCCCCTAAGGACCACAGCCACAGCGCCTCTTGTTGCCCGGCCGGGGCCCTGACCATCAGAGTCCTGTCCCAGGTACTCGCTTTTCACCAGCACCACGCACTCACTCCTCCCTCCCACCCAGTTTAGCTGAAACAAACTGGCACGTTGCTGAGAGTTTATAGGAGACATGCCGTGTGGGGTGTCCTAACCTGTCCTGGCTGAGTGGGCTGAGCTGTGGCAGCAAGAGTGGGATTGCTGGAGGAGGAGCTGGAGGGAGTAGGGAGGACGTAGGAGCAGCGCTGGGCGCCTGGGAAGGACTCTGTTCCACCTGCAGCACCTCCTCCACACCCCCACTCCCTGTTTGCTTATTAGCTCATGTTCCTTTGCACACATGCTCTGAGACACGCACACGGCTCCTCTGCAGCTCAGCTGGGGTGCTGCTCTTTGGCATTGCCTTCTGCCTTTATTGGGTTATAGTGACTCCTTTGATCAGGCTCCAGGCTGCCATATATGCAATGCCCAGAACAGTGCCTGGTACATAGTAGGTGCTCAAAAACATTCACAGCAGGAATGCTGTAGGCAGCCTGTATAGCCTCCTGGGATGGATACACAAGAGTAGTAAAGAGACACGTGACTCACCCCTCTCCCCCAACCCTGGACCCCGTGGAGGTCCAGGCTGGATTCTAGGTGAAGTGGAGCAGACTCCAATGAGACAGGCCTGGCTGTATTCCCTAGTTTGGTCACTTACAGGCTATGTGCTGTAGACAAATTCTTCTCTCCAGGACTCAGTTTTCTCAACTGTGAAATGGGAACAAGGATCCTCATCCTACTGTGTGGCTGTGAGGAGTCTCAAAGCATCTGCTGAATAGAGCTCTCATGGCAGTTTCCCTTTACCTGTCCCTCCATCATCCCTGCCCTTGGCAGGCTGGCTCACTGCCCCCTCTCCCTGGTCACCAGGCAGGCAACTAAAGGGACATGGCGATGGGTGACCCATTCACCCTCGCAGAGGCCCAGCCCAACCCTATGGCAATGGCAGGTGGGCACTGCACACCCCTCTCTGTTCACCTGCCCTCCAGCCACTTGCTTCCACGGAGAAACCCCAGATAACTCAAGTTGACCAAGGCAGCTCAGGGTAGCAGAGAAGGCATTAGCCCTGGAACAAGACTGCCTGGGTTTAAATCCCAGTGTCTCCATGTAATGAGTATGAGATGCTTAACACTTCCCTGAGCCTCAGTTTATTCATCTGTTTAATGTGTTGTAAGGATAAAATAAAATAACCCACATAAAACACTTAGTGCTGGTATACATCCAGCACTCAGTATGTTTCAGCTATGGTCATCGTTTTTTGAGGATATAATCATCCACTCATTGTTTCTTAGCTAAGCCAATGGGACAGGAAGGGGGGCAAAGGGATGGACAGGTGCTGGGAGCTTTAGTTTCCTCATCTATAAATAAAAGGGCAAGGCAGTTCTCTCAGGTTTCCAGGCTGGGATTTTGTGGTGGTTCATCTGCTGAGTGGACATATACCATCGGGGTTGTCAGGGAGGGATTCTCTTCACTGTGGAGCCTAAACTGATCCTTCTTATTCGTTGCTGCAGTTATGCTCTGTTTCCCATGTGTGGGACTGGGTAGGGAAGAAGATACCTACTGAGGGAAGCCAGACCTTGCAGGACCCTGGGGATGGGCAGGGCTGATTGTCCAGGCCTGCAGCATCCTAGGTGCCTGTTTTTCACACATGTCAATCTGGGTGCGGGGCGGGGGGGTCCCTGAGTCTAGGTGGGAAGGGTTCAGGGGTGAGGAAATCCAGGCATCCAGAGTCCAAACCACACAAACTGGATCCCAGTAGCCAAGGATGCAAGTGGCGCCACAGAAGGAGGAGGGAGAGTGTCCCAAGCAAAGGAAGGAGCAAAGAGAAGACCCGTGTGAGAAGCAGCATGGCACCTTCACGCTGCAAGGGGCTGGGTGCCCACATGGAACACAGCGTGCAGGGCAGGGGCAGAGCACAGGAGGTGGGGCCAGAGGGCTGGGCAGAGGCTGGATCACACGGCACTCTGTAGACTTTGGGAGGATTTAGGTTTGATCTTAAGAGCAATGAGAAGTATCCGAAGGCATTAAGCAGGGTTATGGCCTGATCGGATTTGTATTTTTAAAATATCCCTCTGATTACTGTGTGGATAATAAGTTGGGGGGTTCATGGTTTGGTTCTGCTTGTTCCGCTACAATAAAGTCAGATTCTCAGAGGGAGCTTTACTAGGAAAAGACACAGGGGAACACGGAGACCCAGACACTCGGGAATATGTGAGCTTGTGGTGCTGTGGTCGGGTTTGTTGAGTTACCGCTCAAGAGGGCGTCCTCTCAAGATGCATGTGGATTGGAGCTATACCTGGAGAGCCTTCTGAAATCCAGGGGACTCTGGGGAGCATTCTCTCTCTCTTCTCTTGCCGACCTCTCCTTACCCTCATCTCAGAGGCAGTGTGGTTTCAACCCTGTGAAACTTGAGCCAGCCTTGTTCTCCCTCCATCTACATCCTCTGCAATCTGTGGCTTCTGTGCCCCACAGCCCATCATGCCTTCTCTGGTCTGACTCCACCTCATTGGTCTTTCAACTGCAGCTCCGGCCACCACTGACCAGCAAGGCTTTTTTGTGTTTCTTAGTTGAGATTCCCAAGAGAAAAACTCTGGATCAACTCTTCTTTATGAGCCAGGTCATAGGTTGTTTGTCTTTGAGTCAAGTGCCTCTCCCTTCATCCAATCATCTGTGTCTAAGGAGTATGTGATACAAAACCTGACCTCCAAGGAAGCGAAGGCTATGAATAAGGCAAGTCCCTTGGAAAGGGTGCAGACAGGGCAGGCACAGTATGAGCCCTTTCCAAATCAAGAGCATTCCTGCACCAGAGCTTCAAGCTCCAAGCCTTCTAGATCTCACTGCTCAATTGGTTGTGTCAAGAAGCCAAAACTAGCCTTTGAGTTATGGAATGGACTAGAACTGGACACCAATCCCCAGCCACAGGTAAGACCTGGCCTGTGGGTTCATTGGCACATGCCATTGGTCGAAACAAGGAGTGTGAATGGTTCCTTGCAGGCCAACCCTACAGATAGAACATGTGTTGTAGCGGGGGCTGGTGGATCTGAAGCCCTCTTCTATTGCAATGACCGGTCTATTAAATTGGAGGTGGGTACCATACCTAGAGGGACAATTCAGTTTATAGAAGTCACCATAATCAGTAGCAACCCTGATTTACTTAGCAAGCTGTACTGCTTGCTAAGGTAGCAACTGAGCATGGTCAAGGCCAGCCTACCTTGGTCTTCCAATATGTACAATTCAGACAGCTCTCCAGCAGTAGACTGATAGTAAACAGCTGCAGTATTTCATTCCTCCATGTATTACTGGTCTATACAACATGACTAGCATCTCCTATCAAGAGGTGGAGTTTGTTTCCCTACCCCTCAAATCTAGCTGGCCCTGTGACTTACTTTGGCCAACAGAATGTGACAGGAGGGACATTGTGCCAGTTCTAAGCCTAGACCTCTGCAAAGGCTCCTTGCATGCTTTTACTCTCTCTCAGAATTCTGCTACTGTCATATGGACTAGCCTGGTGTTCCTGTTAAATGATGAGAGATGAGTGGCCAAGTCACCCTTCTTGCCCCAGTTGATAGCCAGCCAACTGTCCGTCATGAAACAAGGCCATCCTAGACCAGTTAACCCCCACAGGCCACAGACACACTAGTGAGCCTACCCTAGGTCTGCCTAGCTGGCCCAGGTCAGTAGATTCATCTAGTTGATCCATAGACTCCTGAGCAATAGCAAATGCTTATAGCTTTAAGCCACTGAATTTTGGGATGATTTGTTATGCAGCAGTAGCTAACTGATACGCCTCCCTGCTGGGAGACCTTTAAGGATGTGTTGAT
Source organism: Mandrillus leucophaeus (assembly GCF_000951045.1). Classification (NCBI taxonomy): domain Eukaryota; kingdom Metazoa; phylum Chordata; class Mammalia; order Primates; family Cercopithecidae; genus Mandrillus; species Mandrillus leucophaeus. The sequence goes on along the minus strand of NW_012103621.1, from coordinate 1,446,335 downwards.
GTTTGCTTTCTAGCTGAATCCATAAACCTGTGGAGGTCTGCTCCTCGAAGGCAAGACTCAAAATATGGTTGGACTCGAGTTGCAGTGATGGCTCAGTATATTGATAAATGCCCCGTAATCTGGGTGCGGTGCGTGCCAGGCAGCTGCACTTCCTGCCACTTACAGAGAATTTGCTGTAATGCATTGTGATGCATTAGCATAATAATTGCTAAGCATTCGCAAATGAATAGCTCACTGACTGATGGATTTTGTACAGAATCTGTGAAGGTTACATTGAGGGTGAAAACATTTCACTGTGTCAATGAACATACTTAATTTTTCTGGAAGTGCTATTTAAATTGCGTTGTGCTATGACATTAGCATAACAAAGACATAATGCATTCGTTTATGCTGTAGTAGGGAACACTGCCATAATCAGCGGACACAGTGTAGGGGGAGTGATGTGCAGAGAGCAGCCCCATTGGGTCCCTGTGGCTGTGCAGGGGAGGTCTTGCCCTGCAGGGCCTGCCCTAAGAGTTGGCTCCACATGGAGTTCTGGGGCTTCTGGCAGTGGGTGGACTCTGTTTATTGGCTTGTTTCCTTTTCACTGATTTCCTCTTCTCAATGCTCTGGCCACCAAGTCCTGCTAATGGGTGGGTGGGTCTTGGCTGTCAGAAGAGAAACCCTCATGAGAATTAAGAAGCATTCAAATCTGTCAGGATTCACCCACCCTCTTCAGCAAGGCAGGGCAGCCTCCCCAGAATCAACCAGCTGGTCCCAGGAAACTGTTGCCTTGGGTCCTCAGTCTCTCCAGCCCCCTCCCCTAAGACTGCCTTCAGAGCTGTCACAGGAAGCATCGCAGGGGAATGACTTTATTATCTTAATTTTCTACTTTTTTTTTTTTTTCTTTTTTGCATATCTGGCTCTGCAAAGGGGAAGACAGAGCCTGTTAATTGAGCATCTACTGCCTGCCAGGCTCAAGCTGCTGCTTTTACATACACCAGCTCTGCTTCTCCGCCGACTGTGCACACAGTGGTAAGGGTGCTCTCATATTAGAATTTCATGGTCCAGCTCTGGGTTTCTTTTATCCAGAACTTCTCAGAACCTTTAGTATAATAGTGCATCTTATACATCTCCAAGAGGGAGATATGAGTCTCAAATCTTTAAGACAATGGGACCTGGTTTGGGAGAGGCTGGCATGATTTCATTTATTACCCTATAAGGATTCAATGAAGTAAGGATTACTAACCCCATTTCAGAGCTAAAGAAATGGAGAATTCTCGAGGAAGTAATTTGCACCAAGCTGGCAAATGGTCCATGTGGGATTTGAATCCACATCTACCTGACTCCAACACCAGAGGGATGATGTGGACTGGCTACTTGTGGGGAGGGGAGGGGGCTGACAGCCAGCCTCTGGAGGGAGACACCAAGCGAGACTGCCCATAATTGCTGCTGGTCACATCCGCTTGGACTCTTAGATTATGATTGGCTGTTCTATGCCAGATGCTGGGTCAGGACAGAAAAATAAGTGACTCTCATCTGTTCTGTGTCCAGAGGCCTTTTTGGCAGAGGGATGTGTTTCAGAAGTGTGGGTGACTGGGGAGGGGATCGATCAGCCCACCCTAAACCCTGAAGTGGGGCTCATAAGGGGGGTCACCTGAGAGTCCTGGTACTTTGGGACTGTGCTGGTATAGAATGGAAGGGGCTCTGACTCAGGTGATGACTCAGAGCTCCAGGAAGGACAGAGAGATCCAAGAACCACGGGGAGGGGGTCAAGATCAACACCCATCAGCCCTTCAACCAATAGCATACCTTGAGATGCAATCAATTTCATACCTCCTGAGTCCCAATCCTCAATCTGGGCAGTTGTGAAGCTGGATAGTGGCTGAGATCACTGGGTAGACCTTGTCCACCTTGGCATTCTTGTCTGCCAAGGTCCATGGCCCATGGGGGTGGGGACAATTTGAGTGGGACACCGCCCAACTGGCTTTTTTCCCCAGAGCCAGGAGCATCTTACTGCTTAAGAGGTCACAGAGGTTTTTTAGACCTGATGAAAATGATAAACCCTTTTCCCTTGAAAAAAATGCACATTCATATAATAAGTTGCATAGAATGTAAGAGGTCATAGATGTCCTGAAGACCATCCCTAGGTAGGACCTCCTGTCTTGAGGGGAAAGTAGCTGAGATTTAAAACTCTGGTAAAAGGGAAGGAGTCGAGAGCCTCCCCCATCACTGCCCTGTTGGCTTGCAGGGACTCACCCAAATGCCTGAGGTTGGCATTCAAGGGCCCATCTCCCTTCCAGCTTTCTCTCTGACTACCCCACTACACACACCCTCCCATGTGTCCGTCCCCTGCTGTAGCCAAGCAGGAGAACCCAGTGCTTCCAGAACACACCACAGGTCTTACTACTTTGGGTTGCTGTTTGGGATGCTCTTCTGCTTCTTCGCTGTTAAAGCAAATCATGCTCACTTTCGGAGACTCTCCTCTTTCAGGTGGCCATCCTGCTCAGATCTAATTTCATATCATCCAATTTAGCACTTGTTCATTAACACTTCCCACCTGCTACATGCTGGGATACGGAAAGGAATGGGGCAGACGGGTTACTGCTGTCATGCAGCCTCTCATGTGACCTACAGGCCAGTGGGGAAAACAGACAAGAAAATAAGAATTTGCGGCTGTAATGAGCGACAGGAAAAGGAGAAAGTGGAGGGTGCCCCAGGAGCACACAGCAGTGGGGATAACATCTCCTTTAGGGCAGGGCTTCCCAAAACTGATCATTTAAATTCCACCTTCACAATTTTTGCTCTATCAGCATACCGTTTTCCATAATCATTTACTTCTCATTGTTTTTCTCTTTAAAAGCTTTAGGTCAGGTGTGGTGGCTCACGCCTGTAATCCCGGCACTTTGGGAGGCCAAGGCAGGAGATCATGAGGTCAGGAGATCGAGACCAGCCTGGCTAATAAAGTGAAACCTTGTCTCTACTGAAAATACAAAAAATTAGCCAGACATGGTGGCACGTACCCGTAGTCTCAGTTACTCAAGAAGCTGAGTCAGGAGAATCACTTGAGCCCAGGGAGTGGAGGTTGCAGTGAGCCGAGATCGTGCCACTGCACTCCATCCTGGGGCAAGAGAGCAAGACTCCCTCTCAAAAAAAAAAAAAGAAAAACTTTAGATAAGCTCATTGATTTTTTTTAGCCTTGTCCTGAGCGATGTTATTTGTGAAAACCTGAATCTCAATGTGCTATTTATGTATATTTAAAGTTTTTTGAAGTATTTTATTGCGATGCATATACAGAACATAAAAAATTACCATTTTAACAGTTTTTAAGTATCTGATTCAGTAACATTAAGTAGATTCACAATCTTGTACAGCTATCACCACTGTCCATTTCCAGAACTGTTTATTATCTCAAACAGAAACTCTGTACCTATTAAACAATAATTTCCCATTACCCGTCCTCCCAGCCCCTGGTAACCTCTGTCCTACTTGCTGTCTCTATAAATTTGCCTGTTCTAGGTACCTCATATAGGTGGAATAAATACAATATTTGTCTTTTCGTGTCTTGCCTGTTTCACTTAGCATGCCTTAGAGGTTAATCCACGTTGTAGCATGTATTGGAATGGCATTCCTTTTTAAGGCTGAATAATATTTCATTTGTGTTTATACGACATTGTTGACCCATTCATCAGGGATGGACATTTGGGTTGTTTCCACCTTTGGGCTATTATCTGTGCTGTTTATATTTTAATATATGCATATGTTAAACATATATATTTTATATATATATAT
>NW_012103621.1:1441407-1442514 GCF_000951045.1 Mandrillus leucophaeus | reverse complement strand
TATATATTTTTTTTGAGACGGAGTCTCCCTCTGTCACCCAGGCTGGAGTGCAGTGGCCAGATCTCAGCTCACTGCAAGCTCCGCCTCCCGGGTTTACGCCATTCTCCTACCTCAGCCTCCCGAGTAGCTGGGGCTACAGGCATTTTTAGTAGAGACAGGGTTTCACTGTGTTAGCCAGGATGGTCTGGATCCGCCCGCCTCGGCCTCCCAGTTAACATATTTTAACACATAGGTACATAACTAATAAAGGATTAAGTTTGTACAAGAGTAATTGCGGTTTCTGTCATTGAAAGTAACGGCCAAAAATGCAATTACTTTTGCACCAACCTAATAAAAAGACAGTTTTCTGTGATCACCTGTTCTGAAAGCAGAGCCTAAAATAAGGACATGAGGGCAGGCAGTTTACTTGGGAAGAAGCAGGAGTGCAGGTGTGGAGAAACTGAGGCAGGGAAGGGATAAAAGCCAATGGAATGCCGAGCTGGCCGCTGCTCAGTATTTCATGGGTTTGCTGGGGACTCAATCCCATGGTGGCCCGAAGAACCAAGCTGAACACACCACAGAGTCTTCTCACTGGAGGATAGAGAAGCTGGGCACATGTCTGCAATTTCCAACACCCAATACGTTACTTTTCCCTCACACTTCCTGGTTTCTCATGAGGGCTGAGTGACCTTTCCAAAATTCAGGTGAGACAAGGACAGGGTATTGTCCACGACAGCTGTTCTGAAATCAGGTGAGCTGGGAGGATGTGGCACGCGGCATCATAAACGTCTGCTACGTCATCTACAATCATTTTTCATGCCTCATTTCGTGCTTTGAGAGAGTTTTCCCCTAAAGAAGTGATGTCTAGGCCCAGCGCAGTGGCTTGTGCCTGTAATCACAGTACTTTGGGAGGCCAAGGCAGGTGGATCACCTGAGGTCAGGAGTTTAAGACCAGTCTGACCAATATGGTGAAACTCCGTCTCTATTAAAAATACAAAAAAAAAACAAAATTAGCCGGGCATGGTGACGCATTCCTGTAGTCCCAGTTACTAAGGAGGCTGAGAGACGGGAGAATTGGTTGAACCTGGGAGGTGCAGGTTGCAGTGAGACAAGATCATGCCACTGCAC
>NW_012103621.1:1417970-1441222 GCF_000951045.1 Mandrillus leucophaeus | reverse complement strand
GTGATGTCTAGGCTGACACCCAAAGAAAGAGTAGGTAGCCAGGCAAAGAGTGTGGGAAGGGTGTTTTTGGTGGAAGAAACAGCTCAAGGAAAGGCCTGGTGTGCAGACATAGCAAGCACTTTCCCATCCCAGAGAAGTCCAGCGCTGCTAACGCAGGGAGGAGAGGTGGAGTGATGGTTCTAAGGAGGCGGGTAGGGGACAGGATTTGCAGGGTCCTGGTGGCCTCTGTTTGCTATCCTAAGGGCTGGGGGTAGCCTTGGAAGTATCTGAACAAGGGAGGGATAGGTACATGAAGGGACTGCCTGGAGATTCGCTTTTCTGCTGTTGTCCTGGGGCAGATACCAGACTGGCATGGGTCACCGATACCTGACTTTCTTCCCAAGGGTCTACAGTGGGAGCCTCTCAGGTCTTTGTACTCTCAAGGCCAGTGGGCACCTGGTACCTGCTCAGAACTGATGGTGATGATGATGGTGACCCTGGGCCTGCTACGGCCTGGGCAGGCCAGGCCCCCATGTGCTTTCCCTGAGTGTCAATGAATCCTGCTCTGGACACAGATGTTCCTCCCCATCCTTTAGCTCCTAGTGTAGTAGAGAGAAAAGGGTCACATGGAACTGGGCTGACTTCTGCTCCCAGGTTGCTGAGGGACGTTGGGTGAGTCACTTTTCCTCTCTGAGCCTCAGTTTTCTAGTCTGTTAAATGAGAATAATGCCTGTCTTGCACGGGTGGTTGGGCAGATTCCATGGGAAAACGGCAAAGCGATTGGACCCTAGAAAGTGCTCAAGACATGGGAATTTTCTTTCCTAGCACCCTACACTCATTTTGACTCCCTGAACGTAACCTGGCTCAGCCTACCTGAGGGAAAGGGGAATAAGAGTGGCAACGGGAAGCCCTGGAGGTGGTGGGAGCCCTCGTTAGGATAGCACCCACCTCCCGTGTCTCAAGACCCTGCTCCTACCCCTTCCACTCTCTCTGTGGTGTAATTCAGGGATAAGATCCTATTACATCATTGTGTTTCCTCATCTAGGAGCTGACTGGGGTGCCATGAGCCTGTTACTTTGCTTCCAAGATGCTAGAGTCAGTACGGAAGGCCTGGTCCATTCCATCAGGATCTGTCCACTTTCAGCCCTGGCTGACTCTTTGGGCCTAGGCAGAGTGGGGTCCTTAGGGGCTCCAAGCAGGTTCCAGACCACTGAAGTTCTGCAGGAAATTCCCAGGCCTCCCAGGCCCCGTGGATTCTCCTTCAGAAATAACAGCCTCGTTGGGAGGCAGAGCACGTGGCAGAGCCCGTGCCAAAGATGGATCAGGAGCCTCCGTGTGTGGCCTGGCTGGGATGATTACTGCCGCTAAGTAAATTGCCAGTGCCTCCTCAAGCCCCCTCCTGCCTGGCTCTGTGATTCATTTCCGTTCAGAGAAGTTTAATAATTAGCAAAGGGGATTTCTAACAACAGATGGTGCCAGGCCCTGGGGAGTGGTTCTGCCGCAGAAGCACTTTGCGGAGAGGTAAGCTGGAGAAGTTTCCCCGTTCCCTCCAAAAGGGTGTCTCCAGGGCTCTGTGACTGTGGGCGGGCCTGTTTGTATCATGTGGCTGCAAGAAGAGCAGAAGAAAAGGAGGGTGTCAGGTAGAGGAATGTGGATGCTGATGACTCTGCTGGAGAGGAGATGGCAGGCAGCAGTCTCCTTCACCCTGCCATCCACCTAGAAGTCTTTGAGCATTGAGGATCAGAGCTGCCGAAGGCCACCCAGGAGCCTCCCTGGGATTCGGGCAAGGTTCTAGGAGCCGCCAAGAACTTCTAAGAGGCTTCTGATATCCAAGTATAACCTTTCCCCACTGTCCCTCTCTGGAAGTGAAGCAATTTGCACATCTCCCATCCTTCTTAAGGCACAGAGGGAGGACTTAGACCCTGGATTCTCTTGATTTTAGAGGCCCAACTGTAAGTGTGTTAAGTAAAAAAGGAATTAGCAGGTCCTCAGAATTGGGCAGTCTAGAGGTAGACTGGTTCAGATGTGGCTAGACCTGGGTGATCAAACCATGCTATCCCTTGACTTTGCTTCTGTGAGGCCTAGCTGCAGCCTCATTCAATTCTATGGCAAAGGCAGGCTTCCATTTGTGTGGGAAGGATGTTTCCCCTCCAAGGTCTTGAATAAAGCCCTTCCGGTTGACCTGGACTTGGTCTGACTATCCTGGAGTCAGAAGGATGATAAGGCTGATTTGCCATTTTAGACACTTGCCCATCTCTATGGCTTGGAGAAGATGCTCTATAACTGACAGCCCTACCAGAACCAGGTGGTGAAGGAGGTCCTCCAAGGGAAGGGCCACAGAAGAGCCAGACTATGTCCAGGAGGTCCAGCGGCAAGTGGTCAGCCAAAGTCCCACAGCAGCAGAGCCGGAGAGAGGCCAGTTTTGCTTTGCCTGGCTGGTGGTATCTCACAGCTTTGCATGGCTCCCCAACAAGGGCTTTATGAGCACATCATCACCTAGTCAGTTCCTACTGGGACTTGTCCAATGGTCCAGGACTGTCTTGGAATAAAATATAGGATCATTCTTCTTGTGGTAGTCAAAGACTATTGGGGGAACAAAGTCATGAAAAACCAATTACAAAACCAAGAGGAATATAAGAGACACTGCAGGGCAATCTGTGGAATCAAAGCATGATTGATTTCCCAGTGAGCATGGCAGACCCATGACCAGCAATGAAGGGGAACAAGTAATCTATGTGCAATGGAGTGGGCTGGGGAAGAGGAACCCTAGAGGTGAAGTGTTCAGAGCCAGTTCTCCAAGACAAGCTAGATCTGGGGAGACTTACTCTAATCAGAGCAAATGGCATTGTGATAGGAATTCACTGACCTGTCCAACCATTCATTCACCCATCCATCCTTTTATTTGTTCAAAAAATATTTACTGAGTACCATTTTCATGCCAGGAATTGAGCTTCCAATGGTGGGCAAAAGAGTAGAGAATGTGAGATGAATGGTGTGTAGAATGACCCAGCTAGATTAGAGGACTGGAATGAGAGAAAAGCTAGAAATGTCGTTTGAGTCAGTGTATGCGGACCTCTGATTTCAGACTCTGGTGTTTAAGGAATTTCCTGAGGGCAATGAGGCCTAATACGGTACGGTGGCCCCACTCACCACCTGTGGAAGACATGCGGATGCCCTCCTAGTTCACATTAAGGTAGTTTCAGGAGCAGAGAGACCCATTCCACCTCCTATCAGAGAGTGGTCTTTTCCCAAATTGCAGAAACTGTGTGGTTGGTTGATAAAATTTTCCCAGTCAATCCTGCCTCTGTATGTGTTTATTAAACCTTTGGTGCCTGCTAACGTGGGTCTCCAGAAAGCAGAAGCAGCTGACGTGGTGAATGACTGTTCAGTTTTTGGATATCACACCTGACATCAAGCATCCTTACCCTACCTGTCAACCTTGCCCTTCACACTGCCATTGGAGATAACACTGGTATTATATAATTTTTCCCCTGCCAAAATTTTTAACAGTATTTCATATTGCCATTTTTCATATGGTCATAGTTTCGATTAGCTGAATTGTTCTTAGCTCACATGATAGAGTTCTGTCCATTCACATCCTCATGGGGTTCCATGGAAAGCTCTGTGATTTCTGGGTGTGTCATGCCCAGTTGGGTTTGAGAAGATGTGTGTTACAGCCTGAAGCCAGGACCCAAGACTGCATTGAACTCTGTGAGTTCCGTGGTTTCCTTTAGTGAATTTCACTTATCCTGTTGCTTATGCCAGTGTCCTCTCTACAATGAAGCCCTTTCGAATACCCTCAGAAAGTAGTGACTCTTTCCTCATGATGTACATCCAGGGTACCTTACACAGGTCTCTACTCCAGTACTTATTCCACCATTAGGATTTTCATTATGCACCTTCAGGGCCTAGCAACAGGCTTGGCACATGGTTAGTGCCAACAAATGTTGAATGAATGGATAAATAAATCTATCTGTCAGTGATTATGTGTGTGTTGGGAGGCGGTTAATTTGTCAAGATCAAACTTGCTTCCAAAAACAAAACAAAACCAAAACCCAAATCTAACTCTGCTCCCAGGTGGCAGACTTGAACGTGGGCCCTGTCTCCTTATTAACCGTTTGCTGTTCTCACAGGATGGAGGGAGAATGACCAGACACAGCCCCTTGCTGGTTTCTGAGGGGCAGGTGTGACATCCCTGAGCTGTTTAGGTCCATTTCTCCCCCTGGCTGTCTTGACTGGCTCCTGCCATTGGTGGGGCCCTGCTCAGCCCCTGATGACACTCTTGGCATGGTAACCTTCAGGTTTTGACTTGGGGGATGAGCTGGAGGATGCCGGTTTGGTTTTCTGGAAGGATTGCTTTGCCTTGGGAGCCAGTGTAATTTGGGGGAAGAGAGGGTGGCATATGGCATCAATTTCATTCATCTGGCCTCTTCATGGGGAGTAGAGAGAGAAGGGAGTGGGCACTTTGACAAAGCCCCCAAATTAGTTCACCTCCCTTGGGAGAGGGTTGGAAAAGCTGCCTGCTTTGGCTTTGTCTCTGGATGAGTCATTCTGTTTGCTCAGATTGTCGATTGTCAAACAACAGTAGAGAGTGCTTCCCAGGTGGGGGTGTCAGTGCTGTCCCGACAGGCACATCTGCTCCTGAGACACCCACTGCTGAGGAAATGGGGACCACGTTGCTACCCAGTTGCCAGCCTGAATGTCACTGCAAAGGCCCCAGGAGGTCCTGGCCTTGCCTCACGTGGAACTGTGACAGATGGGGCCAGCAGCTGTGGAGGCTCCAGACTGTAAGGGGGAGCAGCTACTGGGACCATGCCCCTGTGCGTGTGACCAGTGGGCTGACTAGGTGCATGTGAGAGAGGCAGAGGAGCTACTAGTGAGGGACCTTTGAAAGGGCAGGTGGAAGTATCTTCAGAGCTGCCCAAAGCTTGTTTGGAAAGAGGTTAAAACGTTCCCCGCTCTTGGGGGAGTATCAACACCTGCAGGTAGGATACTCAGTCAACCCCTTGACAATGTGCTTCTGACCTGCCTTATGGGAATGTGTGTCACTCCCAATGGCCACGAGTTTTCCTGCCCTGTGGGGTAGTGGGAGTGATGGTGGGGGAGGGGCACAGACAGGAAGGGCAGGGACAAAAATAAATATATGGAGGGAGCATGAACAGAGGGAAACAAAGCAGACACACACACACATACACACACACACACAGAGGGAGAGGGAGAGAGCGAAAGAGAGAGAGAAGAGCAGGTGAAACTGTGAGGAAGTGAATAACAGTGCTCCCATTGCTCACTGTAAAAGCTTCCAGGGATGTTTCTGCCTGCAAGAGATGTGGGTAGCTGGGGAAGGGTTGGGGCAGAGAGTCTGCCACCATCACAGAACCCCAGTGCTCTGCCAGCTCAGTTTCTCAGTAAGACAGAGGGCCTAGTGGAAAACACACCCAAGGGCCTGGCACTGAATCTGGGCCTCTGTTGCCTGGGACCAGGCTCTTCAGGACAGGCTCACTGGGCAAAGTATAAGTCATTATTATCACATTATTGCTATCATTTATTGAGTGCTTACTATTTATCATAGATCTGTTATCTCAAGTATCATAGCAGGATGTGCTTTTGCTATTATTGGCCCCATTTTATAGATGAGAAAACAGAGCCTTAGAGAGTTTAAGTAACCTGTCTATAGGTGGTAAAGTTGGGCTTCTGACTCGGTGTGTCTGGCACCCAAGTGCATTATCTTAACCCTCTACCCTTCACCTCTTGTCGTTTACCTTCTAGGAGCATTGCCAATGGGTCCAACCCTTTGTCCACACCACTCTTTCTGTCAAGCTGGATTTCCTACCTGATTTTCCATCCTGCTTCCTCTTTACCTCCTACCTGTCACCTGCCTCCTCCTTTCCAGACCATAGGCTGTGGCTCTGCATCCTGGTGTCAGTGTTTCCATAGAGACACAGATGACCCATGAGTCTTTGCTCCCTCATTTCCCATGCTTTCTCAGGGCTGTGAGCTATGTGCTATAGAGTGATCCCTGAGCAGAGGGTAGTCAGGCCCTGCTGGGCATGGAGATTGGAGCAGAAATCCAGGATAAGGCAGAGAAAAGCGTCAGAGTGAGAAGCATTTCAGAGATTTGTGGGTCCCAGTAGAAAGAGCACAGGTGCACTTACCCCCTGGTCTCAGCTCTCAGTGAAGAAGGGAGGACCAGGAGGAGCTGGAGAAGAGAAGTGAGGACCAGAGGACCAGAAAGGCTCTTGCACTCCATCACAGCACTGATCAAACTATATTGTCATTGTCTAGTGGTTAAAAGGGAAGGCCCTAGAGTCAGGATGTCTAACTTCAAATTTTAGCCCCTCCTCTTGCTAACTGTGTAATTATCTGATACTATCATCTACTGCATGGAGTGGCTTGAAGATTAAATGACATATTGTCTATAAAGGGGCCCAACACAAGACCTGATACTTAATAAGAATTCAACAAATATTCATGATTGTTAACGTTAACTTAATTGTCCTTCTCACCTATTAAGAGGGCAAGGATTCCATACATCTTTTTTAAACCATTGCATCCCCCCAAAACAAGCACATTATCTGGCAAATAGTGGGTCTTATTATATATTATATGGTGAATAAATGAATGAGGGGCTCACCGTGCCTGGATCTATTATTCTTTTCTTCTCAGGACCTAAGCCTGAAGATCAGAATCCTTATGAAGGTGAGAATGCCAAGGGGCAGGGCGTGGTCTGTGTCCTGGAAGAGGGTTCTGATGAGGAGGGTCTTGGAAATAAGCTATGATTAAATCCATCAAGGATTCAGTGGTATTCAGAGTGATTTCTGAATGTCCAGAGACACCCGGCTTCGTGAGGAAGAAAAGAGGGCTCTTACATGGATCCACAAAGATTAGGGCCTGCCTTTTCAGTCAGGTTTTTCAAGCTAGAAATTTTTCTCACCTTCACTCCCCCACTAAGTTCAACTGTGAGAAGTCAAAAGACCATGGTCATCCTCAGCCTTAGCCAGGCAGAGCCTTGCTGGAGCTGTCCCTGGTGCTGACCTCCTAGCCGTCTCTGTCCTGGCAAAGAGGCTCTGATCCAGACCCACCCAGTCCAAGGCGGACTGCTCTGATGAATGTCCGAGGGCCTTGTTGGCTTGGCAAACTCTTTAGCTACAGTCCAGGTCAAACCGTGGCCTTTCGGTCTGTCACTTGCCTGATAGCCTGTCTGGTACCATGTCCAGCTTGAGACATCACAAATCTGCCACAAGCTGCCCCACCTGATGCAGATCTGGGCCTGTGGAGAGGTAATTGGGGCGAACCCTCAGGACAACAGATAATGTGCACATCAGTGCACAGGTGGCTGGACCTGCACCTTTGGCTGGCACCCTTTCCTGGCTAGCATGTCCTGTGTCCCTGTCTCTTGGGACCATGGGGCAAATTTCTCTTCCAGAGCAAAACAGGTGTCACGGGTGGGGCTGAGAAGTGCCATCTCAGCACGATGCTTCCCTGGCTAATATAGCACTCTGCTGGCTTATCCCTCAGAGGGCAGATTAATCATTTCCGCCCCAAGTCACCATCCAGGCCAGATTTATTGTGGTGGGAGTATGGGAGCCCCCGACTTTATGGTCTTGTAAATTACAGAGCTGCTTGTGCAAGAGGCAAGCTGGGCTGTAAATCATGTGTAATTGCTTGTAAATTGGGAAACAAATAGTATTTTTGCTTAAATTACCCTCTTTGCAAATGTTTCTTAGGGAATTGAGGTTCCACAGAGAACCTTTAACCTCCCAGGGAACAAAATTCCCGTTGAGACTCAGTCTAAACTATCACAGAATCTTTCAGAGCCACATCCCAGCAAGTCTGGAGGCCTGTGGGTCAAATGGAGAAGAAATGACTGCAGTTGTCATAAATTCCTCTTTTAGGTTGGCTTAAATCACATTCCCCTGGGACCTCTCTCCCCCCATTTCTAGTTAACCCCAAGAGTCTCATCTATCCCCTGGCTATGGCAAGCCCTCTGCAAGGCTCTGGGAAAACAAGTCCATGTGAGCTCCAGAGAATCCAATTTCATTCTTTTTTCCCCCACGCAAAGGCAGTGACTCACTGTTCGCTGGTAAGTGTGGCCTGTGTTCAGATGTTATTTGCTTGCTTATTCTCATCTTTTCCCATTTCAATGAAATTACATTTATAATCTTTTTTGCCTGCCTTGGTCAACTCGGAAGAGTCATTAAATTTTCTGATAGGCAGCCTGGTAAACTTTAATTGAATCACGAATCACCGTCTTCTGGAAAGTTCAGCCCGCGAGGACCTTGGGGACCATATAATTCAACTCCTTCATTTGACAGGCGAGGAAATAGAAGTCCAGGATGGTTAAGTGACTCGCCCAAGGTCATACTCTGGGATGAGATTTGAGCCTGCTTTTTCAGGTACCGCACGCTTTCCACTCCATGGCACTGGGCCCCTCGGATTTAGCTGTCACTCAGGTGGCACTACTGTGTGATGAACCTTGACGGGATCAACAAGCATTTGTCTTATAATTGGGGGAATTAACAGCGTTTCAAAACCTTCCCTAGGAAACTGACTTAGCTAATGGGCTTGGGCTGTGATGGTGGCAGATGGCAGCTATGGGGACCTTCCTATGGGCTCTGTCCCCCACAGGATGTTTGTCATATGCCTGGAGATTCCTCTTTTCAACGTGGCACTTGAGGTTTGAGTTTGATGGTATTAGTGATGGCTGCACTGGTCATATCATGTGCGGTAGCTTGGCGAAGGCGTGGGTAGTGGAAAGGACATGAATGGTCTTGAAATCAGGCACTGCTACTCACTGTGGGCATGGTCTTGGGCAAGTCATTTCACTGAGCCTCCATTTTCTCATCTATCCAATGGGTATCAGGAGCTGACCCTTTCAGAGTAACTGAAAACTATAAAAGATGAACATGAGAAAGTATCCAAGTCGGAGCCCCGCATACGGGGAGCCCTGGTCCATGTTGATTATATCAGAAGGGCAGAGATGTGGGGGTTTGGTTTCCAGTGGTCCAACTTGTCTATGGATGCTGCACGTGTGAGGAGGGAAGAGGTGTCACTGTATGGAGGCCACCCCTGAGTCATGGAGCCTCCTGGTCTGATTTCCTCCCCTGGGGTGTTTGCCAGCTGCTATAGATGAAGCTCCCAGGCTGGGGCTCAGGGCCCCCCTCCACAGGGAGATCACCTGAGCTCTGAGAAATCCTGAACCCTCAGCTGGTGCCTGTCTCCAGGCAAAACATGGAGGAGGACTCCGGTGCTGTCCAGAGGAGTACAGCAGCCCAACACAGTTGGCCCATCTGTGCCAGACCTCACCCAGCTGTGTAAGCAGCCTAGTGTCCCCGTACTAATGAGTGACTCTCTTCTTGCCCAGACCAGGACCATGGCTTCTTAGCACCTCCTGCCTCTGCATGCATTTTTCCATGGGGTCTTCATGGCCACAGTGGTACAGAGGATCCCCAGCTGGCCTCCCAGGCCTTTGCCTCTCCTTAGGAGAAGGCTCTGGCTTTAAACTCTGTCACTTCATCCTCACCAGCTAATTCTTTGTCTCTGGGGATGATGGACAAATGGATACAATCTGAGGCTCAGGTCACCAGAGACAGTTCCACGCATTGCCTGCTTTGGAAGGCCTTTGTCCATACAGCCATTCAATGCAGAGGTGCCTCTGAGGTCGCACCAACCTGGAAAGCATGCAAGAGGCTGCTGGGGGTTGAGGGGGGACATCTCACTGGGGATTGTTTCCTAAAGGAAGCTGGGCCTTCGGAGGTGGGGAACTCTCACAGAGAGGCCAGCACGACCTCACTTCTCTTTATAGATCACAAGGAATAGAAGTTAAAAGCAGGGGTTCAAATCCTGGTTCCACCACTTCCCAGCTGTGCAACTTTGGGCAAGTTCTTGAACCTCTCTGAGCCTCAGATGTTCAAAGGGAGTGAGTAATGGTGTGCGGCTCAGAGTGGTTGTGAGGACTGAATGAGATAATGCATAGAAGGAGCTCAGCAAGTGCGTGCCACACAGAAGGCATTCCTCTCCATCGTAGTTATTAATGCAACTCCCAAGCCTCCTCCCAGGCATGCAGGAAACCATTGGGAAGCATTGGTGTGACTCTCACGTTCTGCCTGGTGTCTCAAGTGTCCTGGTCTCAGGAGGCTGAGCAGGGGGTTTGTTTATTCCCAGAGCTGTTTTCTCTATTGCCTGCCACCACCACTTACCTCCCCCAGACACACTTAAGGAGCCAAGTGGGCAGGAGGCAAGGGAGAGAGTCCTGCCAGCCTGATGGAGTGGAAGACCAAGGATTAGCTCCCGTGGGCAGGCAGATGGGGAGAGGACACTGGGCATGCAGCCGATCCCTCACCCGGCCTCCCTGCCTCGGTCCCTGACCTCAGGGTTGGCTAATGTCTCTCCGTCCTTCTCCTCCCCCTTCCAAGTTCCTCTCTCCTCCTGGAATGGAAGCTCTCTGACTCTGCCTCCCTTCACCATTTCTGTCCTTTGCATTGCCCCTGACCACCTCCACCCACCCCAGTTCATCTCTCTCCTCATCATTTTTATTTAGATGTCCCTCTAGATTTTTCTCTTTCCTTCTTTCTTTCTTTCTTTTTTTTTTTTTTTTTTTTTTTTTTGAGAGGGAGTCTCGCTGTGTTGCCCAAGTTGGATTGCAGTGGCAAGATCTCGGCTCACTGCAACCTCCACCTCCCGGGTTCAAGCAATCCTCTTGCCTCAGCCTCCCTCCTTCCTTCATTTTGTATCCCTTTGTATTGGTTTTTATCCACCTGGCTTGGTCCCTCTCTTTGCCTCTCCATATCTCCTTCTCCCTCTGACTTTTTGTTCACTTCTGTTCTCTCTCTCTTTCTCTCTCTCTTCATCTCCCTCTCTGTCACTTTCCTCTACCATTAACCACTTCTCCAGCCACCATCTGCTTGCTCGCCTCAGGCCCTACTGCACACAAACCCAGGGCCCTGGCTTAGGAGTCTCCAGGTCTTCTGAGTTTCTTGGCCTTCAGTCCCTTCCCTGACCCTTTCCCGTCCCTTTCTCCTGAATCTAGACGCATCCCTTTAGTTCTTTCTTGAAAAGCAGCGTGGGGCTGAGATTAACCCCTGGGGCATGCATGTACCTAGGGGAGACCGGAGGGAGCCCCAGGGACCTGAGGCTAGGATCTTCCATCTGTGGCTTGTTTCTGGGAATGCACCGAGCCTGCATTCAGTGAGGATGTATTAAGCCTATTGTGTGCCCAGGATTGTGGCAGAGATAAGAGGAATGGAGAGTGTCTCTTTGCGAGGATCTTTCCATCTAGTAGAAGAGGAGAGGCTGATACATGCGGATCTGTTCAGAAGCAGGTACTGGGCGGCCAAGGGGCAGAAGCCATGCCTAGTGATATCTGGAATTGTCTGTGCAGGGCCGGTGCTCCTGCCCCACCTGGCCGGCACCTGCCCCTCAGTCCTTCTGTGAGCCTCACTTCCTTTTGAATTTTTCCTTGTCTTCCCACCAGCATGCCTGGATCAGGTGTCCTTCATCTGCATCCCCAGAGCACCCTGACTCTGGCTCTCAGACCAGTTCACACCACGTATGGAATCACCTGGCTGGGTTTCTCTGTCCCCCTCCACCAGGCTGTGAGCTCGAAAGCAAGGGTGGTCGGTTGTCCTGATTACTGCTGAGTCCCCAGCACCTAGGACAGTGCCATCGCAGAGCAGGGGCACTCACATTCTGGGCTCTTGATAAGGGGGGCTGGAGAATGAAGAGATGTGACTTGAATGAAAGCAGGACAACATTCAAGGGTCTTTGCATCCTTCGGCAAAATGATTTTGTCGAGCACATCCCGGCTGTGCCATCTCGAGACATTCATGTCGGAGCCAGCAGGACCTTGGAGATCACTTTGTTGAGCCCTCCTGTCTCACAGGTGGGCCCTGAAGCCCACAGCAAGCCTGGCTTGTCAGAGGGAGGGGGCTCCCCCAGGGCTATGCCCGGGGCCCGGTGGGCATCCGTACTCGCTCGTGGGCTGCGGCCTCCTGAGAGCCACCCCTCTCAGTGCCTGCTGCTTTCTTTGTCTCTGCCCCTGGCTGTCTCTCTTTCTACCACTGTCCTCGTCCTCTCTCTTCTGTTTTTTTTCCTCTGATGGGATAATTATGCTAATCAGCCTGTCTGAACAAAGATAATTTGTGGTGGGCTATTTCAGACTTTGGAATTCAGGCCAAGGCCCCTTTCCTGCTTGCCTCCGTATGCCCCTTCACCCCCAG
The DNA here is from genome assembly GCF_000951045.1 of Mandrillus leucophaeus. NCBI lineage: Eukaryota > Metazoa > Chordata > Mammalia > Primates > Cercopithecidae > Mandrillus > Mandrillus leucophaeus. The sequence goes on along the minus strand of NW_012103621.1, from coordinate 1,429,028 downwards.
CCTGGGCCTGAGCCAGGCAGGATTGTGGAGGGAGGGATGGTGGGTGCTTGAGGGCAGGCGGCCGAGTGAGGATGTGGGTGTGTGCACAGGTGGGCACGTGTGTGCACACATGTGTTGCACGGAGTCTACCTCCATGTGCAGGGGAGAAGAGGCATCACCGGATGTCTGCAGAAACCAGCGAAACAGGGACAGGATAACGAGAGAGCTGCTGTCCCTGGGATATGAGAGTTGAGGACAGGTCGTCTCCAAGTATGTGGCTTTAGCAGTGGAATGACCACTGGCCCACCCCGAAGCTGTTTTGGTGGTGACCTATGTGTTGTACTTCCCTGATAAATCCCAAATCAGCACCCTTTCCTCTCTGAGGGATTGCACTTTGTCCCCCACCCCATCTCCCCAGCTTGTCCTAGGCTAGAAGGGACCTTGAGGCGCTTACTCCCTCGGCCTGGTTGGTCATCGCAGGGTGGGGGAAGGAGGGATGCTGGTATACCAGGCAGTAGAGCTGACCAAATAGGCCCAGAGGGGCAGTTCTGTGTCCAGGGGATGAATGGAGCACCTCTAAGGTGCCAGGCTTAGCAGCGGAAGTCCAGGAGGTGCTGATAGGATGGGTCTTGAGGCTTTATACAAGGTTCTGCTCTGCTCCCCTACTTCTCGGTGACTCTGAAGTGGGCCAGAGGAGCATGGGCCCAGCCCAGGAGTGGACCTCATGCCTAGAGGCAGTTGCTCAGCCATCCCAGGTCCCTTCACAGACCTCACTCTGTCCCAGTGCCCCCTGCCTTCTCCAGGGGCTCCCAGTACCCCACTGGCCTGTAACTTCCATTCACCCAGTGATGTTTATTGAGCATGTACAGGTGCCAAGCACTGCGTTAAACACCAGAGCGCAGACCACGCAAGCTTACGGAGCACACAGGCTCATGGGGCAAACAGGTTCATGAGTCACACAGGCTCACAGGCACACAGGCTCATAGGGCACACAGGCTCACAGGGCACACAGACTCACAGAGCACACAGGCTCATGGGTCACACAGGCTCACGGGGCACAGAGTCACGGGACACACAGGCTCGTGGGACACACAGGCTCGTGGGGCACACAGGCTCATGGGACACAGAGTCACAGGACACACAGGCTCACAGGACACACAGGCTCACGGGACACACAGGCTCACGGGGCACAGAGTCATGGGGCACACAGGCTCGTGGGGCACACAGGCTCACCAGGCACAGAGTCACGGGGTGCAGTCACGGGCCACACAGGCTCACGGGGCGCAGTCACGAGGCACATAGGCTCACCAGGCACAGAGTCACAGGGCGCAGTCACGGGGCACACAGGCTCACCAGGCACAGAGTCACGGGGTGCAGTCACGGGGCACACAGGCTCACGGGGCGCAGTCACGGGGCACACAGGCTCACCAGGCACAGAGTCACGGGGCGCAGTCACGGGACACACAGGTTCACCAGGCACAGAGTCATGGGAAGCAGTCACGGGGCACACAGGTTCACCAGGCACAGAGTCACGGGAAGCAGTCACGGGGCACACAGGCTCACGGGGCGCAGTCACGGGGCACACAGGCTCACCAGGCACAGAGTCACGGGGCGCAGTCACGGGGCACACAGGCTCACCAGGCACAGAGTCACGGGGCGCAGTCACGGGGCACACAGGCTCACCAGGCACAGAGTCACGGGAAGCAGTCACGGGGCACACAGGTTCACCAGGCACAGACTCACAGGGAACACAGGCTCACGGGGCACAGAGTCATGGGGCACATGGCTCACGGGACACACGGGCTCATGGGGCACACAGGCTGACCAGGCACAGACTCACAGGGCACAGAGTCACGGGGCACACAGGCTCACGGCACAGTCACGGGCACACAGACTCACAGGGCACAGACGCAGAGCACACAGCCTTGTGGGGCACACAGGCTCACAGGGCAGAGTCACGGAACACACAGGCTCACAGGGCAGAGTCACGGAGCACACAGGCTCACGGGACAGAGTCACGGAGCACACAGGCTTACAGGGCAGAGTCACGGAGCACACAGGCTCACGGGACAGAGTCACGGAGCACACAGGCTCACAGGGCAGAGTCATGGAGCACACAGGCTCACGGGGCACAGTCATGGGGAACACAGACTGAGGGGCACAGACTCACAGAGCACACAGGCTCACAGGGCACAGACTCACAGGGCGTAGGCTCACTGGGTACACAGGCTCACGGGGCACAGAGTCATGAGGCACATGGGCTCGTGGGGCACACAGGCTCACGGGCACACAGATTCACAGAACAGGTAGGCTCACAGAGCACAGAGGCTCCTGGAAGCTTCTCAGGATCACAGTCCCGCCGGCCATGGAAAGTTCCCTGCAGTAAACACATGTCCCTCTCTATTGATAAGAGCGCAGGCCCCCAATCAGCCAATCTGATGAGGGTTCAGGACTCAGCCCAGCCTTATTCTGGAGCCTGTTTTTCAGAGCCTCAGTTTCCATAGCTGTGCAGCATCTGCTGAAGCCTGCTCTGTGGTCTGCTCCAGCAGAGGGGGTCTTGCTTCTGGTCTCCCTTTGGTGCTGAGCGTTGCCCAGGGTGATGCGGATGGAGATATCGTGCTTCACTCACAGGACAGCGTGGGTAAGTGAACAAACAATGAATGACTGCTCTCTCTCAAAGAGAGGACACAAAGCTTTTTAAAAAACGTTTTATTTCAGAAAAAAATTCAAATTTTCAAAATATGCCGAAGCAGAGAGAATAGAACAGCAAGTACCGTGTGTTCATCCCCCAGAGTCAGTTGTTGGCTCGGGGCCGGTCTGGCTTCATCCTTCCCCACCGACTTTGTCTAATTTCACCTGAAATGTTTCCTGTGCACCTCGGGGGCCTTTGTTCTGTGCTCCCCTCACCTTCCCAAGGATGCTGGGCTCAGGGTCTGCCTCCCTCAGTTCTTTGGAAGCCTTAGAAGGATTCAGCTTGACCATGGTGTGTGATGGTCGAGAGAGTGGTGTGAGGTGGACGTGGCCCTGGGCAGCTGTTTTCCTGGGAGCTGTGCCTGTCTGCCCACACACCAGCGTGGAAGGAGTTAGCAGGTTTCTCCCTTTTCGGTGTGCATGTGGAATGCTGCCATCTGGGTAAACTGTGGCAGTTTCACGATGAGGCTTTGAGTCATTTAAATGGCTGCTGGTGAGATGCTGCACTGACTCATTTCATCTTCCTAAGTAACTTCCTCTTCTGGGCTTCTGCTTATGCAGCACCTTGGCCCAGTCCCCAGCCAAGGCGGCTGCCCCTTCCTACCAATCACACTGCCTGCTTCCCATCCCCAGCCCTGTCTTCTGAGGGCCTCTTCCCCTCTGCTTCCCTGGCTCAACCATTTGCTGGCTTAGTCTGAGAAGGGGAGAGTATGATGTTGAAAAGGGTGGGGAGCAGAGCTCTAGGGCCTGCCGTCCCCCAGGCTGGGCACCCCACGGCTCAGGACTCCTCCCCCACCGAGCCACTGAAGACCCCACAGGCCCCCCTCTGGCTGTTAGTGGAGCCTGGAGGCCTGCAGGAGGAGGTGTCACTAAGACCCTTATCTTCCTCACCATCACCTACCAGTTCTGAGAATCTGGTCTGATGCCAAGCCTTTGTTGAGAAGGCCTTGGCCACAGGCCCTGTCTGTCCCACAATGGCTGGCCAGCTAAAACACCAGACCTTGGCCCTGGTGGCCAGGAGGGGATCCTTACTGACAGGGACGAGGTTGTGAGCCAGAAAGGCCGCAGACACTCTGGATGTGTGCGTGAGGACTTGTGCGAATGTGTGCAAGTGTGTCTGGTCCTGAGCGCCTTGGTGCACCAGATGTGTCTTCATCTACACAGCATGTGCCAGGGTGTTTCTGAGCCTTCTGCTGTTTGTGTTTACATGTGTGTGTGCTTGAGGTAGCCTGTTCAGTATGCTTGGCTGCAGCTGTCCAGATATGCTTGTGTGTGGATGTATGTGCATGTGCCCTGTGTTTGTATGGAGCAGGGCAGCCTGTGTGTGCATGCGTGCTCTCCAGGGGCGGGGATGTCTGTGTGTGCTGTGTCTGTGGTTCTGGGTTTGAGTGATGTGCGGGCCTCCCAGAGAGGGCTGTGACTCAGTGCCTGTGTTCCGCTGTGTGTTAGGTACTGTGAGTCTGCTCGTGCCTGTCAGCCTCTGTGTATCTATCCACGTGTTTGTGTGCACGTGTGCGCTGCTCAGGGTGTGAACGAGGAAGCACAGTTGGGGTGGTGTTGGGTCAGGCCCAGCCCCTGTACCCCACCGCCCCACACCTGCCCCTTCCTGTCCTGCTGGCAGCGTTGATGACAGCTGTGCCAGGCCCTCCCCTTAGCCAGGTGGGCTGTCACTTATTTAGGGCTGCTATTTCAGGAGGGGAAGCAGCTGGCTGACGGGCTGCTCATCTGAGCCTCAGCAAATCAGTGAGCTCAGGACCCGCTCTGGGGTGGCCTCTCACTGCTGAAGGCTGCTTGGGGTTGGAGACCCATGTGGCTGAGGCCTCTGTCTACCACCCAGCCTGACACCACTTATAGCACCACCATCCAATGTAGAGCTGGCTTGGGCTCCCCCGCTGTTCTCGAAGGAATAGGCCCTTACCCAGGACTCCTATGGACCTGTGTGTGTGTGTCCGTGTGTGTGAATGTGCATGTGCAAGGTGGGTACACATAGGCATGTGTCCTTGGGTCCACAGCTGTAGGCACTTTCCCACTACGCACTTATACTCCTGTCAGTGTAAGTAACTCATATAAGTTCAGTACCTGAACTCATACATCTGTAGCTGGCTTTTTTCTGTGACTTGTCTATGCCTGTGTGTGTTCTTGTGCGTATGCAGATGTGTACACATGTGCTTCTCTGCATGTGTGTGGACCTGCGTATGCATATATATGTGCGTGCACACTCTTTCCCCAGCCTCCTTACAGTAATCAGGGGAACCTCAGGGACCTGTCCTTTGGAACACACACGTGTCCTACCTGTGCTCCTGCTGCTGGCCTCAGACCCCCTCCCTACCCCCAAACTCCTGGAGACCCACACATGCCACGCAATGCTGCCCTGCCCAGAACTCTGGAGTGGCTCCCCACATGCTTTCTGTTGGCCTTCAGGGTTGGGAGCCTGGTCCAGGCTGCTCTCACTGCTCCTGCAGGTGACCTTTCTGGCCGCTCTGATCTGCATGTGGCTTCCCCTACTGAAAGGCATTCTGTGACTCTTTACTGAGCAAGTCTTCTGGTGCTGAGGCTGTGTACTGGGCTCCGGGAGAGGCAGCAGGGGTAATCACGCACCGGCATTCCAAGGCGTCTTAGGCTTGTGCAGTGGCAAGATCCTGGCTCAAATGTAAGGTGTGCTAGAGAGAGGTGAACTTGGTGAGGGGCGAGAGCTTCCCAACAGGAATGCCCCTCTCCATCTTACCCTGAGAAGCACTCTTGTTTTTGAGAGTCCCTGGCACAGCCCCTTGTCTGGTTCCCCAGCGGAAAGGATGCCCTTTGTCCCCCTTGACCCCTTGCTCCTAGTAGATCCCTTTCCTCTTAGGACTAAGGGTTTTCTGCCATCAGAGCTTGGCTCAGCCAGCACAGAGGAAGGAGGCCAAGGGCAGTCTGACTACAGGGGCAGCACCCTGGGGAGACAGGGGCTGGGGGTCCTCTGCCCTCTGGTTTTTCTTTCCCAGCAGCTTCCCTCAATCAAGCCATTGATTTGTGGGCCCCCTCTGTGCTTCCTCTCCAGGGGAGCTTCTTCAGGGCCACACTTTGATTGCTGCGGAGCCAGTGAAGCCTGTGTGAGTAGCCCCTCTGAGCCGCTGGCCCACATCTCTCACAACCTGCCCTGCATCTCTGCTTGGACATCTCAAAGGCACTCAGCCCGAGCTGGCACTTTCGGGTGTCGCTTCCACGAGCTGGAAACCTGTGGGGTCCCTACCGCCTCCTTCCTAGCCACCTTTCCTTTCCCCTGCTGGGTCCATGGCCCCATTGTGCAGATTCACCACCTAAGCATACCCAAGCCCTCTTCTCTCTGCCAGCAGCCTGCCCTGGGCCATTGTAATCACCACCTAAACTCTTCTCCTTGCATCTGCCCTAGCCCTCACCCTTCAATCTCTTTCACACATGGGGTCTACAAGTTTGATCATGGCACTCCCCGACTTAAAGCCATCAATAACTCACCATTGCTCTTGGGATAAGACTCCTGCCCTTCACTTGACCCACTAACTCCTTCATCCTGCAGGCCTCAGCTCAACAGCATATCCACAGGGAGGCCCCCTTGGACCTCACTCCCCTTCCCCTCTACCTGTGCCGGCCAGGTCCTCTTGCCATCTGCTCTACCCAAGCTGGGAACCCCTCGTACTTGCCAGAGCCCAAGGGCAGGGGCAGCTCCTCCTGACTAAGTGCTATGAGGCAGGGGCAGGGGGAGGGGCAGGGACAGGGCTGTCCACATGTTGTCCTTAGCGCTAGTAGTGAAGACTTGTCTGCACAGACATGGAGCCCAGCAGACGTGTGCTGAATGAATGCATGAGTGAAGGGCACCTCAGCACTGTCTCTTCCGCCTCCTGCTGCTCCTCCTCACCCAAGTAGTCCTGAGTCAGCCTGCAGAGCCCTTTGGAGGACACAATGTGGACATCCTGACGGTGATGCTGATTCTCCGTCAGCCGCCTTGTACAGTGTTGCACATGCTGTTTCCTCTACCTGGAGCATTTCTCTCAGGCACATGGCTGGTTCCCTCTCCTCCAGATTTGGCTTCAAGTGTTCTCACCTTGAAGAGCCCTTCCCTGACCACCGTGTATAAATTAGACCCCCCCCCTCGCCCCCAACACCCAGTGTTTCCTATCATCTCTTTTTGGCTTTGCCTTTCTGGCACTTATCACAATGGAACAGTCATTCATTCATTCATTCGTTCATTCATTCATTCATTCATTCATTCATATGCTTTCTCATTATCTGTTTGCCCCACCAAACTGTAAACTCCCTGGGGGCAAGTTCCTCCCCACTGTTGACCTGCCACCCATCAGAGCCTGCTGGCACACAGTAGGTGCTCATTATATGTGTAAATGAAGGATTGCATTATGTAACTTATTTTCCAACCCTGTCAGGGAACCACTTTAGAGATAAGAAAACTGAGGACCAGAGAGGTGAAGAAACTCACCAATGGTCACAAAGCTAATGAGAGAGGTGGTGTGGAGGTTCACATCCAGATTTGACTATCTCATTTACTCTTATTCATTCATTCAGCACCCGCTCTGTGCAGAGGCCCCGTACTGGGAACAGAGTCACAGAGATGGGTCATCACAGCTGCTGCCTGGACGACAGCTCAGTCCAGAGGGGAGGGGACCACAGACAGTGGTCAGGAGGAGGCCCTAAGGGACATCCTGGGCCCTGAGGAGACACCGTGGAGGAAGGGCTCTTTGAGTAGGATTTTGAGGGGTGAGTAAGCTCTTGTGGCTGAGTGGTATGTATTGTACAGCAGAAAGAGCCCTGGACAGGGACTCAGGAGGCCTGCGTCCCAGTCATCCCCAATCCCTGTCACTTTGGGAAAATCACATTCCCTTGCTGACCCTGTTTCTACATCTGCAAAGCCAGGCAGGCCCTGCTCTGAGAGTGTGAGCTGAGGTGGCTGACTGGCAGGAACACTCATTTCTCTTCGCTGCTCCTCCCCACAAGACAGAACCCACCTGGCAGAGGCCCTGGCTGTTTGGCAGAGTGGGCAGAGCATGGGGCAGCTGCCCTCTTCCAACCCTGCCCCCTGTGGTCCTCCCACCCCTCCGCCCTCCACCCTCCTACTCTCTGCTCCTTCCCTGTTCCCCTCTATTTCTTCCCCCTCCTCTCCCTCCTCCTCCTCTTCCTCAGCCCCTTTCATCCTCTTCTCTTCCTTCTCCCTCCCCCTTTTATTCCTCCTCTTCCTCACCTTCTTTTCTTTCTCCCCCATTATTTTCCTGCTGCCCTGCCCAAGGGGGAAAGCACAAAGGGTAGTCAAAGTTAATTTAGGCTCAAGTACCTGGTCACCTAGAAACAAGGCCAGTCCCCCAACGCAGGGCCTCAGCCGTGGCCTCATTAATCTGCATGCGACCAGCATTGCCAGTTCGACATAAGTAGGACAGAAGCCATGCTGCCGAAGAGAGGGGGCCTTGGGCTCTGGCCACTTAGTCCCCCAGCAGTCACGTGGCCACCCCCAAGTGTGCAGTGGGAAGAAGACAAAGGAGAAGGAAGGAGAAACAAAAGACCCCAGGGCATCTGCTGTCCCTTCTTCCACATGTCCTTGCTCTCAGCCCAAGGACCCCTGAGTATTTGCTGTCCCTTGCTGGTATTGTCCTTGATCGTGATCACTCTTCTTCACCCTGAGTCCAGGGTTCTGTTGGTCCTTCTCTTCAGAGGGTGCTGCCAGACTTGGAGTCACTAGTCTCAGTCTCTGCTCACATGTCCTGACCCTCAGAGGACTCCGGTGTGCAGTCCCCTGCTGTGAGCTTCTGCAGCAGGTGACACTGAGCAGCTTGGCCTCCTGGCCCAGCCAGCTCCTCTACAAAACCAGAAAGACAAAGGTCATTTGCATGCTCCAGACCTTCTCCTTTCCTGGGCCCTGCTCTGGGAAAATTTCCCTTTGGGTCCTAGCACATTTGTTCCACCCTGCCTCCACTAATATTTAGAAAAACCTCAGGTCCCAGTCTGCAGCAGAGTCTGCACCGTGCCCCACCCCAGACCCTCCTGCCCCACTCCAGACCCTCCGCTCCCTGTTGCTGTAACTTCAGAGGCTCCTGTCATCCCAGGGAAGTGAGTGTAGAATTGGTAGGTGAGAGCATGCGATCGCTCACGAGATCAGCTCCCACACAAATTGTGAACCTCCAAAGCCACAGTTCTGCTCAGCTGCACAGAAAACATCAAGTTCTCATCCAGACAGTTTCTAAGAATAAACAAACAGATAAATCGCATGTAGCCTCTTGCCTTTACCAAAGCAAGCTGTGCAGCAGGATGTGGGTACCAATTGGGCCATAGTCTCTGTCCCTCTGTGCCTCTGCTGTGTCACCCCACCATCTGCACAGCCAAAGACTGGCTTAGCCAAGCCCAGAGCAGGTTGTCCAAAGGCCATTCCAGCTTCATCTTCCTGAAATCTGATTTGTCTGGAAGTGTGGAAAGATGGGCTTAAACATTGGCCACAACCTAACTGCCAATCTGTTCGGATTTGTCAAATAAATTATGGAGCGTCCACATTTTATTGGAAAAATATTATTTTATAAATGGAGAAAAGCCTGGAAGGACCTCTACCAAAATACTAATGGTGCTTTTTCTGGATGGAGAATTTATAAATGTTGTTAACTTCTTTATGTTATTCAATGGACATGCATTTTGTGAGCAGGAATGATTATATTTAAAAATCTGAGTTTGAATGCCAATTTGATCGTGTCTCAGCTGTGCTATCTTTGGCAAGCCACTTCTTTTCCAGAGTTCCAATTTCTACACTTCTAAGACTAGGGTAATAAAAGTCATTTTCATAGCATTGTTCCGAGAAAGAAAATGAGATCGTGTGTGTGTATATTGTGTGTGTGTTGTGTGTATGTGTGCCCTGAAGCTAGATCTGGCACACTTTTAGAGCAACTCCAGTATGATGGCCACACACAGACACTCTAGAGCCGAGTGGCCTGGATTCAAATCCTGGCTTTGATCCTTACCAGCTATGTGATTCTGGGAAGGTTGCTCGACCACTCTGTGCCTCTGTTTCTTCTCTGTAAAGTGGGGTTGTGATATGAATTAAAGGAATTAAGGCCAGGCATGGTGGCTCATGCCTGTAATCCTAGCACTTTGGGAGGCAGAGACGGGCAGGTAACCTGAGGTCAGGAGTTCGAAACCAGCCTGGCCAACATGGTGAAACCCTGTCTCTACTAAATATACAAAAAAAAAATTAGCCGGACATGGTGGTGCACACTTGTAATCCCAGTTACTTGGAAGGCTGAGGCAGGAAAATTGCTTGAACTTGGGAGGCGGAGGTTGCAGTGAGCTGAGGCCGCACCTCTGTACTCCAGCCTGGGCAACAGAGCGAGACTCCATCTCAAAAAAAAAAAAAAAAGAAAAAGAAAGAAAGGAATTAATACAGGCAACGTACACAGTAAGAGCACAATAAAGATGTTATTATTGCTCTATTACTTTATTATTGAGTACATGTTCTTTTGCTTTCTTTCCAAGCCATTGGGATTGAAAGCCCTCTGTGAGCTGTGGGTCTGCCCTGCCGGGGAGAGCCCTGTCCACTTGGCTGTTCCAGAGTTGAAAGAGACAGAGTGAGGGCCCTCTAGTAGCTTCAGCCGGGGAACTGGAGACCACCATGAAAACTGCGGTTCAGTGTAGAGCTAAGATCAGAGATCAGAATAGAGTTTAAGGTCAAGGTTCAATCTGGATCAAGATCAAGATGAAGTTGAGGAAGGAACCATGTCTGTGTCTGGGGCCAGGGCCCAAGTTTGTCTCTGGCTTTCTCGTGGAGCCAGGCAGGTCCTGGGGCTTGTTCCACGGTGTGGGGCTGGGCTCTGCACCTGGATGGCCTTTCTCTGGGTTCCGCCTTCACCCTGGGGTCTGTTTCAGCCTCCTCATAGGCCGCATGCTGCCCTCCTTGCCCGGCAGTCTGAGCCACCCAGCAGTGCCCTTGACAACCCTGCTCAGGGAGTTCCCAGGAGCTGTGCTCGGTGCCCTGGTCCCCGAGCATCTTCTAGCTTGAGGAGCAGCCAGCTCGGGCCTGGCAAGAGGGGGCATCCTCCAGAGCACCTGTGCCAAACCTTAGCTGTATTTTTAGAAGAGCTCCTGCCCGTCCACCTGGTGGGCAGTGGGCTGGAGGACTGGAGACAAGGAGGCCGGGCGCTCCTTCCCCCAGGCATTGACAAGCTGATGGAAGGCCCAGCTGCTCCCCAGAGCTGAGCTGGGTTCCTGCACTGGGCCTTGCTGGTGAGGAGCCGGCATGGAGCTGTGTGCACAGATGGCCCTACATGCGTTTGTAATTTGCCAGAATAAGTAGTTATTATTAATCTCCCCTGCACTCTACTTCTTCCCCTTCCTCTCCCTTTTTGTGATTTTCCCAGTTTGACTGTGAGGTGCACAGAGGCAGGGGTTACC
>NW_012103621.1:1283381-1417920 GCF_000951045.1 Mandrillus leucophaeus | reverse complement strand
CTGCCCGTCCACCTGGTGGGCAGTGGGCTGGAGGACTGGAGACAAGGAGGCCGGGCGCTCCTTCCCCCAGGCATTGACAAGCTGATGGAAGGCCCGGCTGCTCCCCAGAGCTGAGCTGGGTTCCTGCACTGGGCCTTGCTGGTGAGGAGCCGGCATGGAGCTGTGTGCACAGATGGCCCTACATGCGTTCGTAATTTGCCAGAATAAGTAGTTATTATTAATCTCCCCTGCACTCTACTTCTTCCCCTTTCTCTCCCTTTTTGTGATTTTCCCAGGTTGACTGTGAGGTGCACAGAGGCAGGGGCTACCTCTTTCTTTGAGGCTCAGTGCCTTGTTCAGGATCCAGCACACAGTAGGTGCACTGTCAGCAGGAAGCCAGGCACATAGGTTCCCCTTCCATCTTAGAAGCTCATCCAAACAAGAGCTATACACAGTAGGTCTTCGGTCAACTCAGATCAGCACACAGGAGGTGCTTTGTCAGCACGGAGCCTGGCATATAGTAGGCCTTCCCCAGTACAGGACCTGGCATGCAGTAGATATTCCTCCAGCATTGGCACATAGTAGGACCTCAGCCTTCCTAGAGTGTGCTTCGGAGCAGGCAAGTTTCAGAAAAATGTCTCCTGGGTCAAGTTCTCCTTCTCTCTTCACTGTGCTCAAGAAGTATGTACTGTGTACCTAGTACCGCCTCAGTTTGGTACCAGGTGTTGCATAGGGGAGCAGAGTAAGGAAGACACAAGCCTTTTATTCTTATTTAAAGAACCGACAGCCAAGTGATGAAATACCAGCCTTTACAAATAACCCATGACTGAGGCAGGGGTAAGGAGTGAGGCTGCCTGGAGGAGGTGGTCCTAGAGATGAGTCAAGTTTCTCAAGTCAGCAAAAGTGCAAAGGCAAGTGTAGAGAGTGAGGGTGACCCACGGGGATGGCCGTGAACCATCACTGATCACTGCAGCAAAGTATCGTGCTGTGGAGGGAGTGGAGTATCATTCTCTCATTCAACAAGTATCAGGAGCTGTGAGGGGCTGGCATGGCTCTAAGCTGTGACGCTACAGCTCTGGATAAAACTATCCTGCTTCATTGTGGGGCCAGGAGGATAGAAAATAACAGCATATTAGATGTCAGCTGCTGATAGTGCTTTGAAGAAAAATAGAGGAGGGGAAGGGTGAGGAGCTCACTGGAGGGGGTGAGCTCTTTCCACATCTTCTCTGATAAGATGACATGTAAGCTGAAATCTGACTCCAGGAAGGGAGAGGGCATGGTCACGGGGCGAGAAGAACCTGACAGGCAGAGGGAAGGGAGGGCAGGAAGGTGGTGGCCGATTGCCAAGAGCCTTGAATTCCAGGGCAAAGAATTTGGATTGGATTTTGTAGGCAGTGGCCAGGCTCTGAAGGCTTTTGAGCAGAAGAGGGATGGGATGAGAGCTGCAGGAAGGAGAAGATGGCAGAATTGTGGGCAGCTGAGAGCAGCGTGGAGGGGTGGCAGTGGTCCAGGTGGGAGATGCCAGGCCTGGGTGCAAGTAGTGACAGGGACAGGGGAAGGGGAGGGGCAGATGCCAAGTCTGTGTGAAGGTGGCATTTTCTGATTTGAGGTTGAAGGAGGAGGACCAAACAGAAAGGCGTGTGAGGGTGAGTTGGGTACCGCGGTTGGAAATGCAAACACCAGGCCCAGGAGTGGGCCAGGAGCAGATGGTCCATCCCTTCTGAAGCTGTTGTTTTCCTCCTCCTTGTCCGTCTCCTCCCCTTGAACCTCCTTCTCCCTTCCCCCATGTCCTCTTTTCCCTTCTCCTCCTCTAGCGCCTCCCGCTACAATCTTAGAAACTCCACGGTCCAAATCTCAAGTATCTGGGCTTCTCCTCTGCTTTCATCTCACATGTGTTTCTTTCTCCTTCTCTGTCCTTTCTTACCCCTTCTGAGCCAGTGATCTGTAGAGGGTATAATACAAATCAAATTGTCCAGGTCTTCCTGGGGTATGTGACAGCCTGTTGGGGCGGGCATAGTGTCGGGGTAGTGGGATGCCCTGGTTTTTGTGTCGCACGGAATAAGGTTTGCATCTCAGCCCTGCCGTGTATGAGCAGCACCGTGATGGGTGAGTTATTGGATGTGCCTGCTCCTCCGATCCCTCATCTGTGAAATGAGAAGGTGCATGGGCTAGCACGGGGCCTGACACAACATAAGGGTTGCGTGGGTGGCGGCTGCCGCTATGATTACTGTTTGTGGTATTGTTACTTATTCGCCAAATGTGAGGCTGTCCATCCAGATGGATCCTTCCCATGCCAGAACCACCTTCAGAGGGGAGTGTGGGTTCCAGGATCAGGCTGGACTGCCCAAGTCCTTCCTGATAATGGGCGTGCCCGAGTATCCACAGCCCCACTCCAGAAGGGCTGTCCAGCAGCCCCTCGGGGCATCCTTCCTGCAGCCTGAAGCAGCCACTGGATGCTCAGTGTCCCTGTGGAAGGTCCAGTGGTCACTTGAAGACTGCTGCTGGAGCCAGGAACCCTGGGTTGCCCCAAGATCAGGACCCCAGTCTGCACTGCACGACCTGTGTTCACATAGGCCAAGGGCTGGTGTCCCAGGTGTCCCACCTGCTCTGTCCTGGTGCAGTCCTGCCTCCAGCCCCAGGCTCCAGGTGTCAGGGCTTGCCCAGGAGGCTCTGAATACCCATCCCTCTCCTGTCCCTGGCCAGGGCCTCAGCTTTAATGGAGGAACTTCAGGCACCTGGCTTTGCCCTGATCACAGGCCCAGCCCCTATCCTGGCTGCATTTCCTCGGGCTGCCTCTTGCAGTTCTGCCTTTCCTCTCACTCTCTGTCAGTCATTCTCATGGGTGTCCCCTGGTTCTTCACCTTGGACAGAGATTTCCTGGGGGGGGCCAAGAGTTTGTCATCCTAGGGAAATCACGATGCTCCAGAAGGTAAGTCCCCTGGAGCACAACAGGGCTTCATCTGCAGGGACCCATGGGAATGAAAGACACTTCCCTGTCCAGCATGGGTGGTGAGAAGAGCAGAACATCCAGAGTCCCCATTCATCAATTGTGTGACCTTGGGCAAATCGCCTAATCTCTCTGAGCTTCTGTTTCCTCAACTCTGAAGTAAGACTAGCAATTGCATCCTCTCAGGGACAATGTGCTGATCGTATGAAATTACACACACCAAAAGCAGCTTTGAAGGCTCCAGGTGCTAGAGAATATTGGTTACCTTTTCCTACCTGAGTCAGGAGGCTCAGACTGTGCCTCTAAGTTGAGAGACACTCTGAGCTATCTGTATTCTCTTGCACATCTCCGGTGTCTTCCCATCTGTTGCAGGATCAGTCTAAATGATGTTGCAGGATCAGTCTAAATGATGTTGCAAGTCTCTGCCAGGTCTGAAAGCCTATGATTGACACTTGGGTTTTTCCATTCCCTGGCAGAAACCCAGAGGCCTGAGAGCCCATCCCTGCCCAGGCAGAGGCCCAGGCCTGGTCTTTGAGACTGGCTCAGGCCCCCTCCAGCTGCCCAGTCCCACTTCACTCCCCACAACCTTCACTCCACTGCTTCTTCTACCCTAAACTGGTGCTTTGTCCAGAAACTAATTGCTGTAACTCCACTGTTTATCTGGAGACAATACAAGTCGATTGAAACTGCCGCATCAGGAGAAATATGTTCCACTTAGATCATTAAATTAGCTCGACACCGGCCTTTGATGAGGCCTGCTTGAGAGAGACGGGCGCCCTCGTGCTCCAGTGATCATTGGCCACTGTGGGCCATTTGCTTAATGAACAGTGTGGCCGGCGGCCAGGGGGTGGAGCCAGCTGGGCACACCTGCTGCCCACAGGCCAGCATGGCTGGGGCAGCCTCTCTAGGTCTCGCCTTGCTACCACCAGGCTCGGCAGCTGGCCCTTCTGAGAGGGCACCAGGGTCATCTCAGCCACTGCTAGAGGCCATAATATAAAGATGGCACCAGCCAGTGTTCGCTAGACTCTTCTTGTGTCCTCTGCCAGGCATGGACTGAGAGCTCTGCAGATGTTACTTCGCTGAAAATACCAGCAGCCTTGAGACATCTAGGTGGTTGTTCTCCCATTTTACAGATGAGGAAATTGGCATAGAGCCACATCTCTCTGACCCCAAAGCACAAGCCCCTAACCACCACCCTCAGTGGCCTTGGGAGATCGTAGGGAAGGGAGTGCGGTGGAGGACTGAGGTGCAATATGAGGGGAGACTTTCTGCCAGAAATGGAAAACTCCAGCAACCCTTACCCCAAGTCTCCAGGGCCCCATTTCTCTTCCCTTCTGATCTGACTCTGGCCTCTCTTGTGGCTTTAGTCCTGCAGAGAACTGAGAACACTCTCTTCCCTCTCCTCCTCCTTCCTCTTTTCTTCTTCCCTCCCTGCTTCTCTGGTGTCTTGCAACTCTCAGTTTCCTGCTTCCTCCCAAATTCCAACACTTGAGGGACTGCAGAGATCAGTGGGAAGCCTGCAGCCCCTTCGGCCTGAGGGACTGCCCCTGTGCCATCTCTGATAGTTATCTCCAGGGCACAACGTTCTTCAACCAAGTTCAGCCCACTTTCCCAAGGCTTGCTCTGCTAGTGACAAAACACCTTCCAGCTAAGTTATTTACTAGCAGAGGAAGCCCTGGGAAAGTTGTTCTCCTCTCTCCTCTTCTCCCTCCATCCCTTTTTCATTTCCCCTCCTCCTCTTGGGGAATGGGATTTATAAGACAGGTTGCAGTCTTTTGAGGAGCACTCAGTTTGAGCTGCATGTATCCCAGGTGGAAGGCGGAGTGACAGTTTCAGGTTTTCTCAAATGCACTATGTGAGATGCCATGTCCTGAGCTGCTTAAGAGCTTGGTAAGAAGCTACTAAGGGCCAGGGGCACCTTTCTGCCTATCTAAGGTCCCTGTCTGGAATGAAGCTTTCACCCACATGGAGATATCTGGCAGGTACCTGCAGGACCAGGAAAAACAGGGTGAGGCCAAGGCTTGCAACAGACCAACTCGTGGTTGAGCAGCATGGGGCAGAGACGGGTCTCCCTGGCTTCCCAGGGCTTCTCCCTAGAGCGTAAGCTGGGAGAGCAAGCTCCCTTGTGCCTTGCTCATCCTAGAGCCCAGTGACTACTGTGCCCACAGGATAAGAGTAGACCATGAATTAATGAATGAATGGTAACTGATTATCATTAATTCCGCTACTATTAATTCATTTTCTTTTATTTATTTGCTCATTTATTGTCTACTCTTGTCAGGAGTTTTCTGGTTCAGATCTTAACATGTAATTATCTCCAGGTCCAGGACTAGGGAGAGACTAATGAGATGCCTCAGGCACAAAATTTAAGGAGACATTGCTGTCAGGGTCATGCTAGTGCCTGATTAGCTCAGCCCCTGAAAATAACCTTGCTGGTAGGTATTGTAATTTCCATTGCGTAGAGGTGGAAATGGAGTCAGAGAAAGGCTACTTTACATCCTCTGGTCACCTGGCTGGTAATATTTGTTCCCAGATTTATGTGACTTCAATGCCTCCCCTCTCTCCCTGGTCTCAGTTTCTCTGCCTTGTTTGACCTCTCAGCCAGTGCCCTGGGATGGGGGAGGGAGGATGAATTGCAGCCACACGCTTCTTTTCATGTTTTATGCGCCGCCCCACAACCACCCTCATCCCCTGCACCCTGTGCAGTGGCTACCAGGTGTCTAGGTCTAGTCCAGTCTCCTCTATTTAGAGGAGTGTGACCATGGGCAAGTTACTTAAACTCCTCATGCCTTGGTGTCCTTAGCTCTAAAAAGGGACACCATAGTCATCCCTATGTCATGGGTTGCAGGAGGGATGCTGGTGAGTGAGAATGTGTAGTGGGTATAGCACTTAGAATAGCACCTGCCACATAGCTTCATGTAGTTGTTATTGTTTTTCATAACCTTGTAATCTGAAGGTGGGGGGAGTCTGCAATGAGCCCCAAACCCTCAGTCCACTGAGCTGCCCTGTCAGGAGAGTGGTCCCCCACTTCCCCAGGGTTAGCAGTTCCCTGAGCTGCCAGCTTCACCTCAATTCTCCTGGGATGGTTAGCACCCAGGAGCCACTGGGAGGTGGAACCATGGGGGCGGCGTTTGGCCCCTGACTTCCTAGTACCCCGGCAGCTGCAGGCAAGGCATGGGGGTGGGTTTTGGCCCCTGACTTCCCAGTTCCCCTCCAGCTGCAGGCAAGGGTTGGGGGTGGGGTTTGGCCTTTGACTTCCCAGTTCCCCTCCAGCTGCAGGCAAGGGAACAGCCTCCCTAGCTCCTTCCAGCTTGAGCTCTCCTGGAATTCACAGGAGGTTTGGAGAGAGAGAATTCACACTTCACTGAAAATGTGTTTCAAGCAATTAGCAGGTCTTTACCAGAGGAGCCTTTGAAGTCCAAGCCCAGACCCATCTCTGTGAAGGGTTTCCCCAGAACTGACAGGCTGGCAGACGCTGCCATCAGCTCAGCCCTTTCCTCAGTGCCAGGGGCTTCTGGTTCTGGACTGGCACCACAGGACTCATGTGAGTCCCCCCACAGTGGCAGCACCAGCATCCTCGCCAGCACAGAGAGCTGCTCGACGGAGAATCGAATGTGTGCTGCTGCAGCTGCAGGTAGTGCCATGGAGTTGGGCTTCCGGTGGGGTCCTGTGTCAAGCCCATGGAATTTTCCTGTCCTCCAGGTCTCCCAACCCCGGGCTGGCAAGTGGAGTCCCTGGACTGAACTTGGAGCTCTTGCATCCTCGAAGAGTGCTTGGCCCTGTAGATTATTGTTGATTGAATAAACAGATGAATTCCTCTAACGATGGTGCTACGGCCTGGAGTTAGCCTCTATTCCTACATCTGCATGTTGGACACAGGCAGGGTGAGGGATGAATAGGCTACCTAGTCTCCAGGATTCTGAACTTGAACTCGCTTTCCTTAGAAGGGCTCATATTGCAGTGGAATGAAGATTAGGTCCTAATTCTGCTCCCCTTAAAAGCTGCATGGTCTTGAGCAAATCGATGAATGCATCTCAGTTTCTCCATCTATGAAATGAGTAAAATAAGCTTGATTTTGCAGGGCAGTTGTGGAGATAAAACGAGGTAATGCCTAGAAAGTGCCCAGCACAGTAGGTGCTTGTGGTCTATTGAATACAAGCCATGCCTCTTACTGTGTCTTTTCTGACCGCCTCTCACAGAGTCAAAGTAGACCATAGCCATGGTCGGAGGGGCCCCTTTGTACAGCACCCCCACCCACCCCACTGGAGATGAAGAGAAAGAGAGAGCCAGCCAGCATGGGAGCCAACGGCAGCTGTCCCCACTCTCCTGTCCCGTGAAGCCACCCCCAGCCCAGGCCTCCGGGCTTCTGTTTGATTCCTTTTCCCTGACATTCCATCAATCATTGTAATTGCTTCTCCCGAAAAATGAATTTGTAGTTGATTTCTTCAAAAGAGGGAATCAGCCAACAGATAAAAAGGTTGTTTTATTTAATTTGCATGAAGAGGCTGCCTGCTGCTGCCCAGCTGTGTGTCTGGCGCTTGGAGTGGGTGTGCACAGGTAGATGCAGGCTGTGTCCTGGCTCGGGGATCATCTTGCCAGGCTGCCTGGATTTTTGGTCCCAGAGACTGAGTCATGGGAGTCCATCCTGATCTGAAATCATTCTATCATGGGAGACCTGCACCTGTACCATCCTTGTCATTTTTGGGATAGAGAAGGGCTTCTAGCCCAGGAGACTGAGACCCCAGAAGCCACTTATGGGGCTGGAAACTCAGGAGGTCAGGGGGGTCTAATAGGCCAGGAACCCAATACACATGGCAAACATCATCACATTTTCTTAGGATGGGAGGTGGGCATTTAAAATGCATGTGTGTGTGGGTCAGATTGGGAACCACAGGCTCCTCTCTGAGATATATTTCCCTGAAGAGTGTTGTGTGTCCTCTCCAAGTCAGCAAACAGTGGTGCTCCCTTTTGCTGGGGATGTGGCTGGTTCTCTTCAGGAGCTTCTAGTGCCATGAGTGTGAGCTCTGTCTTCAGGAGAAATCCTTTGCAAGGGGCGAAGATTAACTAGCAAGGCAGAGCCACAGCTTGGGATGTCAGAAGTGGGATCAGCCAGGGAGAGGCAGGTAAGGGGATACCCTCTCCTCTACCAGGCCCCTCAGATGCTGGGCAGTGCCCGGGGAGGCAGGCCCCAAGGTTTTCTGAGGCACAATGCAGCAAGACGCTTAGTGTTGTGCAATATCTCAAGAATATGCCAAACACTTCATTCTGGCGTCAGGATGCTCCAGGGACCCAGAGACTTGGGTACCCCATGAATATTTACCATCCAAACCTGGGGTGAAGTGGGTAAATGAAAGTGGGTTGTATTAATAATTACTTCTAAGAACAGGTATCAGCTAAGACTGTCCCTAAGACAGCAAGACATATGATTACTCTGATCATGTATCAGATGCAATAGAGACAAAGGCAGATATAATATCCTTCCAGAAGTTGCCCAAAAGCAACGGACCTCTCTGGACAGAGCCATAGGGCCTCTCTGGGGCTACCAGGGCCAGAGGATGGAGGTGGAGACACAACTGGGGTTGTACCAGTTGGGGGTGGGCTGCTTCTGCTCGGGCAAGTCCTATCCCATCTCTGGGCCTCCATTTCCTCTCCATGAGATGCCGAGCGTCACAGTAGCTTGTATAATTATTACGTTCTGTAATTGCCTGGCTCCTTTATTTGTTTACTTGCCTATTGGTTGTGTTCCCACCTGTCATGGAAGTCCCTGAGGACAGAGGGACTGTCTTGTCTTATTCACAGCTATGTACCCAGCTCCAGGAATAGTGCCTAGGACCAGTAGACCCTTGATAAATGGGATGTGGACTTGAGGGGTCACTGAGGGACCCCATTTGCAGATACTTTTCAGGTATGATACAGATGACTGTGTCAGGAGGGTCCAGGGACAGTGGTAGTGGTACTGGACCAGGCCTCCTCTGGCAGCTCTTCCTGAACAAGGGTCCGCCTCTGATTCACATGGAATCCTTCTACCCGCATTCTCTGAGAAATAGCAACATTTAGACTTGAGCACACTATCTAGGTTACAATTATTAAGGGAGGTTTGGAGTGGGGTTTGGAGCGGCTTCCACAACTTAAAACTTTATGAAGGTGGCAACAGGATTATTGACAACGATTAAATATTGTTTGTAATTTTCCACCAGTTAAATCAAAAAGCATTATCCTTGTAATATGCATTTCTGCTTTTTCTTTCTTAGGGCCTGATGACAGCCCTGGCCTCACATGCTGTGCTGTGCCATCTCATTTGCTCTTCTTCCCGAATAATCCCTCCTAGGAGGCCCCCATCTGCCTTCTGCATGCAGTTCTAGTCCCACCTCTTCTAAGCGCGGATGGCTGGTGCCAGCTTGTGTCAACGTAGCTCTCCCTACTATTTGCAGAAGGGGTTTGTTCTTTGCTTGCAAGTATGCAAAGCCAAGTCCAGGGTCTTTCTCTGTTGCTTTGTTTGAGAGAGTTTCTTCCTCCAGCACCCTTGCAGCACCCTGCAGGAGAAAGGCTGCTGTTCTGACTCTGGGATGTTGCTACACCCCTTGGGGGCTGCACCTCTCCACCCCGCTCCCTCTGGGGGTACATGATCAGCTTTTCGTATTTCACTTCCATGCGTTGTGTGGTGGAAGGACATTAGGCTTGATTGCCAGTAATAGAAGCCTTGTATCAAGTAGTTGATGTGTCAGTAGTGATATTTACTGACTCATACAGCCAAATGCGGGAAGGACAGTGTTGGCTTAGCCTTAGGGACAGCCAGAGCCAAGGACTCAAAGAGACAAGACTCAAAACTCTCTCTCTCTCTTTCTGTCATGTGCTGGCTCATGTGTCCCCTGCTTTTCACTGTGAATCGTCTTCAGTCTCTCAAGTTGGCTTCCCCACGAGGGAATCATAGCCTCTGGGAGCTCCAGGCTTTCATTTGTTGTAGTTTTATATCGAAAGAGAAAATGTCTTCTCCATCCCCTCTGTTGTTTGAAAGGACTCCATTGGCTAAGCTTGGGTCAGCTGCCAACCCCCCAACAGTCACTGTGGTCAGGGAGTTGGGCTCAGGTACAAGAAGAGCAGCTCCCATTCAGAACACAGGCTGAGAGTGGGAGGACGAGAGTCACTGTCCTAAAAGAGGTGGGTCTGGGGGGTGACACAAACACTGCTGCTGGGGATGGTGTGAGCTGGGAAAAGTCACTATGGGTTGTGACTGACATAAGTGGGGGCTTTTCATCTCCTGGCCTTTCAGCAGGGAGATCTTTTAGAGTCAGTCCAGGCTGAAAACACATTTCTCCAATGAACAACAGAGATGCAGCATCACGGAATTTCTGACTGACACTACTGGTTCCCTCCCTGGCAGTAACAGGTCAAGGTTTTACTGTTTAATCATTGCAAACCCCTGCTATGTGGTCATTCAACTCTGGGTTTCAGAGGTGCTGGATTTCGCTGAAAGCACCCTCGTGCTTTTTATGGGAAAGTACGTCCATTGCCTGGCCTGGAACGGGTCCTGCCTCCTCCATCCTCTCTCTCTGCCTGGTCTGGGTTGGAGTCACCTGCAGTGGACCCAGGGTGTGGTGCCATCATTTTCTACTTTAGGGAGGCCACCCACCACTTCTTGCCCCTGCCCTTCAGACTCAGCACCTGCCCTTGATCTCCATGCTGCCTTTTCTGCAGGTGC
This sequence comes from Mandrillus leucophaeus, assembly GCF_000951045.1. Taxonomy (NCBI): domain Eukaryota; kingdom Metazoa; phylum Chordata; class Mammalia; order Primates; family Cercopithecidae; genus Mandrillus; species Mandrillus leucophaeus. Next base: position 1,407,295 of record NW_012103621.1, on the reverse strand, counting down.
AGACTGCACTGAAATTGTGTGTGTGTTTCTCTCTTACCAGTCCATGAGTGCCTGAAGGGCATGGACTAGGTCTTATGCACGGGTCCATTCCTAACACATGACACAGGGCTGGACACATAGTATATCTTTAAGGGAATGCTTATTGATTAAACAAAAGAATGTATAAAGGCTTGGCATGTACACTGGCAGATTAGGTTAGCAGAAGGCTGAGCTGTCCAGCAGAGACCACTCCATGCAGTTTGACCATCATTTATGTGAGAGCCCTCCAGGTTTACTACATAAGAGTATTCTCCTCCTACTGGCTTAATTCGTGGATGTAGAGGTCCCTGTACTATTATGAATTGATGGAACACTTGATTGTTCATTATAAACTTGAAGCGATCTCAATTGGAATGGCTGTTTCTGAAGAGTTCGTTTATTTTCTTTCTATTTTTCTTTTGAGTCTTACTTATTTCCTCAGCTAGATTATCAGTTCCACAAGGACAGGAACTAAACCTTAGTCACCTCTGCTCCACCGCTGTACCTCCCTCCCCTTAATCATTTAGGGATGTGAGGCACAGGACTTTATCTCTGGGGTTGTTTCTCTCCACCGAAATTTCTGTTTCACTGAATCACAGTAGACTCAGGCTGAAGATCTGTGATGTCTTAGATAGTCATCGTATAATGAGAAATAGCTCACAGGCTGATTGTAGCTTCCATCATCAAATTTTAGACCTCAGAACTGAGTCCAGTTCCATCCTTGCATGCAGAGTACAGCAAGAGTTTGCCTTCTCCCTTCTCAACCTCCCCACTAGCCATCTAGGAAGCCAATTCACACCGGGCTTGTTGTTCACTTGAGGGGGTGGCACCACACTACGTCTCCCCATCCCACTCCGTGCTCCAATGATGGGAATTCCGTTTACTCCAGGGACAGGTCATCTTTTCAGAGTTAGCGCATGGTTCCTGCTTGCCGAGGGTCTTCCATCCTGCTCCACAGTGCTTCTGGCTGTGTCACACACTCCAATTTGAAGGGCCCTGACTTCTGAATCTTCAGCTAAGCCAACATGAAAACTGGTGGAGAGGACAGCCTGATATCCTCCACTGCGTGTCCATTCACCACCCAGGTGTGGTCATCCACTCTGTAGGTGGAGAGGATCCTATACCCGGACCTGATCTTGTATCCAGCTCCCAATTCTTCATCTTTTCTACAATAACATCATGAGATAGTCAAACGCTCTACTAAAATCCCAGATCTACTGAACTTACCTCACCTTCTCATACCAATGTTCTGTCAGAAAAAAAAAATGAGGTTAAAGTCTGACATTCGATTTGTTCACACATTCACTTAACAGCCCCTACCATGCCAGACTCACTTGGCAGAGGACAGAATAGACACAGTCCCCGTCCTCATGAAGCTTACATCCCCGTGGGAGGACAGGAAAATAAACAAGTACGAAACAAGTACATGTGTGCGTGCTGGATGGTGTTAACTGCTCTAATAAAGCCAGAGAGTAAATAAAGCTGGAGAATGAGAATGGGGTGGGTTAGGGGCAGGGCGGACAGGGCTATTTTCTGTAGCAAGATCAGGACAGCATTCATCAGCCGAGGTGCCCTTTCAGCTAATATCTAGCTTCTGGCGAACTCCTGCTGGCTCTAACTCATCACTCCTTTCTTTCCTAAGATCTGGCAAACTATGACCTTTTAAGAATTGAACCTGAGAATTTTCTTTGATTATCATCAAATGCTTTGGGATTTCTAGACTCCACCTTTGGAAAACCGTGCCATCTTCTGTTTTCCATCCCTTCCTAGTGACTCTTTCGTCTCATGAAACCCGTTGGTGAGCCCCCTTGCCATCCCCTGATTTGCCCTGGGTTGGGATTCCTCCAGGACGCGGGGATGATTCCAGCTTGGACCGGCAAAGCATGTTTTTGTATTTTCTTCACCCATCTCAGGCTTCAGTTTCCTCCCATCAAGGCTCACTTTACTCTTCAGTCTGAGAATGATGCTCTTTGACAAGGAAGGGGTGGGAAGTTCCTCTTTGCATTATTTATCTCCCCCTGTGGCCAGAATAGCCCCATTCCCTGTTTCTGGGATTTGTTTGTAGTTTTCTGTTTTCCCTGAGACTCGAGTATCCAGGACAGCACGTTTAGGAACAGAAGACAAGAAAAGTGCATGGCAACAGCGTTTTCTTTTCAGATTTTCAGAAAGCAATCTGAGGGAGTTGGGGTGGCAAGTCTTCAAGCGCACCATCAATTTGCGGTTAATTGGTTTAGAATCCATTAACCACATTTTCCTGCCTGCCTCTGCCTGTCTCTGGAACGGTGCTTGAGTTTTCCGATTCTCTGAGTTGCCAAACTAATAATTCACCTACTTTATTTCCTGACTCGCAGTTAGTTTGTTTTAGTCTAAATAATGCATATTCAGCTTCATTAGCATATATTTGGATCATTTCCGACTTGAATGTATTCAATCCCATCAATTTACCATTAGTGAGATCATTCAGGAGGGAAGTTTCCATATCTTTAATGCTTGTGTCAGTCATTCTCATCTTTGCTGGGTGTGGGGGCAGGGCGGAGAGAAGAGATAGGGGAGGGGAGGAGAAGGGAAGATTGTTTTTCCCAGATACAGAGCCACCATAGGACCCCAGTTATCCCAGATTCAGAGGACTCCCTGCCTGAATGGGACAAGTGTAATCTAAGTTGTGGTGGAGAATTCTGGATGCTAATGCTTGTGTTTGGATATTAAGAAGGCCAGGGAATGTGTTCACAGTCTATGGTGACATTCTACCTGGGTAAATGTGCACCCAGGATTGCATATCCAGGGACCCAGACATTTAAATTGAAATTAAAAAATGAGTTGCCTTAGAGAACCATGATATGCATTTATTCTGCCAATATTTATTGAACCCCTACTATGTGTCAGGCACTGTACTGGATGCTGGGTGTACAGTGGTGAATAAAACATTCATGAGGCCATGTGAGTGTCATGAAACTTACAAATGGTAGTGGCAACAGTTGCTGAACAAATATACCTAAGTGCCAGTAATAGAATAGAGTTACTAGCTACTCTCCCACTCCTTTTACATCCTTTGATTGGCTGGTGGGAAATATGGAGGAAGAGATTGGAAGAATTAAGAAAGAGCTAAATTACTCCAAATATGATAGGGAAATGGAAATCAAGGCCTGGAAGGAAAGGTGCCAGATATGGAGGAGAAGAAAAGGGGGCATAGGCACCAGTGAGGAGGGAGGCTAAAGAGATGAAAGAGAAGGGAAGAGAACTGGCAGTTGCCTTGGGGTTGGAACTTTGGGGAAAGAGATGTCGAAGAGATATTTAGCATGATCTTGCTGGGTGATGTATGCTGAACTCCTCTGCTCCATCTTCCCACATTAAATGTGTTTCCATTTGGGGGTGAGCATGTCTGGCAGGTGCGTGCACCTTAGTACAGGGATAAGTGAGGCTGCAGCAACGTGGCACTGGGAGAAATCTGCTTGATTTGCAGTTTTCACGTCTAATTACAATGTGTAACAAGAGCCATGAAGGAAAATACTGAGGACTGGGAGGTCGTGGAAGGCTTATCTGAAGATGTGACATTCTGAGCTGAGACCTGAGGAATAAGAGTCGGCTGAGAAGAGTAGATGAGAGCATCCCACCAGAGGGGACAGCCTTGTGGCCCCCTGAGCTGGTGAAGAGTTCTTCGTTTAAGGAGGTGAAACAGGATCGCCATGACTAAGGCAGAAAGAACTGCGGGTTTAGCATCAGGAAGAAGATGAGATTGAGAAAAGTGCTTGGTGACCAGGAAGAGAGAGCAATGTCATGGGAGTCTGCATGCAGGAGAGTAGGCAGGCAGAAAGGACTGGGCATCTATCTGAGCTGCCTGCCAGCCAGAGGGAGGGAGGCCCAGGAGGTCGGGGCAGCTGTACAGATTGGATACAGACTCTCATCCAGAAAATCCAGAGTGAAAGAGCCTTGCGTCCTTACCACGCTGTGCCATCCAATACTACCAGGACCTCAGGGAAGACCTGTCCCACCTACTAACTCACCCCCAGACAGAAGAGACACTGGAAGAGAGAGCGGAGGGCAGCCCCTGGTGACCTTACTGCTCAGGCCCTGGCCTCTAAGACACAGTATCCCTGCCCACTGTAAATGTGGCCCAGTGGTCTCTGACCATGCAAATTGACAATTCCTCATCCCGCAGTGGGGCATAAAGATGGGGTGTTGGAGGACGAGATGCTCAAGTGGAAGTTTTCCTTCCTCTAGGGAAAAGCAGAAACTCGAAGAGAGGGCAGTGATGTTCCTGCCACACACCCAGGGCTTACCTGGTCTAACCAGCTGAAGCGACAGAGAAGGGACATGACCTCCGTCACACAGCAGCATCTGACTTTCAGCCCTGTGTGCTTTCTACCATACCTTGCTGCTGTCCTTGAACTTGGAAGTGATGTTGGGAAAAAAGTATGTAAGACACATGAATGGCTTCTGCTGCCTCAAGCCAACCAAAGCAACTAGAGATAGTGTACCTTTGATTATGATCTAGTCACTCTGTTGTTGGTGAGTGGATTAACTGGCTGGCAGGCAAACCATAGGAAAACAAATAATTCTAAGGAAAATAATAGGAAAAGCAGATGTGGTGGTGGGGGCGGGGAATCAAATTGATTACTAATCAGTGATAACATCTCTATTTAAAAAGATGCCAACTGTTTGAAACTACATAGTTACCATTAGGTCTGCTTGGTGTCTCCGGCAGCATGAAAGCATCCCTCCCCATCAGCAGTCAGTTCAGGCAGCACATGGAGTGGTGAGCACCTTGATGAAAACACCTTCGCGAGTGACTCTGCTGTAATGCGTGTGAACTGAGGTTTGACACCTTCAGCAAAGTGAAGTCACTGGACAGAGAGGTGGGGAATGGCAGGGGTGGGGGGCACAGAATCAAGGCTCTGAAGCTGCTGGGCTCAGTCACCTGGCCCGTGCGGGCTGCCAGACTGTTTAGAAAGCAGAGAGTTCAGCTTGCTCAGTGACAAGCCGTGTTAGTGTAGGCTTTGTTCTCTATTCACAAAAAAAAGATAGCTCAGATAGAAACAGACAATGCGACAGACTGCAGAATGAATGGTAAATGTGGTTCTACATATTGGATGCAATTGTAACAGAATCAGTTCACGTTAAATCTGTTCTTCGGCATGTTTTGGTTATTAGCGTTAGCAGTGACTTGGGGTTCTCCATGACCTCTTCCCCCCTCCATTATTCCAGTACGTGCATTTGAAATAGATTTATGTGCCAGGCCCTGGGCTGGAGATACTACAGCAAGCAAACAGATGCAGTACCTGGCCTCAGGGTGTTTCCAGGGGTGAACTGACTGTAGATACACTTGTGACAGTGACCAGGTGTAACTGCCTATCTATCCTCTTCAAAAATGTACAGAATGAAAGAAGAAGAAAATCAAGTTCATTTAGGAGATAGAGTGGACAGATTTCAAGTGGCTGTTTGGAAAATAACAGCAATCTTATTTTAGCCAAGAAGTTTCTTAATAGAAGACATGCCACTGGCTGTAAAAGTGGTCATCTTGGCTGCGGAACCTTCATTGGAAATGGAAGGCCCTGGGAGTGTTGCCTCTGTGGTCTCTGACTTCTCAGCCCAGAAGGGAGAGGATGCAGAACTCCCAGTGTCCCTGGTAGCAATGAACAAGGAAATGAAGGATGACCTTGGAAGTGCTCGGTGTTTCCTACACCTCCTACTCCGGTCTAAGAGGAGACTGTGGCACATCCAAGTCCCAAGGGGCCAGAGCAGACTGTGGCTGTTGCATGCTTGGGAGTGGCATTCACTGGGTTTCTAGAGATTCGCACTAACCAAAACCAAGGGCAAGCTTTCTACACCTGGAAGCTCTACAGCATGATAAGAATTAAAACAAGCATCGGATGAAGTCATATGGCAACTGAGATCAGTCAAATTCGAGTTAAGGTCAATCAGCAGGAAATTGTGAACGTCGGAATTCACAGCCTTGCCCTAGAGAAGGAAGGAGGAACAAGCCGAGAGGCCAGCAGATCTGTGGGATGTTGCCCCGCAAGGAAGCCACAACCACAGAACAAGTTCACCCAGGAAGAGGAGAGGGTAATGAATCCAGGCCATCACAGCAAGCTTCAGGTCAGACAGGGGGCAGGACAGGATGAGGAGGGCAGAAGGGCCTGGCTAAAGAGTTGATGCAGAGCTGGGTCCTCTGGAAGATCCAGCCAGGACCAGAAAGGAGAAAAATGTCATGGACAATTTCCTCTGGAGAAACAGGGGCTGACAAGAGAGGGGTCACAAAGTCAGCCCCAGCCAGGCAGCTGGGGAGCAGACAGGACTCCTCACCAGATGCCAGAGACACAGCATTGAGACCCAGACAGAAGGGGCTGCACACGCCGCTCTGTGGGAGTGGGTTGGAGAAGCTCTCATCTGGTCCTGATGCCAAATTAGGAAAATGGACTCTCCTCCAGATGTCTCCACTCCCAGGCATATGGCAAAGAAAAACACTCTTGTACTGAGGCGAGAACAATCATTTATTGAATGCCAGCATTGTGCTGGGCGCTCGATACAGACTGGGGAATAAAACAGTCCTTGTCCATATCCTCATGAAACTTGCAGTCTTTTAGGGGATATAGACAATAAACAAGTAAATAAATACATGTATAATTACAAAACGTGTTAAGGATGAGGAGGGAAACAAACAGGATTCACAATGATGAATACATAACAGAGTGATGAAACCTCAGAGAAGGTGATCAGAGAAGGCTCTTTGAGGAGGCAGAGTTTATAGGCTGAGACCTGTGGAGTGATGAGGACCCACTTGTGCCTCTCTCCGGGGGAGCTGGGCTGAGAGGGAGCTGATGTCAGCAGGAAGGGCAGACAGATGTTTCTCCTTCTAGTCAGTCTTGTTCCTTATTGAATTTCCCTGTTTATCCTGCGTTTATTAAGAGTCATCTCAGGTCTCCTATAATAGTTTGACAAATTTACTTTACAGAGAAGGAACTTGCTAGTATGAAGACTTGTGATAAATACTTTCTAGTTCCAACTGACTGAGTGAAGGGGAGACTCTGCTGAGCTTGGCTCCATCAGCCGCTGCAATGGTGATCAGAAAGGCAGGCCCCGCACCTAGAAGGACATAGTGCCTGAGACTATGCTGTGAACCTCCAAGCTATGCCAGAGATATAGGGTCAGTAGTTATCTCAGGAGCATACACTCAGCTTTCTTACCCAAAAGAGTAGCTAGTCCCACTGCCTGTTTTGTTGGCTGAGCTCATGCTGGCAGAGAAGGGTAGGTCTCAAGATACAGGTTTTGAAGGAGACAACTCCTAGTCCTTATTGTTCCCTTGGATAGTGGTGACAAAGTCACTCAGGGAAATGGTGCTATTCCAAATGGGGCTATAAGGAGCCCATTTCATAATATTTCCCCCGTACCTCACTCCAATGGCACCACTCACACCATCCCTGGCCTGGAGTCCACCTACCTTGGCCCATTGTGGTCAGGCCCGTGGACAGTTCAAGGCTTTGGGTAGTGATGTGATGCCCCATGTGGAATTTCAGGCTCTTAGATTTAGATTCACATCTCATCAAGCATGTGTGATGGACAAGAGCATAAGAACTAAGGCATGGTGATGCTGGACATTTCCTTTGCCTGTATTGGCCTCCATTTTCTCATCTATAAAATTAGAGTTTGGGCTGGGTGGTTTCCAGCTCTGACACTTAGGATTTACGATTCCACGAGGTCAAGGGATTGAAGAGGTCAAGAGAGGCAGCTGATGAGAACAGAGTACAAAGACCAAATTGCCACTGGAAATGGATGCTCCAGCTGCAACCAAGCTTTCAAAAGCCTGCAGCCTAGGCTGACATCTTGCCTGCAGCTCCTGCAAGACCTTAAGCCAGAGCCATCCAACGAAGTTGCTTCTGAATTTCTAATTTTATAAAGAAACTTTGTGAGATAATGTTTATTGTTGTTTTTAGTCACCAAGTTTTGGAACAATTTGTTATGCGGCAATAAATAACTAATACACCATCCCCAAAATTCCAAAGGCAGGGACTCGAATATGGTGTTTCCCAAACTTTATTTGCTGGGTCTCTGACCCCAGGAGAGGTCACTCCAATGGCACCACTGAGGAAAAAACTTGAAAATCCCACTGAGGAAAAAACTTGAAAATCCCTGAAATAAAGAAAGCTATTGAGTTTTGTTTAACCCAGGGATTCTCAAACCCACATGATACTGGATACCCTTTGTGCCTAACATTTCCAGGAATTCATGTCCTGTGCAATGTGGTTTGGGAATTACCATTCTAGGATAAATAGCACATTTGATTTTTACCAGTGTACTATAATCTTATGTGCTTGTTAACCCCAGGATCTATTGGGGTTGAAAATATATCTAAATTTATTCATGCTTCCGTCAGTACCTTCACCCATTTATTCTACAATGTTCACAGATGCCTCTCTGCTGGAATCCATGGTGAGTACCAGGAATATAGGAGTGAATCTGTGCTCCTAGTGCTCATCATGAGCACCTTCAAAGATGGAGATAGAGTCTCCGTCTTCAAAGGCTCAGAGCTCAATGGGGTTTAGCAGAGTGGTTAGTGTGTGGCCTTGGATGTTGTAATGCCTGACTCTGAAGCCCAGCTTCATCCCTTGCAAGCTAGGTGACCTTGGGAAGGTTTCTTCACTGCTCTATGACTCAGTTTCCTCATCTGTAAATTGAAACTGAGAATAATTGTACCTATCCCATAGGAAAGATTTTAAGATCAAATGAAATAACATAGGTAAAGTGCTAATTATACGCCTGGAACATAATAAATGTTCAATAAACATGAGTCATTCTCATTATGTGTATTACCCATTCTTTAGGGTTCAGCACAGGTGCTATCTCCTCCAGGACATGTTCCTTGATGGCTGTACCCCAAGGCTGACTAAGATGCCCCTAGTTCTCCTTCCTTGAGAACATCCTGATCTTACCTCCATCTGAGCATTTTCCTGCTGCACAATCGGGGACAAAGAGGGGCCTGATATGACCAAAGCAGAGAATATAAAAGAATGAGGTTGAAGAAGTTTGGGGAGAATTTTTTGTCACGCTGAAGTCTAGGCTGGGTTCTTGGATTATGGGAAACCAGGGAGGGTTGCAAGGAAAGGTGTGGCCAGTTGGCCCTTTATTGCCAGGCCTGGCTCAGTCTACTGTTGGAATGACGTACCACTAAACTGAACCTACATGCATGCAAGCAGAATGCTGTTCTAAACCCTGCGTTGGCAGACAGTGGTTTTGCATGGCAGGGAATGACTCCAAAGCTAAGGACATCATAATTTCCACCCCCACCCCAAACCCTTGCCATTGCCATTTTGATTCAGACAATCTGGTATACCAGGTCACACCATCCTTTGTTCACCTGGGCAGCCACGATGAAAGGTGAAAGTGGTAATATGGTGTCCTCAGGCCTAGAAATCTGGGGTGGAGGTAGCTGTGGGATAAAGCATGGCTGTAGGAGTTCCTTTTCTTGCTACAGCTACCTTGCACACTCAGAGGGATTTTGCAGAATAGAGCCGGTAAATTTAATTCAGTGTCTACCTCTCCAGTCCCTGCCTCCACTCACCTCTTCCCCTCCTCACCCCATTTCCAAGTTAGTAGCTACCTCAAAGGAACCTCAAAGATGACCCAAGGGCCTTCCCAGCTCTCCAGAGGCAGTTCCCAGCCAGCAGGCCTGGCTCAGAGGCTTCCTAACCTCCCTCCCAGCCCACTGTCTTTGAGCAGGACAAGTGGTCACGTGACAGCAGCTCCAGGGAGGGCCAGTCACGGCCTGGTGCCCCCCACCTCTGCTCTCCTTCCCTCTCATACACAATTCCAGAGGCGGAATTCTAGACAATCTCTTTTTCTTCTTAAATCTGTGAAATCAGGAACCACAGGGCAAGCCGGGGCTCCGGGTCTCCAATTATCTCTCTCCCCCTGCCTCTCGGGGAGCCTCACACTCTCCCACTCAGCTCCAAGCAGTCAACAGCCTCTCGGAACCTGTTGAAATCTATTACCGACCTTTGGTCTCCTCCACCACAAAGGAGCTTTCTGCAGCGCGGAGATGGATTAAACAGAAATGAATTGGCCGACAGAGGCTTTCCGACCCTCTTCGTTCTTGCCTCCCTTTTCCCTCTTTTTTCCCTCTATCTTACTTTTATATTTTTTTCTAGAAAGCCAGCTGGGCAGAGCCAAGATAAGGCGACATAGAGTGTGGCCTGAATGACGGAGGTCACAGAACACCTGAACGAAATTCACTTTGTTCGTTTTGCAAACTAGGACACTGGCAGTTCCTCGGCACGGGGCCTGTTAGTGCTAAATTCATCACATCCGGCAAAAAAGAAAATAAAACAAAATGAAAAGCCCATAAAGTCGAACAGTTAAATATTTAGGGCTCGTGATGAACAGCATGTCATAATATTTGTTGAATTGCATTTGCTATTCAATGCATCTTTTCCGCTTAAGGCCCCAGTTTCTGGAGGTAGATGGAGAAAACGAGAAGAATTAGGTTGCGTCAAAAATGAAACGCAGGCTTTAATTTAACCTCAGAAGACAAATCTCACTGTCTGCATGCCCTGGGCTGCAAGGCTGTTAGAGCTCTTGAACGAGGGTCTGTGTCTCCCCTGGAGCCTCCCTCTTAGTGTTCACACTTAGCTCCATGTGTAATTAAGCAGATGCTCTTCGACGCTCAATTTAAATTATCAAATGTCAGGACATGACACTTTATTTGTGTATGTTTTCCTTGCTTAGCAATTCAGGCAGTACCTGGGGAAGGGAGAGGTGTCTGTTCAGCTTTAGAAAGGAGCTTCTCCTTGTAACTCTATGATGTCTGAAATTCTAGTATTAGAGGGTCACTTCTTTGGCATGTTACTTCTTTTCATGCCAATTCCCCGGGAGAACCCGACAGACTCAATTACTTACCTGATCAGAGGGTGAGCTAATAATATCTTTTCTTGAGATCAAAAAGTGGGAGTGATTATAAGAACGTGGGTTGCCCTGGTGCTGGAGACAATAGCAGATTCCTTTTCTTTTTTTTTTCTTTTTTTAAATTATACTTTAAGTTCTAGGATACATGTGCACAGTGTGCAGGTTTGTTACATATGTACACATGTGCCATGTTGGTGTGCTGCACCCACTAACACGTCATTTACATTAGGTATATCTCCTAATGCTATCCCTCCTCCGTCCCCCCACCCCATGACAGGCCCTGGTGTGTGATGTTCCCCTTCCTGTGTCCAAGTGTTCTTATTGTTCAATTCTCACCTATGAGTGAGAATGTGTAGTGTTTGGTTTTTTCTCCTTGCGATAGTTTGCTGAGAATGATGGTTTCCAGCTTCATCCATGTCCCTACAAAGGACATGAACTCATAACCAACCCAAATGTCCATCAATGATAGACTGGATTAAGAAAATGTGGCACATATACAGCAGATTCCTTCTCAACAGTCCTGGGAGATCCTGCTTAAAAAGTGGGGAGTAGGGCCGGGCACGGTGGCTTATGCCTGTAATCCCAGAACTTTGGGAGGCCAAGGCGGACAGATCACGAGGTCAGGAGTTCAAGACCAGCCTGGCCAATATGGTGAAAGCCCATCTGTACTAAAAATACAAAAATTAGCTGGGCATGGTGGCGTGTGCCTGTAGTCCCAGCTACGTGGGAGGCTGAGGCAGAAGAATCGCTTGAACCCGCGAGGCGGAAGTGGTAGTGAGCCAAGATCATGCCATTGCACTCCAGCCTGGGTGACAGAGCGAGACTCTGTCTCAAAAAAAAAAAAAAAAGTGTGGAGTAGAGGCACGGGGGATGAAGGGAGAGGAAAGGAGGGAGGAACCTCAAGTACATGCATTGTTCGTGAACTGTGAAGCTCACCTGAAGCCTTGGACTTCACCTCCCCAATTGCCTTTCCCCTGTCTGCCCTCCCATATGCTTTGCGGTGCTAACCACTGCTCAGGGAGCTCCTAACTTTTTGTCAGGACCACAAACAGGGAGGGCAGAGGGCAAAGGGCAGGGCTGAGCCTTCCTAATGTAGAAGCAGGGCCCTAGGAATTCTCGGGACCGGCCTGAGGAATCACTGTGATCTCAGCAATCATAAGAAAATGGTCCTGATGACCACTGGCCAATGACTACCAAAATCATCATGCAGTGACCTTGGGAGTTAGTGAACAATGACCTTGAAAATTAGTGAGGTGTTGATCTAAAACATCAACCTTGGAAATCAGTGAGTAGAAATCTGGTGAATTAGTGAGTGATGACTTTCAGGGAAGAGCACTCAGGCTTGGGGGTTACAGGTCAGGCCCAGGTCCCCAAGTGGACCAGGCCACTGGGGACCAAGATAATTGGTAATGTTCAAGGTTTCTTAGCCACACTCCTACTACACCAGCACTGAGCACCCATGCCTCCCCAAGGATGCAGGGACCCAGACATTCCAAATGGCCTTTTGCTGCCCAGAGCTCTGAAGAAGTCTGGACCTCAGAGCTGAGCTCTCTTTTTCTATTGCCAAGCTCTCGCGCCATGTTCGGTCTGTGGCAGTTGCCACACTGGCCGCACTACCAGCAGAGCCCCAGGCTCTGGGAGGGCCATACTGCAAGGCCAGGCCAGAGCCAAGTTCTTGGTTTCAGCAGGCTGGTTTGTTTCTACACAACATCTGGGGCTTACTGCCACCATCTGGACTTGCTCCTGATCAAAGCTCACTGTCTCCTGGTGGCTGCCAATGCTGTTATCGACATCAACCAGGCAGCCTGACCAGAAGCTGGGCAGCTTTCAGGGGAAAGGCTCAGAGGGCACGAACTGGCTCACTGGGGCAGTGTGTCTAGGCCCCTGGGGACTGGGGCAGAGTACTTCTGCCAGGAGGGATGTGCATGGAGTATGCTGCTGTGGATTTGGTTGTGTAATGTGTGTGTGCCATGTGTGTGTCTGTGCATGTGTGTATTCCGGCATGTTTCTGTGAATGTTTGCATGTGTGAGTTCAAGTTTGGCTCTGTGTGCTAGCATGTCCATGTTTGTGCATGTGTATCTAAGCATAACTGCCTTTGGGTGAGTGAATGTATGTCAGAGTAGTGAATGGGAAGAGCACGAGCTGTGGAATCTTCCTGCTGGAGCTTCATTTGTTATCATCTGAATAATGGACACATGATACTGCCTACCATTTAGGGTTGTCAGGAGCATTAGATTAAATAAGGCATAGTCACCATTTGGAAATACTGCCTGACACATAGTAGACACCCGATACTTATCACATGATTCCATTATCCTGAGAGTGTGGGTTTTCGTGTGCACGTCTGTGTGTGTCTGCTCTGGGTCTCTGTGGGTGTTGAGAGTAAGTCTGTGCAGATGTTTGGTATCCGTGTGTTGGCATGCTGTGCCCCCTGAGAGTTGGTGTGTGCACGTGTGCTCAAGAGCCAGGCGCTTGCTAAATATTTGCTTTGCTGGGCCCTGGGGATCACAGTTGGCAGAGCTGCCAGCACTGCTGTGCAGTGTTTCTGACAGCTTGAGCACGGCCTCTGAAAGTGTGAACTTTCCCAGGGTAAACAGCTAATGATACTGCGAGGCCAGCGCTGACCCCTTCGCGGCCCCTCTTCACAGGCTGGGAGGCATTAGGAGGCCCTGGTTGTGCCTCTCTCCTACTTCCCAAACAGGGCACCCAGCAACAACAGCGACTGTGTGTGTGATAGGGACTCAGCACCCAGCCCACTCTCCTTCCCCTCCCCACCCCACAGCCAGCCTGCAAGCAGTGGAGAAAAACAACTTCTCTTAGCTAATCCCTCCCTACCCTCAGCCATCAGCACCTTGGAGAGCTCCCAACGTATCACTGGGGAGGCGGGGTGGAGGATGCCAAAATCGCACAGCACCAACCCTTGCTTTCGTCCAGTTGCACCCGATGAAGCCAGGATTGGGGTTGTGGGACTCCAGCCACTCCAGGGCTCTGGATCAAGGGAAACCCTAGTGGAAATGCGATTACCTGGTTAATTTATGCAAAACCTCACTCTTGCTTGAATTGGGTCATAGCCTCTGGGAGTTCCTGAAACGCTGGCACAAAACCGATTTTGTGGATGAAAAAACCGGCCCTTGATCCTCTGCCCTGGAAGTGCCCTCTCTGCCCCTCAGCCCCACCGCTGTCTCTGAAATGTGTGTGACATCCTCCTGCCCTTGCACAATAGGACTTCACTCTCTACGCAGCTGTGTGTACACATGTGTGCATTCATGTGTAGAGCTCTGGGATGTATGTGTCTTGGTGCAGGTTTGCTTGTGTGTGTGGGCCCTTGAATGCAGATATGTGTGTGGGGGAGTCAGCCAGTGCACGTGTGTGTACATGTATGTGTTTACAGCCAACTAGATAGACACATATGAGAGTGCCTTTGGGACTTGAATTAGAACAGGGATTTCCCAAAATCCATGCAATGGAGGAAATCTCTGGATACATCCCCGGTGGGGCTCAGCTTCTCACTAGGTTATGGGATCTTCATCCCATAAGGACAGGGTAAACACTAGGATTTATCCTAGAAGCCTATAATTTGAGACAAGGAGTTAGGAGAGAGCACTGAAGAGTTTTTCATTCACTTCTCCAATTTACTAATGAGGAAACTGAGATCCTGCCAGGAAGTTAGCTTGCATAAAGTCTGCAAAGACAGGGCTAGGGCCGGCATTCCATGATCCTCATTCCCATGCAGTGGTGTCCCCCTCACCCGCCCACCCCATCTATGGCCTGCTGCTTCTGCCTTAAGCCCCCTCCTGCAAAATTTGGCTCCAGCAAATTAGGGGTCAAAATGCCAGATTTCTAAGGTCTCTGGTCAGACCTGGGGATGTCCCCTTGGGTCTCTCTTCCCTGCCCTTTCCCTGTGCCAATCAGCAGAGGTCCCTTTAACAGATGGATTAGGCCTCCCACCCCCACCCCCTGCTGCTGCCTCTGAAGAGAGCGAACCTTTCCAGACAGCCTCTCTCTGTGTTTCATTACAAAGACACAGCCATATTCCATTAATTCCTCATTTGCTGTGGGCAAAGCGCTGATATGTACATTTTTACCTGGGGTGGTTTTAATCAGTTAATTTAACCAGAAACATTAATAATGTATTTCTTTGCCACTCGACTGCCCATCTGTTGAACAACTTACCTGTTGGAGAGCAATGTCACCTCCTGTGACTCAGAGCCCTCGGCTTCCCAGGAACAAGATGAGATTCTGCATATTTAATGGCTTTGCAGACCAAGGGTGAGCACTGGGGGTGCCGCTGGCCAGCCTGGTGTGGGCTCCCAGGCTGCAGCCCTGCAGTACAGCCTCCCTTTACCCCGGGCTCCAGACAAGGGCCATCTCTTGCCTTTGCCTTTGATCATTGCTTTTATTGTTAGATTATGGGTTCCAGGAGAGGCTGGATCCCTGCTTAGGGGTTTAGGGAGTGGAGGGAGCTGTGAGAGAAGGGAGCCGCAGCAGACAGATCTGGGCCCTGAGCAAGCAGCCGCACTTCCCGGAACCTGTTTCCTCATCCTCCTCTTGGATATTTTGAGGATTCAGGGAGAAAGTCTACGTGAAGTCCAAGCACAAGCATAGAGTGGATACTCAACATAGGAAGGTTTTTTTCCTTGATAAATAAGCTCATGGCCCCCTGTCTTGGGGACCAATCCCAGTGATCCTTGGTGAACGTCTGGATCACCTTGGGGGAGTGAATGGTGATATTCTGCATATGTAACCACCAGTCCTGAGGGGGAGGGTGGCAGCCAGTAAAGCCCCCAGTATGGCCAGGCATTAATCATTTAGATGCTGGCTCATGGGGAGTTCAGGGAGGGAGTTCCCCAGGGAGGGAGCTGAAGCAGCTGAGACAGCAGCAGAACTTCCAGGAGCTTGGGGATGCTGCTTAACTAAGGGAGCGGGTGGTGCCTGCCACTGGGCAGAACCGACAGTCTGACCTCCCCTACGTTGTGACTTTCCTGGGGTTCTCATTTTTCTCCTCCTTCCTCAGAAACCATGAGGCCGCCAGAGCTCAGGGTGGCCTCTCGCACTGCTGAGCTGAACCTCTGGGACTGACGTCCACCCACTCAGCTCTGTGTCTCGTTTTCCCATAGCTTTGAAGGTTACTGATGCAAAGCCACTGTGCACCCTCCTAGTGGCATGACAGGAACTGGATCCCAGTGTGCACTCTGCCCGACACCCACTTCTCAGCCTGGTGCTGTGGTCACAGGGGCCTACCCCCTGTGACCCTGGTGAGCAGCATAAAAGCAAAACAAATGCCTCTCTAAGGGCTCCCAGCATTCCTGTCTGGGAGAACATTAAGAGCTCACTCCTGGGGAAAGGAGAGAGGTGGGAGGGAAGGAGCCACTGGACCCCAGATGACCTGAAGGATTTGTCCTACAATAGAAGCAGGGCAAGTGAGACGCCCTTAGGACAAAGCAGGGAAAGTTCCTCAATGGAAACTCCTTCTCCTGCCTTGGTCTGCTTTGATTTCATAAAATCTAAGACACATCGACTGTAATATACATAATTTTATGTACTTCCCTAAGAAAGAAAAAAATGCCTCCAATTAAACTATGACAGAGTGCTTTCTTATCATCTACTGCAAGACCTATCTCAATTTCAGGGATGTTAAAATGTGAAAAAAAAAAGTGTGATTTGAAATCAATGAAATATAGTAATAAAAATAACACTAGCTGCCATTTATCAAGAGCTCTTTATGCACCCAGCTATCTGCTGAGGGCTGTATATGCAGCATCTCACCCAATCCTCACAGAACCCTGTGAATCGAGATATCGTTCAGAGAGGTTAAGCAGTGTTAAAGGCCACAAAGACCATCGTAATCATCTTTCAGTAGTATTTGAGTATGATCCTGTGCTAACATGGAGCTTGTGTGTCTGAGGTCAAATGCAGCTGGTAGGTGGCAGAGGAGCCGGGATGTGAACCCCTGCAGAGCCTACTTGGTTGGCCTCTCCACCATCCTGTCATCAACTAGCAGTGCCAGAGCTGTGCTTCAAACCCCGTTTCATCTAACTCCAAGCCGTGCTCCTAACCACTAGGCTTTATTGTCTCTTTTCAAAAGCAAAGGATGGCAGAGGAGGTAATTTCTGCATCCGTGTGCACCCACGGGATTTGCCTTCTCTCTGGCCCTCCCAGCCCTCTGGAAGCCGCCCCGCCATGCCCACTCTCCACCTCCAGATGGGCACTTGCTTTTCATGCTGCCTTCCCGGCAGAGGGTGATTCCCACCTCTCCGGCCTCCTCCAGAATCCTAACAGCCAGTATGCATGGCGGGGGCGGGGGGCAGCAGGCATGCAGGGATGAGGCAGAAACTGAGAGTGAGAGCTGCTGCCGAAAACTCACAAATTGGTCCCAGAGAGAAATGGAGCCTCTTTTTGCCCATCAGCTCACTCCCCCAACCATTACCAGGAAAGCAGCGTGAGGGCCTTGGCTGGAGTGAAACTCAGGTGTGGGTATGGGGAATGGCATTGGGGCCTCCATGGCTCCCTTCTGGAGGGGCACAGAGGCCTTGGAGGCCAGCCTGGGCTCATCCTCCTCAGAGAACGGGGCAGGAGCACAGGAGCTGGTACATGGGGGAGGTGGCCAACAGTAACCGCAGGGGACTTCAGGTGGACACGAGAGGCCAGAGCCCATGGGATATGGGGCGTGGGGAGCAGGTGTTGAACAGACAGACCCAGGGCTTGGTGGGAGGTGCAAAATCCACCCCAACAGCAGATGGTGGCTTCTAGGGGGTCCCGGGATGGTAAATTCTGGATCAGGCTTTACCCTGGGCCTCAGGCAGAGAGCGGCAGGGAGGGAGGATCTGGAGCAGGTAAGACACATCCAGGCCCTGGGCCAAAGGATTCGTGTGCATCAGCCTCTAACCTGTCCGGCAGCCCTGGGAGGCAAAATTCCTGTTTCACAGATGGAAAAAATGACAGGCAGAGGGGGTGAATAACAGCTGGTTTCTGAGCTGGCACATGAACTGTACCACAATAGTCTGGCTCCAGGCTACTAGACTCTGGTTCCTCTAGAGAAACTGAGGCATTAGGCAAGAGACCCAGACAGGGCAAGATGAGCTCACAGAACCAAGGCAGACCAGCTTTAGGACAGACCAGTTTCAGGGGTCAGTCTGCTACAGCTCCTTAACTCCATGCCATTTCTTCTCAGCCATGGTCCTTGGCCCTTGGCAGAGCTGAGCCTGGGGTGGGACACACACTTTGCTTTTGACAACCAGAAGCCATACTGCATCCAGTCAGCATTCGCAGCTGCAGCTTGCATGCATCTGCTGATGGCAGGGATGGAGCTGGCTTTCCACGCAGGAGGAGCGTCTTCCTCTTCCCCCACACCATGCACGTCTCTCCCGAAGATGAGGATATGCACCTGCAGCGGGTAGGACCCAGAGGCCATGGTCACTGAACTCTCTTGCAAGACTCTCCAGTCCTCCACTGCAGGGCTCGCTGGCAGAGCCAGCACTGTGGGAGACACAGTGGAGATGCCATCACCGTATTTCCGCTGACAGCCGGGCACAACAGTGCTGGAGATGGGAGCAGCAGTTCCTCGAGGCAGCACTTCTGTTCTGAGACAGAGAGTGAGAAAAACTGATACCTGGGAGGAGATGGCTGGGCAGGGTGTGACTTAGCCAGGCATGACCATGCCCGACTCCTGCCTATTTGCCAAAACCAGCAGGCTCTCCTGCTGCTCCAGCTGCTCCCTCTGCATGTCAGGTGCTTTTACTCCTCCTCTGCTCACTCTTTAAAGCCCAGCCCAAATATCACTTCCTCTGAGAGGCCTTCTGGGATTCTTCCAGGCCATTTGCTTCCCCTTGAACACTGCATTTATCACAATAGAGCACTCATCACCCTGATTGTTGGTTATTTCTCCATTTGACGCTTTCTCTTTTCAGTCTGTGAACAAACAAAGGCAAGGACTGGCCCTTACCCATTTTTCTACCCCAGCACTGAGAAGGTGCCAGTGGACGTTGGCTGCATTGAACCTCCCTTGGGAGAGCCATAAAAACAGTTCCCTCTATGGGTTCCTCATCATCTCACCCTTCATAGGTCTCTTCATAGCTTTTATCAAAGCAAGGTTGGTGCCCTAAAGGCAGGGAGCATGTTTGCTTAGTTCAGCACTATATCTCCAGTGCCTGGGACAGTCCTTGGCCTGTCATAGGTGTTCAATGAATAGTAACTGAATGAAGGAATGAATGAATGAGTTAATGAGTGAATGAATGAGAGAAGGGCTGCTCAGAGAGGTCAGAGGGCTGCTCACACAGGGCCAAGAATGTGGGATTTATTCCCACTGGCTCAGTTTCCAGGCACTGTACAAGACTGGACGGCACATCCCTTGAAGTTCACACAATCTAGGTGGGAGACAGACTTGGAAACGGTGACAAGGCAAATGCTGAACCAAAGGTGGAACCAACCAACATTGTCTGGGGGAGGACACAGCTGGACACACCTGGCTGCAAGGTGTGAACCGCGAGGAGGTTATGACTCTGTCTGAACCTCAGTTTCATCTGTGATACAGTGGGAATCTAATATTAATATTTAGGGGTGTGTTAGAGATTAAACAAAATGATTCACATAAAGCATTTGGCACACTACCTGATGCACGAGAAGGGATCAGATGCTTTGCCAACATTAACAATAAATGTAATGTCATGAGCAAAGACATGGGCAAAGATGTGGCCGTTTGTGGGCTTGCTGAGGGGCTGTCTGATACAGCGAAACTGCACACTGCATAGGAAGGTTAAAGGGACATAGGGCAGAAAGGTAGATGGGGTCCTGATATATGAAAGAGGAGAATAATATCAGAATCTACCTACTAGGGTTGCTGTGAGGATTAAATGAGATAATGAGGGGAAAGGCTTGGAACACAGGTTCTATAGGGGTTAGTGATACTTCTTGTTTTTATGACTTCAGAGCTGCTTTGGGTTCCCCTGCTAAACAACATCAGAAAGTTATACAGAAAGTCCTGTCTTTGTGTTTGTTCAAAGTGCAGGGCTTAGAGGAGTACAGTGTCTTTAAACCTATATTTTTAAAATTCAAGCTACTTCTTTTCTCCATAGCTGCTGACAACCCATGCAGATTTTGAGATTGCAGCTTTGCTCCAAATCTGCAAATGCAGCTGCTGGTCTCCCGTTATAAACCTCCCTTGGAGTTTCTGAGTGGCTGTGACTAGGGTGGGTGTATGAGTCCTTCTGGCTTTTGGCAAGAGCAGCTCAGCTTTCTGATCTGGATGCTCCTATGAGGAATCTCCCCCACTGCTTAAAAGCCCTGAATGACATTTTCCTGTGGTGTCCTCTTCAACCTCCCTGTATTAGTTCCTTTTCAAGCTGCTGATAAAGACATACCTGAGACTGGGCAATTTGCAAAAGAAATAGTTTTAATGGACTTACATTTCCATGTGACTGGAAGGCTTCACAATCATGGTGAAATTGAAAGGCACATCTCACGTGGTGGCAGACAAGAGAAGAGAGCTCCTGCAGGGAAACCCCTCCTTATTAAAACCATCAGGTCTCATGAGACTTATTCACTGTCATGAGAACAGCACAAGAAAGACTGCCCCCATGATTCAATTACCTCCCACCGGGTTCCTCCCACAACACATGGGAATTCAAGATGAGATTTGCATGGGGACACAGACAAACCGTATCATGCCACCCCTGCCCCCTCCCAAATTTCATGTCCTCACATTTCAAAACCAATACCCTCCCAACAGTCCCGCAAAGTCTTAACTCATTTCAGCATTAACTCAAAAGTCCACAGTCCAAAGTCCCATTCAAGACAAGGCAAGTCCCTTCCACCTATGAGCCAGTAAAATCAAAAGCAAATTAGTTACTTCCTAGATAAAATGATGTTACAGGCATTGGATAAATATAGCCATTTCAAATGGGAGAAGTTGGCCAAAAAAAAGGGTTACAGGCCCCATGCAAGTCTGAAATCCAGCAGTGCACTTAAATCTTAAAGCTCCAAAATGGTCTTCTTTGACTCCATGTCTCACTGGACAGGTCGCACTGATGCAAGAGGTGAGTTCCCATGGTCGTAGGCAGCCCTGCCCCTGTGACTTTGCAGGGAATAGTCCCCGTCTTGGCTGCTTTCATGGGCCAGCATTGAGTGTCTGTGGCTTTTCCAGATGCACAGTGCAGGCCGTCAGTGGATCTACCATTCTGGGATCTGGAGGATGGTGGCCCTCTTCTCACAACTCCACTAGGTGGTGCCCCAGTAGAGACTCTGCATGGGGGCTCCAACCCCACATTTTCTGTCTGCACTGCCCTAGCAGAGGTTCTCCATGAGAGCCCTGCCCCTGCAGCAAACTTTTGTCTGGGCATTCAAGTGTTTCCATGCATCCTCTGAAATCTAGGCAGAAGTTCCCAAACCTCAGTTCTTGACTTTTGTGTACCCACAGGCTCAACATCACATGGAAGCTGCTGAGGCTTGGGGCTTCCACCCTCTGAAGCAACAGCCCAAGCTGTAACTTGTTACCTTTCAGTCACTGCTGGAGTGATTGGGACGCAGGGCAACAAGTCCCTAGACTGCATGCAGCACTGGGACCCTGAGTCCCGTCCATAAAACCATTTTTCTCCTAGGTCTCCATGCCTGTGATGGGAGGGGCTGCCATGAAGACCTCTGATATGCCCTGGAGACATTTTCCCCATTGTCTTGGGGATTAACATTAGGCTTCTCATTACTTATGTAAATTTCTGCAGCTGGCTTGAATTTCTCCTCAGCAAATGGGTTTTTCTTTTCCATCACATTGTCAGGCTGCAAATTTTCCAAACTTTTATGCTCTGTTTCCTTCTTAAAACTCAGTGCCTTTAACAGCACCCAAGTCACCTTTTGAATGCTTTGCTGCTTAGAAATTTTTTCCACCAGATACCCTAAATCATCTCTCTCAAGTTCAAAGTTCCACAAATCTGTAGGGCAGGGGCAAAATGCCACCAGTCTCTTTGCTAAAACATAGCAAGAGTCACCTTTGCTCCAGTTTCCAACAAGTTCCTCATCTCCATCTGAGACCACATCAGCCTGAATTTCATTGACCATATCATTATCAGCATTTTGGTCAAAGCCATTCAACAAGTCTCTAGGGAGTTTCAAAGTTTCCCACATTTTCCTGTCTTCTTCTGAGCCCTCCAAATCTTTCCAGCCTCTCTGCCTGTTACCCAGTTCCAAAGTCATTTCCACATTTTCAGGTTTCTTTTCAGCAATGCACCACTCCCAGTACCAATTTACCATATTAGCCCATTTTCATATTGCCAATAAAGACATACCCAAGACTGGGCAATTTAAAGAAGAAAGACATTTAATGCACTTACAGTTCCGTGTGGCTGGGAGGCCTCACAATCATGATGGAAGGTGAAAGGCATGTCTTACATGGTGGCAAACAAGAGAAGAGAGCTTGTTCAGGGAAACTCCCCTTTATTAAAACCATCAGATCTCGTGAGGCTTATTCACTATCATGAGAACAGCACAGGAAAGACCTGCCCCCATGATTCAATTACCTCCCACCAGGTCTCTCCCACAACACATGGGGATTCAAGATGAGATTTGGGTGGGGACACATCCAAACCATATCACTCCCCCAGGCAGCAGCTCTGGTTAAAAACCACTATCCACTTGTTCTCTCCCTGGAGTTTTGCTGCTTAGCCATTTCATGCTTATTTATACTTGTATGTTTGTGTATGTTTATTTATATTTGAGAAAAGTTTATTGAATGCCAAGGCCCTGTTCAAGGCACTGGAGAGAAAGAGATGAACAAGATGATAAGATCTGCAGGCCCAAGGAACTTCTAAGTGCTGAGGGTGGGGAGCAGAGGTGGACTCTACACTAGACAACAAATAGATATTTAAGTCATTTCAGCTGCATGAAGAACTTTGAGAAAGCAAGCAAGGTGTCACAGCGGCAGAGGTCTCCCCTACTGTTTATCTGCTGTATGCCCATAACTGGACACATACTGGGTGTTCCCTGAGTGTTTGTTGCGTGAAGGAAGGGCTGAATGGAGGAACATCTTTTTCTGTGGTGTTGATAAAGGACAAGGTCGCTCAGAATTCCTTTGCACGAACTTGTGAAGGTCCAAGCAGCCTCATGTGCTAATGATCATAATTAAGTCAGAATCCCTTATTTGAACCAAATATATCAGGGAGAGGCACAAAGACAGGCTGATGAATTGGTTCTCCAGGCGTCCCTCCTGTTGTGCCATGCCTAGGTGACGTGTGTGCTCACACCTGCCCAAGTGTATACACATGCACGAATGAGAGTCTAGTGGAGTAATCACACCTCCAAGGCTGTGTTAAAACAACAGGTCACTGATGCCCCAGAATCAACCTTTAAAAAGCAAAATCCATCACTCAGGGCCCCTAGGGCTCCGTAGATCAAATACTTTCACTGTTGTACTTTCTTATTCTTCTTGTGTATCTCTAGTGCATGGGGCTGGGGAGCCTGATGTGTGGGGCAGACTGAGATGTGAAGGATCTAGCCCTGGACCTCAAATAGCTCACATCTCAGAAGCAGGATAAATAACTTTTGCCCAAATCACTGTAACACAGCAATTCCCAGAAGCGTGTTTCCAGTAAGATGCTCTGCCAGAAAAGGTTTCCCCGGTTGTCAAGTAAGTTTGGGAAATGTTGCTACCCACCTGTCAGAGGCTGTTTGTGCATGTGAGCAGAGCAAATGCCCAGAGAAGTCCTGCAGAAAAGAAACCTGCTCAACCTTGTTCAACTTCTAGTTTTCTCAACGTAAAGAAGACTTTAGCTTCTCTGCACATTGATTGCAGTTTCCCTGGGTCACTGAAAGAGCAATGACACAATTTTCCCTCCAGCCAGGCCAGAGGTGTCCATTCTCCATTCTACCCCAGGCAGCATAGTAAGTGGAGTCAAAAGCTGAGCTGAGGGGAGAAGAGGAAGCAAGAGGGCACATCTTCCCAAGCAGGAGGGAGAAAGAATACAGTCTTATTCTACTATTGCTAGATGAGAAAGGTGAGGCTCCCACACCTGCCCCGGCACTGTGGGGCTGCAATGTAGGACCTCCCTGGTAAGCAGGGAGCTAGGGACAGGGACCAGGGCTGTGCCAAGAACAGAGCTATGCTGTGCCTTTAATTCCAGATTGCCGGTGACAAGTCAGGAGCTGAGACCCCAGAGGAGGTCAGAGTATCTGAGCAGGAGTAGCTTTGGCAGCATTTGTGTTGGTTTTGGGAGAGTTGTGGGGATTTGGGGGAGGAAGGTAGAACCTGCAGGGTGGGTGGGCTGGAGGCAGGTGACTTCAGTGGATTCTGGCTGATGGTGGACAGCACTGATACTTTCAGCATCTCAGAGTCCTGCCTCTGAGAGTGCCCATCTGGGAGAGGTTTGCCTGGGAGAGCTCCTCCCAGAAGGTCAAAGGCCCTGCTGGGATTGGGGGTGGGATTGGGAGTGGGGCGTGGTGTTGCCGCCTGATAAGAATGACGTGTGCTTTGTGCGTTTGCTCCACCAGGCCCCTTTCTGTCACTCCAGCAGTATTGTTAGAGAAGAAACAAAACAAAATTGAGAGTGGAAGTTGATTCTATAATTAGTGCAATTTCTTCGCTGTTCATTCAGGATCTCCAGAGATCAATTAGCTTGCTTTTAAGCTAAAAGGCATCTGAATAAGTATTTAACCTGCATAGCAATTGATATTTAAAACAGACAAGGATGGAAGCAATAACTCAGAGCAGGGGGCTGTGTTCTCCTCCACTAATTTTCCTGGTCTTGCTCCCCTGACCCTCGCCTCTGCCCACTCTCATTTCTGGAGTGGCCTTAGATTGGGCCTTCTGGTGTTCTCAGGGCAGGTCTGTGGGTGGGCAGGCTGGCACAGAGGGGCTGCTGGGGACAGGGCTCTCTCCCTGATCCTGGCATTGCTACGGAGCAGCTGCCCGGGTTTGGAGATGAGCCCCAGTTAGGGATGGTGGTAGGACACGCCCCCATCCAGGGAGAGCCAGGCCCTCTCTCTGCAGCTGCCTATTCATGCCAGGCACATGGCCACTATCCATTCTTGCAAGGGACAGGGTGTCTACTGAAGGTCCCTCAGCCTCAGTCTCCCTATCTACTAATAGCAGATCCCTGCCGGAGCTGGGGTAGGGAAGGTCTTGAGAACAGCAGGAGCTGGTGTCCTCCTGGCTGTGCATAATCATTACAGATGGTCTCAGAGATATTTGTGTGTTCTTTGATTTGTCACGTAAATATCAAAGTCCTGAACTCAAATTAGCTTCTTAAAACAAGCAGCATATGTGTTTTAAGCACACATACATATACATTTATTTCACAAACATGTTGACATCCTATCTGTGCTAGATAGTGTGTTAGGCACTGGGGGAGATGCTAGGATGACAAAGGCATGTCCTCACCCTCTAAATAACCTCAGCCTAATAGAAAGTGGGGAGAGTGGAGCCCAGGACTCAGCACAGCACAATGCAGCCCCCCACCATGTGTGAGGATATGGAGGAGGACGCATAGGGAGCTCAGGAAAGTTCTTAGTCAAGGACCCCCAAATGCGGGCCTTGCGAGGAGGGCTAGGGTGTGAGTAGTTTATCTGGGAGGCGGCTCTAGGAATCAGGACCATGAGGGAGCAGGGAAGCAAGACCAGGAAGCAGGGGAACCAAGCAAGGGTGTGCAGGCACATGGGTTACACTGTGGGCAGCAGGATGGGGAGGAGGGGGATTCTGTTCTGCTGGGGCCTATTGAGAAACTGCATAGAATGTGCCTCCCAACAGTGCCTATGAGGGGCAAGGAAGCTGGGCGTTTATCCACCAGCTCCCAGGCCTCCCTAGCCTGTCCCATGTGCTGGCCAAACCCGCGCCTTTGCCAGAGAATATCAGAGATCATGGAAGCTGAGGGCATGCAGAGGAAAGTGTCTGCAGTGGCCTCTGGGGTTGGGATCAGGGGACGAGTGAGGATCATGTCTGTTGTACAAGGCTCAGAAGAGAAAAGCATGACCCAGAGTCGGAAGGACGAAACCCAGAGAAAGAAGGAAAAGCGAGATGCAGAGGAAGGCATGCATGAAGGGAGTGGTGAGAAACAGCACGGGGCGAGGACACCCTGCCTGGAAGAGTGGACGCTGAAGAGAGGCTGGGCTGGACGGAGAAGGGCCCCAAACACCAGGCTAAGGGGCTTGGCCTTTCTGCTGCCGGTGGGTGTGCTTAAAGGTGGGGCTGTGGAATTGCTCTGCTGACCGACTGCAGAGGTAGGACAGCCCCGCCAGTGTCTGGGGGAGGCCCACATGGTGGCTCTAGATCTTCATTCCTTTGTCCCCTCCAGCAAGGACAGGCACTGCTCACAGGGCCCCTTCAGAGCCCCCCGTTCAGCCCTCTGCCCAGAGCCCCGGCTCCTGCTCCTCCTGCCTGATGACAGCCCATCCCTCATCAGAGTCTCTGGGCAGCACAAGAGCCTCCAGCTATCCTCCCAACACGGTCGATTCTGCAATATTTGACTTGCATGTCCCTGAGTTGTACAGACAAATCTCCTCATAGCACTAGATCAATTAAAACAACTGCCACCAGGCCCCGGAACTCAATCAGGAGCCCCCCCGGGACCCCAGGGAAGTGTACATCCTCTGCTCAGATCTGCCCCTTCTCTGGATGCTTGCCCACAGCTCCGCTGAAGGCCCTCCAGCCTTCCTGTCACCTAATAACAATTTCTTATTCTTATCAAAGGCGTACAATGTGCTTTCGGTGATTTATGCCATTTAAGCCTCAAAATATCCCTATGTTGTAAGCACTATTAATATCCTTGTTTCAGATGATGAAACAGAGACACAGAGCAGTCAAGGGACTTGCCCAAGGTCACACAACTGGGAAATGGTGCCATCTGGCTGCAGAGCCCATATGCTTAGCTGAACCTCATCCTCATTCAAACACTGGGGTCATGTTGGATGCACCCTCCCCCAGATCCCATCTCCCTCCCTCAGCTTATTATTGAACAATCCTAGAAAAGCCAACCACGCAGCTCCCCTCCTGCCACCCCTCCCTCCCTCTCTCCACAGGGGGTCTGTATAGGTCCTCGTCACTGTGATAACCCATCCAAGGCCAGTGCCCCTGCTGATTGCTGTGTTCCATCCACAGCTCAGCTCTAAGCAGGTCAGGTGCTGCCTCCCCCATGAAGACGTCCGCAAGATGCCCTCTCCTCTGAGTCTCCCCAGCGTTTAGTCCGTGGTTATCACATGGAGCGTTCTCACCTTGACAGCGTTTTCAGTTGTGCCCCTCCACTCACCTCCTGTTCTGAGCTAGGAGCTCCTGAAGGACAGGGCTGAGTCTAATCTCTCACTGACTCACCCAGTGCCCAGCATAGTGCCTTGTTCTGGATTGTAGCCAATTACCTGCTTATGGAATGAATGAGTTAATGAGTGTATGAATGAATGAAGAACTGAATGAACAAGAGGGGGGACACACATCCCTCATCTCCCTTTCCTCTCCCAGGACGTGAGAATGCCCATCCCTGGACCATTTCGCTGGGTGCTGCTCAACCTCTGTAAACCACGTGCTGTGTCCAGCAGGGGAAGCAACTGATTTGTCCCTGTCCCCGCCCTGCCCCCCACCACTCCTGCTGAGAGATGGAACAGAGGTGCCTAAGAAGCAAGTTCAGAGACACCACCAGGGCCCCCAAAGGTCTGGCTAGGGCGCAGCAGAGAGCAGAGCCTGGATCTTCCAGCCCACAGCTGCACTGAGCTGCGGGGGCCCTGGCAGGAAGCAAAGAGAACCCTGATCAGAACAGACAGCGAGGCGGGCCCTGGGAAGAGGCTGTTAGCAACCATCTCGCTGATCCACGTCTCAATTAATCTCCACAACACCTTGGAAACTTCAGAAAAAGTACAAAGCAGTCTAGAAAAGGAAGAGTGGGCTCAGGCCCCTGAGGACAAATGGAGCCTAGGCCTGGTACTGAGAGCGTGATTGTCTTCTGGGACTCTTCATAGTGGTGACAGGCCTCGAGTCCTGCCTGAGTGCCTCCTCAGGCTCACTGCACTCTGGGCCAGGCCAGCTGGGCTCCTTGGCTAAATTTAAGAGCACCGAGTTATTGAAGAGAAAGGAAAACCTCAATGGGTTCCAGAGGACACCTAAACAGTCATAAGGACCAAGCTTAAGCAAGGAGCTTGGCCTCTCTGCTCCTATCGGCCCAGCACTTGTGCCTGGGGAGTCTCTAGGATCATCTTGCCCAGGGGGAGTCTGGGGGCTGGGGCAGTGGGCCGTTTCCAGGACCCTTGTCCTTGACAGTGAAGTGTGGCAGGGCCATGGTGACAATGCTTCCTCCTGGTTTTGGAGGTCACATTCAGCTTGACACAGGCCACCATAGCATCCTCACCTGGGAGGCAGAGGAATTCCACTGTTGGGCACATTTCCAGAGGTATAAAAAGCAATTTAAAAAATATATGCACTAATGCTCAGGGTATTCAGTATGTTCCCTGAAACATATAACAACATATCATAGTAGAAGGAGCAAGAAAAGAAGTTGGTTGCAGTTGACACAGCCAGTTCTGTCCCTCCTCCCCATCCCTGGCTCTCAGTTAGGGGTTAGATTTGCGCAGTGGTTTTCTTGCCACACTCAGAGCCCAGGAAGCTACAGAGCCTTCTCAGAAGCTGCGGCATCAAGTCTTTCAGAGCCGAGTGATGCAAATGGGTTTGGGCAGAGGCATGCCGATAAAAAAGAAAAAAGGGTGGAGGCTCATGCCTGTAATCCCAGCACTTTGGGAGGCCGAGGCAGGTGATCACTTGAGGTCAAGAGTTCGAGACCAGCCTGGTCAATGTGTTGAAACCCCGTCTCTACTAAAAATACAAAAAAAATTAGCCAGGCCGGGTGGCACGCACCTGTAGTCCCAGCTATTTGACAGGCTGAGGCAGGAGAATTGCTTGAACCCAGGAGGTGGAGGTTGCAGTAAGCTGAGATTGCACCACTGCACGCCAGCCTGGGTGACACAGCAAGACTCCATCTCAGAAAAAAACAGACAAACAAAAAAACTGCCCTGATTTGTAGCATCTGCTTATTTCTGTGGTGTAAATACTCTCCGCTATGGCCGATTTCAGGCTGCCAATGGTTTAATAACTGGTTTTCAGAATTCCTGAAAATTTAACAATTGGTTCCTGAAAGCTGGTACTAGCTGGCTTCAGCACACCACCGGCTTTGGTTGCAAAAGAGAATTTGCCACTTTGTAGTTTTAACAACATCCTTAACTTCCCTGGACTTCCTGTTTTCTCCTGTATAAATTGAGGCAATGTGACTTCCCCTCTAATGGGGTTGCAGAGGCTCTCATGAGTGTTAAATGTAGTGACTGAAAGCATGCAGCATCATCCCTGGAACACAGTCAGTTGTTATTGTTGTTGTTGTTGTTGTTGTTGTTGTTTGTTTTACCCATTGGGCTTCCACACAAGGTTTTGTTTGAAGAAAATATTCCAGCTGCACCCTGTTCCACTCCTGCTCATGTCTTCTGGGACTCATCTTACACACCCCTCCCTACACACACACACACACACACACACACACCCTATCCCATTTCTTAGTGGTCTTAGTGTCTCTGCTCCATTTTATTAAAGCAGAAAGCAGTGACAATTATTTTCATAATGAACTGGCTCTTCAAATTAATGCCAATTACACTATGCAATCATGATTAAGATTATGCATTAATCAACGGTGCCAACCTACTTATTAGCCTCTTTAAATAACGATCATGAGGAATGTATGGGAAGGCAGAGAATGGAGAGGAGCCAGTGGAAAGGGGGGCAGCCTCCGGTGGAGCAGGGAACTCTCTCCAGAAGCTGAGACCCAAAGCAGCCCTTCTTGCATGGGCGGAGCTTGGATCAGAACCTGGGACAGTCAGACGCCTGAGCTCCCAAAGCTGCGGGCTCTTTAGAAGCCGCTGCGCAGAAGCGGGAGGGAGCAGGAGGACCCAGGAGGGAGAGGGTAGTGGAGAACCTTGGCCATTTAGCAGTTAAAGAGGTTCAGTGTCCCCTTCCCCGTCTCCAACAACACTAAAGTAAGTGCAGTTGACACCGCCCCCCAGTAATGTCACCCCTGTCTTAGGTCAGGTCCCCTGGAAGCAGAGCCTGAGGCAGGGATTCGGATGCATGGAGTTTATAGAAGGGAAGAGTGCTCTTCAGCAAAACCCTGTAGGGGAATGAATAAGGCAGGGTTGGGAAGGGGATGGGGTTGGGCAGAGATGCGCCTCTGCCAAGATCTAACCTTTGCCTGATGCAAGGTGGGGAGGGTGGGGAGGGGCTCCAAAGAATATGTCATACTGCAGATTGTCCCTGCCCTGAGGCAAGGGACTGCCTGGCGTTTTGAGCCCTATTATTAGTCAGTTATTGACAGCAGGCTGCTTCCAGGGGCCCAGGTGAGTGACCCTTCCTCCTGGGCAAGGGGGCCTCTCTCACTGAGAACAATTCCCTAGAGAAAGGGGTAGCCTGTGAGTGGAACCAAAATTCAAATCGAGGTCTGCCTGTACCTAGAACCTACTCTCTGAACCTCTGTGGTGCCCCCCAATATTTGCTGCCTGGATGTCCCAAGACATTCAGGCCTTTGCAGCCACCTTGCCCTTACATGCTCATTAGAACACCTCCCATCCTTGTACTGAGTTTGGGGGTGGAGGGACAGCCTGTCACCCACCATGTCTCTGAGGATGCTCTAGGGCTTCCTGTTTCTCCTAATGACCTCATGCTCCAGTGTCTTCTGCTGAGTCTTCTGTCTCCTCTCATCTCGCCTCTTGTGCCTCTTGTCCTTTCTCTGTCCCAACTC
This sequence comes from Mandrillus leucophaeus, assembly GCF_000951045.1. Taxonomy (NCBI): domain Eukaryota; kingdom Metazoa; phylum Chordata; class Mammalia; order Primates; family Cercopithecidae; genus Mandrillus; species Mandrillus leucophaeus. The sequence goes on along the minus strand of NW_012103621.1, from coordinate 1,376,653 downwards.
ACTCTGTTTTGGACCATGCCCACTTTCTGTCGCTTTCCTCCAAATAGCAGGAGCTGGTGTCAGTTTTCTGTGGCCAACTTTTCTAACAATGGGGCTCCTGGAAGGAAGGGAGGCTCAACTGAAAACCCAGCATCAGACATCACTGTATGAAAAATGCATGGCCCCTTCCTGCCGTGGTGAATTTCTTACTGGACTTGGACTTGCCCATCTTTGGGCCTGGGTTCTGTCCTTTGGGGTCCACTTCATCTCTGTTCCCTTTCTCTTAGTCCTTCCTCCTTCTCTCACATCTTCTCCACTCAAAAACTCCAGCATTCCGTCTTTGTTTCTTTTGCATCATGATTTGGTTCCGTCATAGTCTTAATTCTTTACCCAGGCCCTGAGGTGCTTTTCCTAAGAAACACTCACCTCTGAAATAAAGGCTGCCCAACCCCAGAACAAGTACAGACTACAGCCTAATGGCCAAATCCAGCCACCCACCACCTGTTTTTTGAATTAATTTTATGTTTTTATTGATACATAATAGATGTCCAGGGTTTTGGGGTACATATGATAATGTAATACATTCATATAATTTATAAAGATCAAGTCAGCATACTTAGGATATTCATCATCTTAAATAATTGTCTTTTCTTTATGCTGAAAACCTTCAAATTATTCTCCTTTAGCTATTTTGAAATAAACAATAGGTTATTGTAAACTTACATTAATAGTCATCCCACTGATCTATCAAACACTAGGTCTTAATTCTTCTACCAAGCTATATATCTGTGCCCATGAAACCTCTCTTCATTCTGTATTTTTGCAAATAAAGTTTTATTGAAACACAACTGTGCCCACAGTGACACATTGTCTGCGGCTGCCAGCATGCTACAGTGGCAGAAGTGAGTCCTTGCAACAACCACTATCTGGTCCACAAAGCCAAAATTATTTATCATCTAAAACATTTACCCTCTGATCCTTTGCAGACAAAGTTTGTCAACCCTGCCCTAGAAAATGCAGAAGCTCACAATTCACTTTGTTTTTCTAAATGGCATGGTAGCATTTATTTGCTGTTTTCTAAATAGTATAGTAGCATTCATTGTTTCCCTCTTTCTTTGATAGCTACTGTGTATTAAGTCCTTGCCATGTGCCATGCAATAGCTTCATTGTTTTAGGTCTTCCTCACAATAATCAGCCCTCTGAGATGTGTACCCCATTTTGCAGGTGGAGAAACTGGGCCTCAGAGAGACTAAGTAACTTCCTCCAGTGGATAGAGCCAGGTTTGGGACTGAAGAATGGCTGTCATTGAAACCTGAATTGGGAACCTGCCCGGTATTGCACCTGAGTGGAGTGCCACACATGTGCTAGTTGTCTGTTCTTCTCTGCTGCCCTGCAGGGTTGAGCAGTCCTTGAAAGCAGTAGCCTAGTGCTGACTTTCTTTTGGTATCCCAGGGCCCAGTGACAGGGTGGCACAGGGCAGAGATTGGTGGGTATTAATGGAGCTGTTTTATATAGGATAAGACTGAGGCCCCATCCCTTGGGCTTAGGTCTTAATGGCTGAGACATGTCACCACCCTTGTTGAGACGATGGCCCCTCTTTCCTCTCCTCCCCACCTGCCAAGGTCTGAGAGGCCAGGAAGAGGGTGTGAAGCCCTATGGAGATGGCTTTGTCCCCTGACATTTTATCCCCATTTGGGATGGGTAGAGGTATCTTTCTTCAGATCTGTAATAACCAGACCTCTTTCCAGGCTTTTTTTGTTTTGTTTTTTTGTGTGTTTGTTTTCACATTTTGAAGTAATAATACATACTTGTAAATAATTTTGGAAAAATCAAGAAAATACAAAGAACACGATAAAAATTATCCATAATTATCATACTGTAATATTATTTTGTAGCATTGGGGAGCAAGGAGAGGATGAAAGTTTTCTATGCCATTAAGTATTCTTTAAGAACATTTCGCTAAAGCTTTGTTTTTTATTTTCTTATTACCAAAGCTCTATCTCCATGCAGAGGGCTTGGAAAACAAAACAAAAAAAAAGCACCAAGCAAAAGCAATCCATTATCTTTTTACTTTCTAGAAAGAACCTCTGTTAACATTTCAGTGTGTGTCCTTCTGGTGTGTCCTTTTTGATTTTAATTGGAATTGCATTAAATTTATAAATTAATTTAAGGAGAAATGACATCTTTACAATATTGAGTCATCCCTTCCAAGGAGTAAGTTATGTCTCTCCATTTATTCAAGTCTTCTTTTATGTCCTCTAGTAAAGTTTTGTAGTTTTCTTGATATAGGAATTGCACATTTATGGTAAGGTATTTTATTTTTTTGTTGTTGCTTTTGTGAGTAGGGTCTCTTTTTTTCCCCTATAATTCCTTGCTGTTTATTGCTGCTATGTGGGGAGGCTATATGTTTTTCTGTATTTGTATGCTGGCCTCTTGATGAGCTCTCTGTTTACTTTCTGCTGGGTTTTCACCTGACTCTCTTGTGTTTTTAAGAGAACCATAATAAGCATCTGCAAGTAACATTAATTGTGTCTCTTTTCTGATTGCAACATCGTGGTTTGTTATTTTCATCTTATTCATATCATGATTTTAAGGAATATTTTATTACGAAGAATATCTGTCATACACACAGAGAGAGAGTAGCATAACGAATCCTCATGTGCCCCTCATCTGGCCCCAGCAAAATCCATGGCCTCTTCTGCCCCATCTATACCCACTTTGCATCATGTGAGTAAAATTCCTCCCACATTTTGGATCCAATTCCAGTCACTGTACCATATCATCCTATGCTTTGATTGATAATGCCTACAAGTTGTTCTGCCATATGGGTGGGTTTTAATATATTGAGTTATCTCTTGCTTTTGGACATTAAGCTGTTTCTATTTTTTTCAATATTATGTAAAAAAAACCCTTATCCATAGATGTGTTTATATATCTCCAACTTTCTCTAAATTTATATTCCTAGAAATGGAATTACTGGGTCATATGGTATTTTGATCATTTATTTCCCTTTAAACACATACACACAATCACGATGGCTTTTCTGATGAGAAATGTAACACATGTTCACTGCAGAACTTTTTAAAAATACAGAAAAACACAAAGAAGGAAATTCAATTTACCCATGAGCCTACCACTCAGAGAAAACCACCCTTAACTTTTGGTACGAATTCTTCTTGTCTTGTTTTATGCACGTGTGTGGCACGTCGATGCACACCTGTGTGGATGCACACACATACACACTTAAGTGTTACAAACTGTAAGCATGCTGGAGTACTCTGGAAGGGACACAATTATGTGTTCACGTGTTCAAACATTACCCTTTTTTCTTTTTGATAGATTGTATTTTTTGGAGCAGTTTTAAGTTTTACAGCAAAAACTGAGTGGAAGGCACAGAGATTTCCCACATACCCCCTGGCCACACACATGCATAGCCTCCCTCCATGATCAACATCCGCCACCAGAGAGGTACATTTGTTACAATGAATGCACTTATACTGACACATCATCATCATCCAAAGTCCATAGTTTACATTAAAGTTCACTCTTGGTGGTGTACATTCTGTGGGTTTCGACGAATGTATAATGACATGTATTCACCATAATAGTATCATACAGAATCGTTTGACTGCCCTGAAAATCCTCTGTGTTTTTACCAATGCATCCCTCCCACCTCTACCCACTGGAAGCCACTGCTCTTTTTACTATCTCCATAGTTATGCCTTTTCCAGAATGTCAGTAGTTGAAATCATATAGTCTGTAGCCTTTTCACATTGGCATCACTTAGTGATAGGCACTTAAGTTTTATCCTTATCTTTTCATGACTTGATAGCTCATTTCTTTTACGTGCTGAATAATATTCCATTGTCTGGATGTAGCCAGTTTGTGTATCCACTCCCCTACTGAAGGATATCTTGGTTTCTCCCATGTTTGGGCAATCATGAATAAAGCTGCTGTACATATCCATGTGCAGGCTTTTGTGTGGACATATTTTCAACTCCTTTGTGTAAATACGAAGGAGTGCCATTGCTGGCTTGTGTGGTAAGAGTTCGTTTAATTTCATAAGCAACTGAAAAATACGTCTTTCAAAGTGGCTGTACTATTTTGCATTCTCACCAGCAATGAATGAGGGCTCCTGTTGTCCCACATCCTTGCCAGGCTTTGGTGTTGCTAGTGTTCTGAATTTGGCCATTCTAATAGATGTGTAGTGGTATCTTGTTGTTGTTTTAATTTACATTTCCCCAATGACATATGATATGGAGTATCTTCATGTACTTATTTTCCATCTGTATATCTTCTGTTACGGTCTTTGGCCCACTTTTTAATAAGGTTGTTTGTTTTCTTGTTGTTGAATTTTAAAAGTGGTCTGCATATGTTGGATAATAGTCCATCATCAGGCCGGGCGCGGTGGCTCATGGTAATCCCAGCACTTTGGGAGGCCGAGGCAGACAGATCACTTGAGGTCAGGAGTTCAAGACCAGCCTGGCCAAGATGGTGAAACCCTGTCTCTACTAAAAATACAAAAATTAGCCGGATGTGGTGGTGGGTGCCTGTCATCTCAGCTACTCAGAAGGCTGAGGCAGGAGAATCACTTGAACCCAGGAGGCAGGGGTTGCAGTGAGCCAAGTTTGTACCATTGCACACCTGCCTGGGCAACAGAGCAAGACCCTGTTTCAAAACAAAACCAAAAAAAAGTCCATCATCAGCTACGTCCCAGTTGGTGGCTTGGTTTTTCATTCTCTTTGCCGTGTCTTTTGCAGAGCAGAAAATTTTAATTTTAATGTAGTCCAGCTTATCAATTCTTCCTTTCATGGATCATGCCTTTGGTATTATATCTAAAAAGCCATTGCCAAACCCAAGGTTGTCTAGATTTTCTTCCATGCTATCTTCTAGAAGTTTTATAGTTTTGCATTGTACATTTAGGTCTCTGATACATTTTGAGTTCGTTTTTGTGAAGGATGTAAGTTCTGTGTCTAGATTCTTTTTTTGCATGTGAATGTCCAGTTGTTCCAGTCCATTTGTTGAAAAGTCTATCTTTTCTCCATTGTATTGCCTTTGCTCCCCTGTCAAAGATCAGTTGACTTTATTTATGTGGGTCTGTATCTGAACTTTCCATTCTGTTCCAATGATCTATTTGTCTATTTATATGCCAATATCACGCTGTCTTGATTACTATAGCTTTATAGCAATTCTTGAAGTTGAGCCATGTCAATCTCCCAACGTTGTTCTTCTCCTTCAATATTGTGTTGGTTATTCTGGTCTTTTGCCTCTCTATGTACACTTTAGAATCAGTTTGTCAATAGCCACAAAATAACTTGCTGAGATTTTGATTGGGATTGCACTGAATCTCTACATCAATTTGGGAAAAACTCACATCTTGAAAATAATTGACTTTTCTTATCCATGAACATTGAAGGTCTCTCCATTTTTTTAGTTATTCTTTGATCTCTTTCATTAGAGTTGTGAGTTTTACCTCAAATACATCTTGTACATATTTTGTTAGATTTATAACCTAAGTGTTTCTTTTCTTTGCATGCTGATGTAAGTGGTCTTGTTTCTATTTCAAATTCCATTTGTTCATTGCTAGTATATAAAAAAGTAATTGACTTTTGCATATTAACCTTATATTCTGCCACTTTTCTATAACTGCTTATTAGTTCCAAGAGGTAGCTTTCTCTTTTGTTCCTGATTCGTGTGGATTTTCTACATAGGGGATCATGTCACCTGTAAACAAAGGCAGTTTTATTTCTTCCTCCCCAATCTGAATTTCTTTCATTTCCTTTTCTTGTCTTATTGCATTTGCTAGGACTTCCAGTGTGATGTCAAAAAGCAGTGGGAGAGGGGACAGCCTTCCCTTGTACCTGATTTTAGTGGGAAAGCTTCAAGTTTTTCACTATTATGTATAATGTCAACTGTAGGGTTTTTGTAGATGTGCTTGAGAAGAATGTGTATTCTGCTATTAATATTCTTTATGAAGTTGAGGACATTCCCCTTTATTCTTACTTTACTGAGAGTTTTCATCATTAATAGGGTGTTGGATTTTGTCAAATGCATTTTCTGCATCTGTTGATGTGATCATGTGATTTTTCTTCTTTGGCCTGTTGATATTGATATAATGGATTACATTAATTGATTTTTGAATCTTGAAACAGACTTGCATACCTGGGGTAAATCCCACTTCATTGTGTTATGTAGTTCTTTTTATAAATTGTTGGATTCGATTTGCTAACATTTTGTTGAGGATTTTTGTATCTGTATTAATGAGAGATATTGATCCGTAGTTTTATTTCTTGTGATGTCTTTGTCTGGTTTTGGTATTAGGGTAATGCTGGCCTTGTAAAATGAGTTAAGAAACAGTCAAAAAAGAAAAGAAAAGAAATTGTCCTCTGCTTCTATCTTCTGAAGTAGAGTGTAGAGAATTTGTATTATTTCTTTCTTAAATGTTTAGTAGAATTTACCAGTGAACCCCATCTGGGCCTGGCGCTTTCTGCTTTGTCAGGTTTATTATTAATTCAATTTCTTTAATAGAGATAGTCCTATTCAACTTGTCTCTTTCTTCTTGCATGAATTTTGACAAATTGTGTTTTTTAAGAAATTCATTCATTTCATCTACGTTAGCAAATTAGTGGATATAGTTATTAATATTCCTTGATTATATTTTTAAGTCCATGAGATCTATAGTGATGTCCCCTCTTTCACTTCTGATACTAACAATTTGTATCCTCTCTTTTTTATTCTTAATTGACCAGATTAGAGGCCTATCAATTTTATCTGTCTTTTCATATGACCAGCTTTTGGTTTCATTGACATTTTTCTATTGATTTCTTGTTTTCAATTTCATTGATTTCAGCTCTAATTTTTATTATTTCTTTTCCTCTGCTTACTTTGGATTTAATTTGCTCTTCTTTTTCTAGTTTCCTAAGGTAGAAGCTTGCATTATTAATTTTAGATCTTTCTTCTTTTCTATTTTATGCATTCAGTGGTATAAATTTCTCTCTACGCACTGCTTTCACTACATCCCACAAATTTTGATGTTATGTTTTCATTTTTATTTAGTTCAAAATATTTTTAAATTTCTTTTGTGACCCATGTGTTATTTGGAAGTACATTGTTTAAGCTGGGCATAATGGTACGTGACTGTAGTCCCAGCTACTCTGGAAGCTGAGGTGGGAGGATCACTTGAGCATAGGAGTTTGAGTCCATATATCAAGACAAGGAGGAGGAGTAGTGGGGAGGGGGGAAGGAGGAGGAGGAGGAGGAGAACAAGGGAGGAGAAAGAAGGAAGAAGGGGAAGGGGAGCATTGTCTAATCTTCAAGTATTTGGGGATTTCCCTGATCTCATTCTGTTATTGATTTCTAGTTTAATTCTATGGTGGTCTAAGAGTGACATATGATTTCTTTTCTTTTAAATTTGTTAAGATGTGCTTTACAGACAGAATGTGATCTATATTGCTGAATGTTCCATGTGAGCTTGAGAAAAATGTGTATTCTGCTGTTGTTGACTGAAGTAGTCTATAGATGTACATTATATCTGATTCACTAAGGCTGTTGTTGAGTTTAACTATAACTTTACTGATTTTCTGTCAACTGAATCCGTCTATTTCTGATAAAAGGGTGTTGAAGGCTCCTAGTAGAATAGTAAATTCATCCATCTCTCCTTGCCTCCTGTATTCTGATGCTCTCTTTTGAGCACATATACATTAAGGATTGTTATGCCTTCTTGGATAATTGACCCCTTTATCATTATGTAATGCTTCTCTTTATCTCTGATAAAGTTCCTTGACCTGAAATCTTCTCTGTCTGAATACAGCCACTTTCAATTTCTTTTGATTGATATTAGGATGGTATGTCTTCATTCATTTACTTTTTTATTGTGGTAAAATACAAATAACATAAAATTTGCCATCTTAACCATTTTTAAGTGTACAGTTCAGTAGTACTAAATACATTCATAATGTGCAACCATCAGCACCACTCGTCACCATAGCTCTTTTCATCTTGTAAAACTGAAACTCTGTAACTCTATACCCATAAAGAATAACTCCACTTTTCCCCCTTCCTCTAGGGTCTGAAAACCACCATTCTATTTTTTGATTCTCTGATTTTTGGCTACTCTACATACCTCATATAAGTGGAATCATACAGTATTTGTCTTTTTGTGGCTGGCTTATTTCACTTAGCATACTGTCCTCAATGTTTACTCATGTTGTAACATTTGCCCGAATGTCCTTCTTTTTTGAGACTGAATAATATTTCATTGCGTGTCTATGCCACATTTTGCTTATTCATCCATCTATCAATGGACACTTGTGTTGATTCCATGTTTTAGCTATTGTGAGTAAAGCTGCTATGAACATGGGTGTACAAATATATGTTTGTGTCTTTGCTTTGAATTCCTTTGGGTATATACCCAGAAGAAATGCTAGATATATATAGATATATAGTAATTCTATTTTTAATCTTTCGAGGGACTACTATACTGTTTCCCCCCATGGCTTACCATTTCACACCTCCACTAACAGTGCACAAAGATTCCAATTTCTCCACATCCTCCCCAATACTTCTTTTTTTATATAGCAGTTATCGTAATGGGTGTGAGGTAGTATCTCACTGTAGTTTTGACTTGAATTTTTCTAATTATTAGTGATATTGAACATCTTTTTATGTGTTTATTGGCCATTTGTAAACCTTCTTTAGAGAAATGTCAAGTCTTTTATATATTTTTAAACCAGGTTGTTTATTTTTTGTTGTTTTTGAGTTTTAAAAGTTCTCTGTATGTTCTGGATATTAATTCCTTATCAAGTATGTGATTTGCAAATATCTTCTCCCATTCTATTGGTTGCATTTTACTCTGTTAATAATGTCTTTTGATACACAGTTTTTTGAACATTTTTTATTAAGCTCAATTTGTTTTTCTTTTCTTGTCTGTGCCTTTGGTGTCGTATCCAAGAGATTATTGCCAAATCCAATGTCATAAAGTTTTTGTTCTATGTTTTCTTCTAAGTGTTTTATATAGTTTTAGGTCTTACATTTAAGTATTTGATCCATTTTGAGTTAGTTTTTGTATATGGTGTTAAGGATCCAAATTCATTCTTTTACATGTGGATATTCAGTTATTCCAGCATTATTTTTTGAAAAGACTATCCTTTCCCCATTCAGTGGTCTTGGCACCTTTGTCAAAAATCATTTAACCATACATATGAGGTTTTATTTCTGGACTCTATATATAGTTTACCTTTATGCCAATATCACACCGTTTTGATTACTGTAGCTTTGTAGTAAGTTTTGAAATCAGGAAATGTCTTTCAACGTTTTCTTCTTTTTCAAGATTGTTTTTGGCTATTCGGATTCTTTTGCAATTCCACATGAATTTTAGGATTGGTTTTTCTATTTCCGAAAAAAAAAGTCATTGGGATTTTCATTGACATTGAAATGTATTAAGAATTTCATTGAATCTACAGACACCTTAACAATATTAAGTCTTCCAGTCCATGAACATGGGATGTATTTACATTTATTAATGTCTTATTTAATTTCCTTCAACAATGTTTTGAAGGATTTTTTACATTTAAAATTTTATTTTTTGTGGGTACATAATAAGTATATATATTTATGAGGTTCATGAGATGTTTACCTGTATTATTTTCCTTCTCTCTAAAGAACATCTTTTAGTATTTCTTGTAAGGCACACAGGCATGTGATATGTAATGATCACATCATGGGAAATGAGGTAGCCATCCCCTCAAGTATTTATCCTTTGTGTTACAAACAATATGCTCTTTTAGTTATTTTTAAATGTACAATTAAATTATTATTGATTATAGTCACCCTATTGTGCTATCAAATACTAGGTCTTATTAATTCTTTCTAATTATCTTTTTTGTACCTATTAATTACCCCCACCTCCCCCCACCCACCCTACCACCACCCTTCCCAGCCTCTGGTTACCATCCTTCCACTCTCTATCTCCATTATTTCAATTGTTTTGGTTTGTTTTGAGAGTGTGTGATGTTTGTATTTCTGTGCCTGGCTTATTTCACTTAGTGTAATGACCTCCAGTTCCATCCATGTTGTTGAAAATGACAGGATCTCATTCTTTTTATGGCTGAATAGTACTCCATTGTGTATAAGCACCACATTTTCTTTATCCATTCATCTGTTGATGGACATTTAGGTTGCTCCCAAATTTTGGTTATTGTGAACAGTGCTGCAACAAACATAGGTGTGCAGATATCTATTCAATATACTGATTTCCTTTCTTTTGAGCATATATCCAGCAGTGAGATTGCTAGATCATATGGTAGCTCTATATTTAGTTTTTTGAGGAACCTCCAAACTGTTCTCCATAGTGGCTGTACTAATTTACATTCCCACCAACATGGTATGAGGGTTCCCTTTTCTCCACATCCTCAGCAGCATTTACTATTGCATGTCTTTTGGATATAAGCCATTTTAACTGGGGTGAGATGATATCTCATTGTAGTTTGGATTTGCATTTTTCTGATGATTAATGATGTGAGCATCTTTTCATATGCCTGCTTGCCATTTCTGTGTCTTTTTTTGAGAAATGTCTATTTAAATCATTTCCCCATTTTGTTTTGTAGTCTTCATTGTACAGGTACAAGACTTTCATCATCTTAGTTAATTCCTAAGTAGTTTGTCCTTTGTGAGATTATTATAAACGGAATTATTTTTGTGATTTCCTTTTCAGATTGTTAATTGTTAGGTATAGAAATGCAACTGATTTTGTGTATCGACTTTGTATTCTGTTACTTTGCCAAATTTTATTAGCTCTGTATTGTATTCTGTTACTTTGCCAAATTTTATTATATGGATATAAGACCATATCGTCTGCAGACAGATAATTTTACTTTTTCCTTTCTAACTTGGATGCCTTCTTTTTCTTTTTCTTGCCTAACTGCTCTGGATAGAACTTCCAGTACAATGTTTAATAGAAGTGGTGAAAGTGGGCATCCTCGCCTTGTCACTGATCTTAGAGGAAAAGCTTTCAGTCTCTTACCATTGAGTATGACATTTGCTGTGGGCTATTCATAAATGGCTTTTATTATGTTGAGATAGTTCCCTTTTGTTCCTAGTTGTTGAGTGTCTTTTATCATGAAAAGTTGTTGAATTTTGTCAATTGCTGCTTCTGTATTGATTCAGATGATCACGTCTTTCTTTTCCTTTATTCTGTTAATATGATGTAGTATATTGATCAGTTGTTATGTTTTGAACCATCCTTGCATTCCAGGAATAAATTTTTCATCTGTTCATTTACTTTTATTTTATGTGCACCTGTATAGTTAAAGTAGGTTTATTGTAGACAACATATAGTTGGATCTTATTTTTTGATCCATTTTGACAATCTCTTTTACTTGATGCATTTAGACCTTTGATGTTTAAAATGAGAATTGATATAATTGGATTAATATCCACCTTATTTGTCAGTGTTTCCTATTTGTAGCCCTTGTTCTTTGTTTCTATTTTTGTCTTCCTGCCCTTTTCTGCCTTTTGTGATTTTAAAAGTATATTTTAACATTTCATTTCCTCTCCTCACTTAGCATGTCAATTGTACTGTTTTTAGTATTTTCCCTAGAATTTGCAGTATACATATGCAACTAATCCAAGTCCACTCTCAAATAATGTTATACTGCTTCACAGATAGTGTCTTTTATAATAACAAAATAATTCTAATTCCTCCCTCCCATCCTTATATCATTGCTGTCATTCATTTTGTTCATAAATAAGCATACATAAGTGAATATATATGAATACATTGTTGCTATTATTATTGTGAACAAACTATTGTCTGTTAAATCAATTAAGAATAAGAAAAATACATTTTTTTAAATTTTACCTTCACTTATTCTTTCTTCAATGTTCTTCTTGTATGTAGATTGAAGTTTCTGACCTATATTATTTTCCTTCTCTCTAAAGAACATATTTTAATAATTCTTACAAAGCAGATCTACTGGCAACAAATTTCACTGATTTTTGTTTGTCAGAGAAAGTCTTTATTTATCTCCGCTTTTGAAAGATAATTTCTCAGGATGCAGAATTATAGGTTGGTTTTTATTTTCTCTCAATACTTTATATATTTCACTTCACTCTCTTCTTGCTTGCATGGTTTCTGAAGAGAAGTCAGATGTAATTCTTATCTTTTTTCCTCCATAGATAAGACGTATTTTTCTTCTGGCTTCTGTCAGGATTTATTCTTGATCTTTGATTTTCTATTGTTTGAATATGATATGCCTCAGTGTCATTTTGGGGACATATTTCCTGCTTGGTGCTTGGTGTTCTCTAAGGATGCTAGATCTGTGGTTTGGTGTCTGACATTAATTTGGGTAAAGTCATTACTGTTTTCAAATATCTCTCCTGATCATTTCTCTCTCCCTTCTCCTTCTTGCATTTCCATTAGGCATTTTTACAGCCACAGTTTTTGGATATTCTGTTTTCTTCTTCCAGTCTTTCTGCTCTTTGCTTTTCAGTTTTGGAGGTTTCTATTGAGATATCCTCAAGCTCAGAGACCCACTTCTCAGCTGTGTTCAGTCTACTTATAAGCCCATCAAAGGCACTCTTCATTTCTGTTACAGTGTTTTGTTTTGTTTTGTATTTTATCTCTAACATTTATTTTTTTTCTTAGAATTCCCATCTCTTTGCATATCTGTTCTCGCATGCTGTCCACTTTATCCATTAGAACCCTTAGCATATTAATCATAGTTGTCTTGAATTTCTGGTCTGATAATTCCAAAATCCCTGCCATATCTGAATCTGGTTCTGATGCTTGCTCTGTCTCTTCAAACTATGGTTTTTATGCCTTTTAGTATGCCCTGTAATTTTTTCTTGATAGCTGGACATGATGTACTGGGTGAAAGGAACTGCTGAAAATAAGGCCTTTAGTGATGTAGTGGTAAGGGGTGGGGAGAAGGGGGGAGCATTCTATAGTGCTATGATTACATCTCAGTCTTTTGGTGAGCCTGTGCCCCTAGGCTGTGAACTTCACAGGTGCTTCTCCCCCATCTACCCCGCAACACACACGTAGATGGGATAGGATGGCTAGGGTGGGCTGGAGTTGAGTATTTCCCTTCCACCTGGTCAATTAGTCTCTCATGAAACCCCAGCAGGTTAGGCTCTGGCTAACTAGTTTCCCCTGATGACAAACCTTGTTAAAAAGAACGGAATGCTGTGGCATATTTTGAAATGATTCCTTTTCCCCTTTCACTGCCAGAAGTACATGAGGATTTTTCTCCAATATTCATTTAAGAACCTGGTAGAACTTCAGGAGTAAAACTCAAAAAAGCGTGGGGGCTCAGTGAAGACTTCCCTTGAGGTTTTTGTCTCTCAGAGTTATGCACACTGAGCCTCCAGCAACTAGTCAATTACACTTTCGGTTTTCCTACCTGCACACCGATTCCCATGGAAGTTTCTGCTCCAATAAGTTGTAATTCCCTCTATTTACCTATCTTTCCAATTCTGGGGGCAGTGGTTCGCCCTGTGACCTCACTTCTTTTACAGATCTAAGAAGAGTTGTTGATTTTTCAGTTTGTTCAGCTTTCGCTGGTTGTTAGGACAGAGTGGCAACTTTCAAGCTTCTTACATGCCAGACCAGAGCCTGGAAACCACTACTTTTTAGAATTTTCAGAACAATTGAAATAATCCAAATACCCATCAACTGGTGAATGAATAAATAAAATGTGGTACATCTATACAAAGTAATATTATTTAGCAATAAAGAGGATTAAAGTACTGATACATTATACTAATGTGGATGAACCGCAAAAGCACACTAAATGCAAGAAGCCAGATGCAAAAGACCACCTATTGCATGATTCCATTTATGTGAAATGTTCAGAAAAGACAAAAAGTAAATTAGTGGTTGGCTGGGAGTGGGAATGAAAACTATAATTGACTGTAAATGGGCACGAGGATTCTTATTGGGTGACGGGAAGGTTTTAAAACAGGATTGTGCTTATGGCCATAGAACTCAGTAAATTGACTAAAAATCATTGTACACTTTAAAACAGGTGAATCTTGTAGAATGTAATAATATCTCAACCAAATCAATTGTTAAAAATAATAAAAGTTTTACTGGAAAAAATATAGAAAGGCATTAAGAACAAAACAAGAAATGTATTCTATTCTTATGTTAAAGACATGAGTTCTTCCTCTTCTAAAGGAAATTGTACTGCACCTCTGCCTTCATTGTTCACTTAAAAATATACGTTGGATATTTCCTGTGTCATTAAATTTTTGTGATTATATGTAAGTGCATAGACAATAGTTCACTATTTCTCTGGTTGGACGTCCCTAGATCTCCTTCCCCTGGTTGGATGTCCCTAGATCTCCTTCCTCATACATGATCCATATGCCCACTGTTGTTGTTGGGGTCCATTTCTAGACATCAAAGTCCCGAGTCAAAGGAGTGGACATTTTTAGGGCTTTTGGTAAATTTCTAATGTCCATCTCGACAGGCTGGGTATACATTGCCCCCTCCACCCACAGTTAAGCAGGTGTCTCTTTCTAAACAGCTATTCCCGCACCAAAGCTGGAGCCGCGGTTTATTTTGTATCTTTACCAACGGGATGAGCAAAACATGGAATCTCATTGTTGGTTTAAATTGCGTTCATTTAAATTATTAGGGAAGTTGCACACTTCTTCATACATTAATAGCTCCTTTGTATTCTTTTTTCTTTTGTTAAATATTCATACTTTTTCTTTGCACATTTTTCTATGGGAGTATTTGTCCTTTTTGTAGAATTTAAGTGCTTTTTATAAAATAAGAGCATTCATCTTTATGCTCCCACATATGTTACAAATATTTAATTCAAGTTCGTGTTTGTAATTTAATTTTGTTTTTGGTTTTTAAAGGGTAGAAGTTTTATGTTATTTTTGTGGATCTCTCAATCTTTCTTTTATGGTTTCTGATGTTTTTGAAAAGTTTAGAAAGGCCTTCTCTACCCAATATTGTAAAATACTCACCTATATTTTCTTTTTCAGTACTTTTATAGTATTTTATCTCCTCCTCCCCTTACCCATTTGCCATTAATCTTTAATTTATCTGGAATTTATTTTATGTATAGATTAAAATTGAATTATAACTTAAATTTCTTCCAAATAATTGAATAATTGTCACAGCACAGTTAATGAATAATTCATTTACTTACTGATTGGAAATAGCCATCTTTCTCATGTTTTAAATACTTATCTCTACTTGAGTCTCTTTATGGGAGCTTTTATCCTGTTCCTTTGATCTATCTGTGTTTTCATATGCTATTACAACATGAATTTAATTATTTGGCTTAATGATATATTTTAAAATCTGGCAGTACGAGTCACCTCTCGTTCTTTTTAAAACATGTTTTGGTCATTAGTTCATGTTTAGTCTTTCAGATACATTTTAGAGTCATTTTATCAGGAAAAGAAAAATCCTTTCATGACTCTGATTGGAATTAAACTGAAAAATTAATTTGGAAAAACTGACACCTCTATACGTGAACTTTACTATTCAGAAACACACCATGCCTCTTCATTTAAGGCTATGTTTATATCTCTCATGAAAGTGTTTTGTTTTGTTTTTATTTGTTTTGGTCATTTTTTAGTTTTTTTTCTTTTCTTTTTATTTTTGTAAAGACAAGGTGTCACTATGTTGCCCAAGCTGGTCTTGAACTCCTGGCTTCAATCACCGTCTTCCTACCTTGGCCTCCAGAAGTGTTGGGATCACAGGCATAAGCCACTGCTCCCAGTCTGTTTTTATTATGTTTTAAAACTGGAATTGCAACCCAGCATGGTGGCTTACGCCTATAATCCCAGCACTTTGGGAGGGAGGCCAAGGCAGGTGGTTCGCCTGAGGTCAAGAGTTCCAGACCAGCCTGGCCAACATGGTGAAACCCCATCTCTACTAAAAATACAAAAATTAGCCGGGCATAGTGGCATGTGCCTGTAGTCCCAGCAACTTGAGAAACTGAGGTTGGAGAATCGCTTGAACCCAGGGAGTGGAGGCTGCAGTGAGCAGAGATTGCGCCATTGCACTCCAGCCTGAGCAACAAGAGTGAAACTCCATCTCAAATAAATAGAACAGGAATTGCACGCTTCTTATTTGGTTTATTATTAGTTATTCAATGTTTTTGCTGATATTGTAAAAGGATTTCATTTGCTATTAAGTTTTTTTACTGATTGTCACTGATATGAAGAAACACTACTAATTTGTGCTAACTGGTCATTTAACTTAACTCTCCTGCCAGCTCTTTCTTGTTTTCATGTTTAGGGATTATTTTAAGGTTTTTATATCATTTGCAAATAAGAATTTATTTCTCTCCAAATGTTGTGCCTCTAAATTATTTTTCTTTCTTATTTCATTGGTTAATGGTGTGGTGCGAATCCTCCCCCATGCCTCTTATTTTTCTTTAATGAGAATGCCTCTAGTTTTTCACCATTAGTATGATATTAAAGGCTGATTTAAGCTTAAAAAGCTTCAAGGAAGTATCTCTTCTGGTGCTATTTTGTTAAGCATTCTTAACAGCAATAGATATTGGATTTTATTAAATGTCGTCTTGCATTTTGTGAGTTGGTTATGTTTTTTTCTTATTTGAACTATTGATGTGATACAATGATATTCATAGATTTCTTTATATTGAACCAGTCTTAGATTCCTAGAATAAAGCTCTGCGTGATCATGGTATGCTATCCTGGTAATATCCTGGTAGATTCTGCTTGCCAGAATTCTATTGAGAATTTTCACAGCAATATTAATAAGTTGGTAATCTTATTTTGGCCCTGTCAGGCTCTGTTATCAGGAATTTGCTGGTTGAGTGAAATGAACGAGGAGGATTTTTCTTATTTCTTGTGCTCCTGCACACTTTCTAGGTATGGCAGTTACCTAGGATATTATTGAACATTTCAGGGAGCAGGCAGCTTGTCTATAAAACCTTCTGAGCCAGGCATGCTTGCTAGAGCCCCATCCCTCCTCCCAACCACACACAATTTTACCCATCTTTCACAGGAGGAATCTTCGAGTATGCGGACGGCCCCAACGCCCAGGTCATGAACGCCGAGGAACACGCCTTTCGATTTTCTGCCAACATCATCAACAGGAACAGGACTCTGCTGCCCAATACAACCTTGACCTATGACATACAGAGGATTCACTTCCATGACAGCTTCGAGGCGACCAAAAAGGGTGAGTGCGCAGCTCCTGCCTCTGTTCTCTTCCCAGCCTGGGGATAGGAAGCGCTGCATTTGCTGGCCAAGATCCTGGGAACGGGCCAGAGCTCCAGGTAGGTTTTTCTACCTGGTTTGGGCTTGAAGTCAGAGTGCCTGGACTTGCATCCTAGCAACTCTGATATTAGTTGTGTGACCTTGGACAAAATACACTGTGCCTCAGTTTTCTCATCTGCGAAATGGATGCATTTCTGTAAAGTACTTAGAATAGTAAGCATTGGCATGTAGGAAGTACCATATAGGACTTTACTCTTACTGCACTTGGCTCCTTTGCCCTCCACATGCTGAGCTACCAGGTCAGGGACCCAATTTCTGTGTCCCACCCACCTGCTTCTCTTTGCCTTGCATTCTGGCGGTCCGAGTCCCTGATATTGAGCAGTTACTGCTGATATACGTTATATATATATATATATATATATATATATATATTTTGACAGAGTCTCACTCTGTTGCCCAGGCTGGAGTACAGTGGCATGATCTCCGCTCACTGCAACCTCTGCCTCCCAGGTTCAAGCAATTCTCCTCTCTCTGCCTCCTGAGTAGTTGAGACTACAGGCTCATGCCACCACACCCATCTAATTTTTGTATTTTTAGTAGAGATGGGGTTTCACCATGTTGGCCAGGCTGTTCTTGAACTCCTGACCTTAGGTGACCTACCCACCTCGGCCTCCCAAAGTGCTGGGATTACAGGCGTGAGCCACTGCTCCTGGCCATTCTGACATTTTTGAGGCCACGCTGCTGCATCTCAGAGCTGATCTGCAGACAGACAAGAGGCGCCCCACCCTGGTTTAGCCTGGATCATCCGAAGAGTGATGCTTCACCCGTGACCCCTCTCTCTGCTGTTTTGCCCCCTCCCTGCCTGTGTCCTGCCACTCTTTTCCCAGCATGCCCTGCAGCCTACCCTGTGCAGTGAAGTGTCCATCTCCCTGCTGAGTCTATGCTGACACCCTGTGCCTGGCCTTGTCCAGTTAGAAAACGACTGAACTCAACCAAAACTGCTCAATAAAAAGGTCAGGACAAAGAACAAACGCCTGGAATCAGAGTGCAGAGGCCCTCGTGGGTACAGTCACCCACAAAAAACTAGACTGGGTTTTTTGTCTATGTTTTCTAAAAGTTACTCAAATAATACAATGACTCTCTAGCAGTACACCTGTGATTCAGCATGGGGACCTTCCCCATCCAGGCAGGGAACCCGGGGCAGAGTTTCTGAGCCTTCCCGGAGTTACTTCCTCCAGGAAATTATAGTCCTGCCCTATGTGAAACTGCCAAGTTGTTGGTGAGCAGGCCCAAGACAGAAACCCCCAGCTCCTGAAAATCTAGCCCTGGGCTTCCAAGTGACCAAAGCCACAACCCCTCCACTCCCCGCCTCCCCCCGAGACAACATGACTTGCTTTCTTAAAATCTTGGATGGAACATCTCGTGGTCTTTCTCTAAATCATCATCAGAACCCATGAGGGCCTTTCCAGTCTAGCCCCAACCTGACCTTCCAGCCACATCCATGCCATTTGCTCCCTTAGGCCCTGGGTTCTAACCACACCTGCCCTCCTCAGGGTGCCATGCTTCCTCCCACCTCTGGGCTTCCACACATCCTGCCCCCTCTGCTTGTAATTCCCTTTCTCCACCCCACCCTCTCCTGCCCTTTGCCTGGCCAACTCATCCTTCTCTTCTCAAACTTCCAGTCCTCAGGGAGACCCTCCCCGAACCCCTAGACAAGGTCAGTTCTCCTTGCTTTTAACCCTCTGAACTTTTCTTTCATAAGCCTGACGTGTGTGTGAGAGAGAGGTCATGTGATTATTGTACATTTCTTCCACTTGTCTGCAAGCCCTGGTGCCTTTTTACTGCTCCACTATAGAACCTGGCATGAGCCTGGCACACAGGAGGCACAAAATCAGTCCTGGTGGTTTGATCGGATACACAAATGAACGTGTGTCAAACCCACTTAACGAATATTGTTCCTTATGATCCCTGCAGGAAAAAAGGCCCTGCCCTTTATAGGTCATGCCCAAGGAAGCTAAGTCATAGGACCAATAACTGTAACAACCAGAAAATGAGAAAGAACTATAGAAGTGTTGTGGTACAAGCAGGAAGGCTCCCTGGAGGAGGAGAGGTTTGAGTTGAGCTTTGAAGGATAATGGGAAAAAGTGAGGAGTGGGATAAGGCAGAAGGTAGAGTGGAAAATACAAGTTGTTTGAAGGAGCCAGTTGATGCACTTGAGAAGTCTGTTGAGCACCCACTGTGTGCCAGGTTCTGGGGATCCCAAAGTGGCTAAGACAGAGGTGGCTGGTTCCTGTGACCATGGAGCTTATAATCTAGTGGCTGAAGCAACAGGTGCTGTACTGGGAGTTGCAGGAGAGAGTCCAGGAAAGGGAGGGTGGAGCTTTAGCTTGGTCAAGGAGCATGGGTTTATAAGAAACAGACACCTACTCAAGCTAGATCGAGAAAAAAGGAACTGCCACCCAAATCAAGATATAGACCATGCGAGCCCTTCAGAAGCCCCCGTACCCCTCCCAGTCATTCCTCTCCCAAGGTCACCACCGTTCTGACTGCTGGTGTCCCACACTGGTTTTTGCTGTTTTTGAACTTTACATAAATGAAATCATTCAGTGTCTACTCTTTTAAGCCTTGCTCTTTGCTCTGTCTCATATCCGTGAGATTGTCTATGTGGTTGAATATATTGGTCTTCATTGATGTACAATGTTCTGTTACATGAATATACCCATTTTTTAAAAATCCATTTCACTTTTGTCGCACTTATGAGTTGGTTCTGCATCTACTTGTGATGCACATGTATATTCATTTTTGTTGGTATGTACTTAGGAGTGGAAGTGTGGGGGTCACGGAATGTGCGTATGTTTAGCCAAACAGTTTTCCAAAGCTGCTGCACAGTCTGCACTCCCCGCAGCTATGTTTGAGAGTGGCACTTGCCCTACATCTTCACTAACACTTGGTAAAGTCAGTTTTATTTTTAAATTTTGGCCATTCTGGTGGTTTCTGTAGTGAGTCTCATTATACATATGTAGTGAGTCTCTCTCTCTCTCTTTCTCTCTCTCTCTCTCTCAAAATTTTTTTGAGGCGGAATTTCACTCTTGTTGCCCAGGCTGGAGTGCAATGGTGCCACCTCAACTCATTGCAACCTCTGCCTCTTGGGTTCAAGCAATTCTCCTGCCTCAGCCTCCCAAGTGGCTGGGATTACAGGCATCCACTACCACAGCCGACTAATTTTTTGTATTTTTAGTAGAGATGGGGTTTCATCATGTTGGCCAGGCTGGTCTCAAACTCCTGACCTGTGATCCACCCGCCTCAGCCTGCCAAAGTGCTGGGATTGCAAGTATGAGCCACCACACCCGGCCTATATCCTTCTTTTTTTTTTTTGTTTTTTTTCTTTCTTAGATAAAGTCTCGCTCTATCACCCAGGCTAGAGTGCAGTGGCGCAATCTCGGCTCACTGCAAGCTCCATCTCCCGGGTTCACGCCATTCTCCTGCCTCAGCCTCCCAAGTAGCTGGGACTACAGGCGCCCGCCACCATGCCCGGCTAATTTTTTGTATTTTTAGTAGAGGCGGAGTTTCACCATGTTAGCCAGGATGGTCTCGATCTCCTGACCACGTGATCTGCCCGCCTCGGCCTCCCAAAGTGCTGGTATTACAAGCATGAGCCCCTGTGCTTGTAGGCCCCTGTATTCTTCATTTGTATATTCTTATATCCTTTGTTGGAGAGATATCTCTATTGCATATATCCATTACATGTGGGCTTCCTTTTACATTCTCTTAACAGTTTCTTTTGAGGAGCAAAGTTCTTAATTTAAAGAAGTCCAATTTATCAATATTTTCCATTATGGTTAATGTCTTTTGTGTTGTTTGAGAAGTCTTTGTCTATCCTAAGGTTATGAAGATATTCTCTCATTTTTTTTTTCCTAGAAGCGATGTTGTTTTATCTTTCATAGTGAGTTCTGTGATCTATCTCACATTGATTTTCAGTGTACGGTGGGAGGTAGGGGTTTGGGCTTAGTTTTTTCTATACAATTCTGATGGGAGTAAAACCTTCCATTTCTTAGGAGAACTATTTGGCAGAATCTACTAACGCTTGTGCCTACAAGGATGTTTCTAGCCACTTTAATGATAATAACCAAAAGTTAGAAGTAAATTAAAAGTCCATCAATAGGAGAATGGAGAGATTGGGATATAATTATACAGTGGAATTTTAATCAGCAATTAAAAAAAGAATA
Organism: Mandrillus leucophaeus; assembly: GCF_000951045.1. Taxonomy (NCBI): domain Eukaryota; kingdom Metazoa; phylum Chordata; class Mammalia; order Primates; family Cercopithecidae; genus Mandrillus; species Mandrillus leucophaeus. The sequence continues at coordinate 1,355,234 of NW_012103621.1, read as the reverse complement.
AACTTTATCCACTCAACATCATAGATGAACCTCACAGATACAGCATTGAATGAAAGAAAAGAGATTTCCTCCAGGGGAGGGAGTAGTGTGCAGTGAGTGGATATCGACTGGGAAGGAGCAAGGGAGACCTTTCTTAGGTGTTGGAAATGCTGTCTAGCTTGACTGAGATAGTGTAGCACACATGAGTGCGTGACGTATGAATGAAATTCTGTGTGAAAATTCGTAACAGTCCTGTGCTTACCATTAATGCACTTTACTATATTTTATATCTCAATAAAAAAAAAGAAGTGCCATCTTTCTGCAACCCTCAATGTCCCTGAGATGACATGCCTAAGACAGATGCCATCCCTCTGCTGTGACTGGCAACACCACTGTCACACCTTGGCACATTCCTGCTGTTGGATCACACTCCCCTTTGGGCACCCTCCGTCCCTCAGGGAGCCCCATGTTCCCATGATCTTTATTTTTTCTTTTGATCTTTGGTTTTTTAAACTGCATTCTCTGGAGGCATCTTTAGGGCTCTTCCAAGAAACTTGGGGCTTGGGGCAAATTCTAATTAATCCAGCAATAATTCATTTTCCCTAGACAGAAGTCCTCCTCATTGCTTTCTTCCTCTCCAGCTGGATCCAGCCACCTCGGGCCCTATGGAGGGAGGGGACGCAGAGGCACAAAGCCTGGCATCGCCTTCCCTGCCAGCTCCGCTTGAATTAGTCCTTCCCTCCACGTGAGGCCCAGGGGGCCTTTCCCTGTTAAAAGGGACTTTCACTTATTGTCTTTATCTTTCCATGTTTTGTGGAAAATTAAAAGATGAGTGACTTCCAGGCAGCGCCAGAAGCAGCAGCAGCAGCGCAGAGAGTGTCTGTGTTTTCCTCCAAGGCTGACCGGAGTGGACCTGGAATCGACCCAGGGCTCCCCAGGCTCCTCCGCCTTCACTTATTCTCTGGGCTGCTCAATTCCTTTTAAGACACAAATTGATTGGGATAATTTTTGCTATAACTACAATTGCCATGGAAAGGGAGTGGGGGGACGGCATTCAGGCTGTGGACTCCTGCAATGACTGTGAACCACTGAGTTACTGTAAAATGACCAGAAAATGGATTCAAAATTGAAGCCACAAATAATGTAATTACTGCAGTGTGATCAGGGCTGCCAGAACAAGAGTTGGCTGCTGCCCTGGAAACATCTGGAGGAAAAGCTGCTGCTGCTGCTGCTGTTGCTGTAAGCTCTGCCCTGGTCCCTGTGGGGCAGCAGTGTTCTTCCCAGCTGGGAAGTCCTCAGAGGGTGGAAGGAACATGAAGGAGACAGGAAAGGGGAAGTGAAAAGAGGCCAAGGAAAAGCAAGAAGTGAAGGCCAGGACTGATGCTTCCTGCTATGCAAGAGTGAAGTCTAATCACTGCATCTCTTGCAGAATGAAACCCAGTGTGGTCGTCATCACCATGCCACCACTATTGCTACTATCAACACCAGTACACCAGCAACACAATTACTGTTTTCACCAGCAACAATGGTATCACCTCCACTCTTAATATCAGCACCACCAACACCACCCCTACTGTCATCACCTCCATCACTGCCATGATAGCAACATCTTCATCATCCCCAGTCTCGTCAGCAGCAACATCTCTGCCACTATCCCACTGATACTGTCAGTACCACCAACGTTGTTATCACCTCCTCTCTCATCAATGCTGACATCCCATCATCCTGTCATTATCACCATTACAGTGAAGGCACCTACACCTTTATCATTGTCAGTCTCATCAACACCAACATCAACATCACCATCCCACCATTACTATCACAACATCAACATGATTAATTTCACCCTCAGCAATGCCGTCACCATTATCATCATCGGCAGCCTTACAATATGGTCTTTACTATCACAATGATTTCAGTTGCCTTTGTCATAATCTTCACAGTCTATGTCAAAATAAAAGTCACTTCTTTGAAGAACACTCTTGCAATCCTCTGCACCATCAGACTTTCTGTTGGTCCACTGTCACTTGCCTTGGTCAAACAACATGCCCAGACCTTGGACATGACCTAAAAGTCCAGGCCGTGTAAGGGTAGCGGTGGCAGGGAAGCCTGGACCTGCCTGCTTCAAGGCATCAATCAATGAAAGAAATCTAAGAGGCAGATTCTTAGAGGTGCTGGTGGGAGGGAATGAGATATTCAAATCATTCAACCAAGTCTTCAAACTAGAGGTGTTCCGGGAAAAAGAATAGAAAGAGAATATAGTGGGACAGAAACCAGAGACATCAGGGGACAGCTAGAAGGTTCAAAACAGAGGCAGGAGAGAGTATGAGGGAAATCTACAGGGTTTACGGGATGTCTACAGCCTCAGGCTTGGGCAAGCCCTGGACTGGTGTCATTCACTGTTATCATCTCTTCCATGTTGGTACCCAGCTCCCATGGTTGCAGAGTGACTCACACATGGACTCCTTCCTCAGGAAGTGCCTAATCTGAAGGGGACAAGGTGGTTGGGGAAGATAAGCAACACCCCCAGACGGCAGAAGAATAGCACAGATGGGCAGTGAGGGTGCAGGTCTGAGCATGGCCTCCTTGGGGAGAGGGAACTGAAAAAAGAACTAGTCCTAAATTTGACAATTCACGAGCAAACATGGAGTTTCTGTTTTTAAAGCATTTATTATCACTGTGGTTTGTCTCGCACACTCGCTCACACCAAGGGCTACCCAAAGCTTATTGACTTGAAGGTGATAAGAGCAGGAACAAGATGGTGCTTCCTTGACTTGGCTCCCAGTCCCAGAACTACAGAAGCACCAAAAGGATGACGTGCCTCCTGTTGTATGTGCTCTCCTGCACCTGGCCTTGGCCACAACGAATCCTGGGTCGCCCAGGAGATGCCCTCTGTGCTGGCACTGCTGCTGTTCTGCTCCGTGTTCCAGGGGGCTCCCGCAGACTCCTAACAAAAACTAGCCAGCTCCTCACATTGCTATATCTTTCACCTTGCCCATAAGTGGCAGTGTCTGGTGTTCCCGGTAGAAGTACAGATTTCAGGAAAAATAACTTATTTATATAATATCTCCCATTTCCAGGAGGCAGTGGGAGTGGTGGATGTGAGTCAACAGGAAAAACACACCAAGATCACATATTCTGATGGATTCAAAACTACCCTGTATCTCTGGATCAATCTGGATCATCCTTAAGCCCAGGCAAGAGGGACCCTTTCCCAGGGCCTGTGCTTTGATGTCTTGCCTTCTGCCTCCTCTGGTTGGCCTCTCCTCTCTGGACAAGGAGTCAGTGGGACCAGGGGACATACCCACCAGGAGCCTGTGCCCTGCCCTTCCAGACTTTCCTCTAAGTATCTAGAACCTTAAATTTCCTGCCCACTTGGCCCTGAGCCCACTTCTAGGACATGCATGGTCCTCTTCCTTGGGTCTCTCTTCCAGAGGGAAAGCCATACTTCCAGAAGGTGCACTTTTAGGCCCTAGGGGTGACTAAGGGGCAGCTGTTTGCAGTGGGTGTAGACAGTGTTTGGACATAAGGACTGGGGTGTCCACAGAGAGTGCAAGACCCCTTATGGTTCAGGATGGAACCAGTAGTCAAAGAGAAAGGGGGAGGATGGGGTCTTGGTGCCACCTCCCTCCATGTCACTGTGTAGGAGAAGTCTCCGTTCTCACCTGACTTTCCAGATTGTGATGAAAGTCCATTTGTCAAGGTAAGAGAAAAGGACATGTTTCATTTTATAGTTTTTTAGCTTAACTAACAACATGTAACTATTTAGCCATATGGTACGTGGGCTTCCACTTATACTCTGGCCCTGGGCCCTGCAAATCTTAGGGGTAGGCCTGTGCCCAGTGGATCATTCCCAGAGGCCCTTGAGGCAGCCAGGACATGTCTGAATCCAGTGTATTCATTCCTGCTTCAGTGTTCTGTCCTGCCTCCTCCTGTGTGCATCAGATGTCATACGTGTGCACGTAGTGTCATTCCCCTGTCCACAGGTGGCTGAGCTTGCTCATGCGCTGTTGGTGAATCTCTGATGGTTACAAGTGACAGAAAACCAAAACCTAAATGGCGTAAGTCTTGATTCATGCAAATTATAAGTCCAGGGTCTTGCCTGATCGACGACTCCTGTGTTTTCTCTCTGTTGGCTCCGCTCAACCCACACTGACTGTGTTCACAGTCACCCCTCTTTCTGTATGAGCACAAGACGGCTACTGCAGCTCCAGCTCTTAGTTCCTTGAAGGTTCACTTAAAGAGGGAGATGCCCCTTTCTCAGTCCAGTGGATCTCATGGCATCCCACTGGCTCTGACTGGCCCACAACTGTCCTCTAAACCCATGGCTGTGAACTAGAAGGTCAATGAGTGGTTTTCTGGGTGCAAGCCGCATTCTTTGCACCAATGGGTTGACAGTGGAAAAGAGGGATGAAGCCCCAAGGAAAATTGGAGACGGTTGAGGAAAAAAGGGAGAATGCCTCCTGGGGAGCTCTCCCAGCTACCCCAGAATGACTCTGAGAGGTCCCCTTTTAATGGATCTTTTAGGCAGAATCCCCCATTTTGAGTCCCAGCTGCCCTGGGTTTGCTCGTTTGATGCTCTGCTGTGCCCACTGATGTTCGACCATCCCAGACCAGTGGGAAAGCATCTGCTGCCTCATCTGCCTAAGTTTTTGGACTTCCCCAAGAACCTGAACTGTTTGAAGGCAGTGATTCAGCATTCATTCAACATTCGGATGATGATTCGGCACTGTCGATACAGCAGTAAACTACATAGATCAAGGCCCTGCCTCTTTGGAACTTACATTCTACTGGGAGGAAAAAGTCAACCAATGGACAACTTCCAGTGATTGTTTAATAAGGAAGGAAATAAACAGGGCATGGGGGGACAGGGATTGCGATCATAAGTTGCGCAGTGATGGCCTCCCTAGTAAGACACAGACACAGAGGCCTCAAGGAGGAGGAGGAGGGAGTCTTGAGGCTCTATGAGGGAAGAGCATTCCAGCCAGAGAGAACAGCATGTGCAAATAGGCAGGAGTGCACTTAGCATGTTCAAGGAGCATCATGGAAGCCAGTGGGGCTTGAATGCTGTGAGGGAGGGAAAGAAGGATGGGAGATGAAGTCAGAAAAGTGGTGGTGGGGACAGGGAAGGGAGGAGCTGCAACAAGCAGGATCTCTGGCCACTGTTGTGACTTTGGCTTTTGCACTGAGGAGCCCTTGGAGCAAAGGAGTGACATAATCTACCTTACACTGTGGAATTCTCACCCCGGCTGCTGAGTGCAGAATAGACAGGAGGGAGGATGACTGAGGAAGCTTCTGCAATAATCCAAGCGAAAGATGATGGATGGCGGCCTGGATCAGGATGGGTGTAGGGGCTGGGAGTGGCAGAAAGTGGTCAGGTTGTGATGTATTCTGCAGGTGAAGCCACAGGAGTTGCTGATGAATTGGGGTATGGGATATGAGTGAATGAGAAAAGTCAAGACAGACCCGTGGCTTTTAGCATATGGGTCCAGGGACAATGGAGCTGCTATTTATTGAGGTGGGGGAGGCTGGGAGAAGAGGGGATCCTGTGCTGGACATGTCAGATCTGATGTACATGTCAGTTATCCAACTGGTGATGTTGGGTAAGAGGTGAGATGCACAGGTCCAGGGAAGGAAACAGGCCGGACTGGAGGTTGAACTTGAAGCATCATCAGCCAGCAGATGTTTGATTCTATTTGTTTCTCAAGTTCCCCCCAGAACAGGACCTGACACAGAGCTGGTGATGCTAATCCCAGGATAATAACATCAAAGGTGGTGATCACTTCTTTGTCATGGGCACTTCCAAGGAAAAGGGACGTACCCTGGCACTGTGCTCCAGTCTCCCACTACCATGTCTTTCCACCTTCATGTGGTCTTGCAAGGCAGGGACTGTTAGAACCCCTGTTTTCGGATGAGGAAACTGAGCTTCGGAGAGCTCATCCATTGTGCACCCACCGACGGTTCCAGTTGCTGTTTTTCCCACATGTTTACAGGATCATCAGCATCACTGTCCCCATACCCACAGCCCCCATGCTGACCCCTGTGCTATCCTACCCTCTATTACAGCCTGTGACCAGCTGGCGCTGGGCGTGGTGGCGATCTTCGGGCCGTCACAGGGCTCTTGCACCAACGCCGTCCAGTCCATCTGCAATGCCCTGGAAGTGCCCCACATCCAGCTGCGTTGGAAGCACCACCCGCTGGACAACAAGGACACCTTCTACGTGAACCTCTACCCCGACTACGCCTCGCTCAGCCATGCCATCCTCGACCTGGTCCAGTACCTCAAGTGGCGGTCGGCCACCGTGGTCTATGATGACAGTACAGGTGGGTGGCCAGGCCTGGCTAGGCTGGGGGCAACGGGTGAGGGGGGCAGAGGCCCAGGATCAGGCTCTTGTCTGTTTGTCCAGCACAGCTGCCCCTGGGGAAGAGGCTGTGTTCCATACCCCAGTTCCACTCGGCTATGCTGATGTTCACCTTTACACCCACTCACACCCCATGTACCCCAGCCACACTCACATCTCACTCAGCCCCAGTCCACCTCACCCCTGCCTCACACTCACCTCCTCCTCTAGCAGCACAAGTGTTCAAATCTGCACTGAGCACCCACCTTAGCAGCAGCACACACGTCTGCAAACCATGCCCACACCTGCCCACGCTCTTACATTCACACATCTCCATCTGCTGCAAACACATCCACCCTCACACTTGCACAATCACACACATAGCTTACGGCGTGGTCTAGTGTTACGTGCATACACACTGGAGCCAGACCACCTGGGTGTAAATCCCTGCTGTATCACCTGCTGGCTGTGTAGCCTCTTTGTGCCTCAGTTTCCTATAAAATGTAAATCTGTAAAATGTGAGATTACAAGATGACAGTGACAAACACTGACATGCAGTGAGCACTGAAGGTTGGTTCTTCTCATCCTCCTCACACCTGCACCCGCCACACACACACTCTTCTCTACCCTCACTGACACACACAGACACCTGCACATGCCCAGCTCTGCTCACACACACACCAGCCCCTGCCATACCCACTTGACTGCTGATCCCAGCCAGGGCCAAGCCTGCAGATGTCAGCACCAGGCTCTTGTCTCATCCTGCCAGGACAGAGGGAGGAGATGGGCTCTGGGGCCTGTAACTGTGAGCCGTGGGCCTAAAGCTGGGCTCCCTGATGTGGCTGTACCTGTCCCACATGCTCTGCCAGTGGGAACTAATACTGCCCACATTTTTCTGGGTAGGACCCACCAGACCCACTCCTGCCCTGCCTTCCAAGTCCAGCCTGGACCCTGCCTTCCAGAAAACCCTTGCTCCAACGTGATACCCCCTGCCTCTCAAGTCCCAGACCCTTAGAGAGGGCCCAGAGCACACACTTAGCAGATAACCACCAACAAATCCAGCAAACGCACTCTGGCCCTTCCTTTGGATCTCATTCATTGCTGGGAGCTGGAGATACTGGAATAAACAAAACCTACTCACTCTGTCACCCAGGCTAGAGTGCAGTGGTGCTCACTGTCACCTCGACTGTCTGGGCTCAAGAGATCCTCCCACCTCAGTCTCCCAAATAGCTGGAACTATAGGCATGCAGCACCACACCTGGCTAATTTTGTATTTTTTGTAGAGCCAAGGTCTGGCTACGTTGCCCAGGCTGGTCTCTAACTCCTGGGTTCAAGCAGTCCTCCCGCCTTGGCCTCCCAAAGTGCTGGGATTACAGGTGTGAGTCACTACACGGCACCAAAACTCAGTTCTTGGTCTTGGCAAGCACTATGTTGTAGGGAAACACAAACAGGGGACAACATAGCCATCTCCATGAATGGAGTCGTCTGCATGTAGCTGTATGTACAGAGAGCTAATGGTCTGCCATAAGTCACAAAAAGAGCAAGCAGGGAAGGGAGAGGGGAGAGAAGAGCCACTGAGGGCGCTGACCGCTGCCCAGTCCCTGCCTTCATCCTTAAGTCATCCTTGTGAGGGTGTGTGGGGCAGGGACAGGCCTGGAGAGTCCTCTAGAGATGGAATTCATCCATGCTTCTGGATTCATCTCCTAAAGAAGGCTACTCTTTACCTGCTGCAAACCAAGTGGTGCAAGTGTGATCTCATTTCATTTCATGTAAATTTCATAATAACTCCCTGGAGCGATGAATTAGAAATGAGAAAACGGAGACCCAAAGAGGTCACACGCCTTGTGCACTGTCACCCAGCCAGTGAGTGCCAGAGCCAGCATGCACCTAATAGGCCTGTTTGAGCCTAAAGTCCATGCTGCTAGCCAGCATGGAGCTGTTTCTTCTCCTCCTCTTTATTTCCAACGACTTGAGTCCCAAGACATTTCTTAGCCTGGCCTCTTAAGAGAGAGTGACCTTGGCAAGTCACTTAACCCATCTGGCCTTGCTCTGCCCACGTGTCAAGAGCTGCTGCATCCAGCCTTGAAAGAACCCTCCAGCTCTCAGCTGCCTGTGATTCAATGTCAGCTTTTGATTACCTCCTAATGGGGACTGGAAATAGTAGGGAGAGACTCCCTCAGAAAAGACAATTGGAAAGCTGTTTATTTAACTCAGGCTTCTACAAGCATCTATTGAGTTCCTGCTATTTCCAAAGCACCCGACAGGGATCCCCAGCCCGGCTTATTCGCCCCAGCACAAAGACCGTGCCATTGAGGGGCACCCCTGCCCACCTCCCAGCCACTCCAGTGTTTCAGCTGCATTGTGGAGTTGTTTCTTAATGTACCACTGTGAATGGTTATCTGTCGATGAGTCTGTTTCTGCTTCCAGGCCAGGAGCTTTCAGTGCCTCCAGGATTTAACACAGGGTCTGGTACAATGTAGATGTTTTTCATTGTTTGTTGCACTGAGTTGGATTGGATTGAATCGGATTAGATTGGATTGAATTGGAAATCAAGTTGAATTAAACCCTAATTAAATATTGAAGGAAAGAGTATACGGGTGAAGAAACGAAGATGTTGTTATCCTGTCTTCTTTTGAAAAGTTAATCTGAGTATAGAAGAGTGGGTGTCTGCCCAGAGGTCGCACGTAATTCTAGGCAATCAGAGCTAAGAATGAGACAGCACATACATTTAGTCAGAGGCAGACCTCTTGGGGAGAGGAAGCTCTATGGCCTTGGCTGGTCTGAGCTGACTTACCAGAGGAGGAGCGATTGGAGCAGGGCCTTGAGGATAGGTGAATGAGAGGAATCACGAGGGAATTACAGGTGTAGGGAATAGCACGAGCAAAAATTAGGTTGGACTGTACCTAGCAGCTTTACCAAGAGGACAGCCTGACTAGGGGAGAGGATTCAGGTATGGAAGGTGGGAGGAAAAAGTCAGATTAACAGAGTGTAGCTGGCTATGCAATGTCCCTGATGTCCAGCCTCAGAGTTCAGGTTTTATCTTTAAAGCAGCCAGGTATCATTGAGTATTGCTGAGCAAAGGAGTAGAATAATCAAAGCAGAGTTTTAGAAAGTGGTTCTAAGAGCAATGCACAGGAAGGGTTGGAAGGAGAGCCTAGAGCAAGGAGACTAGAGCACTAGATCACAGGGGGCTGCACTGGTCCAGGCAGGAGCAAAGGAGGCCAGAATTCAAGGGGTGCTTGGAAGAGGACATGGGGCCAGAATGGAAGGGAAGAAAGGGATATGAACAGGGTAATGTTGAAGACATGTAACTGGAATATCGTGGGTACAGAGTGGTCAGAGCAGACACTGACATAGTCTAGATGGAGGGTGGAGGAAGTGGCTTTGCAGAAGAAAAGGTGCTTTGTCGTGATGATGGATGCTATGCTAGCAAAACTGGTCAAAGCTGATGCTCAGGTCTGCAACTCTTACCCACAAGTGCCTTTAGCACTGACTATTAAGTACATGTCACTTTATTCTCTGCTCTGATGGCCTGGAATTACCTGTGACCACTGGGCAGGCATCCACTCCTCTGGAATACAATTAACTTCTCGAAAGGAGGTAGGATAACAACATCTGCATTTTTTCATCCTTATACTCTTTCCTTCAATATTTAATTAGAGTTTAATTCAACTTCATTTTCCATTTGATTCAGTTAAATTCAATTCAATTCAGTTCAACAAATATTTAAAACATAGGGGAGTCCATGGGGCAGTGGGTTTGGTCAAGAAGACAATGTGTACTAGGGATTCAGGGTTGGCGTCTGTCAAATAATATAACTTTGATGATGTATAGTGGGTAGAAAGAAGTGTGCTCCCAGAATCCGGGTATGTCAAAGGGCAGGACAATGTATGGGTCATCAAACCCATGGAGTGGGAAGTACTCCACAGTGGGCTTTGGCTGTGTTTGCTTTGGAGATTGTGTCCATTAGGATGTTTTGGCTGCAAGTAACAGACAGCCCAACTCACATTGACTCAAGCAATAGACAGTTATCTCCCTGACAAGAATTCAGGAGATGGGCCTTTCCTCGGCTGATTTAGCAGCTTGGCAAAGTCAGGGTGCTGGGTCAGTATTGCCACAGTTCTTTTGGCCTTCAGCTCATAGTCACAATAAGGCTGCTGAAGCTCGGAGCATGCAGTAGGTGGCATACAGGAGGTAGGGGCCAAAGGGATTTTTCTTCTTCATTATTTATTTATTTTAGAGACAGGGTCTCATTCTGTCACCCAGGCTGTAGTGCAGTGGCACGATCATGGCTCCTGGCAACTTTGAACTTCAGGGGTCAAACAGTCCTCCTACCTCAGCCTCCCAAGTGGCTGGAACCACAGGCACATGCCCTGCTAATTTTTAAATTTTATTATAGAGACAGAGTCTTGCTGTATTGCCAAGGCTGGTCTCAAACTCCTGCCTTAGCCTCTCAAAGCACTGAGATTATAGGTATGAGCCACCATAACCAGACCAATGAGGTTTTTCTTAATGTGACTCATGCCTCTTATCAGAGAGGAAGATCTGTCTCAGAACCTTCTAGAAGACAATCCTGTATAGCTCACTGGGTCCATGGCTAGTATTCTAGACATTGTCAGATGGGAATGGAATTGCCACGGATTGGCTCCTGCCAATCACAAGTCATTTCACGGGACTGGTGCATTGTCACCCAAACACAATCACAGTTATTTTATTATGCTAGAAGGGAGTGCATTTGTTATTTCTTTATATAATAATGCTGTGTAACAAACCACCTCAAAAACTCAGTGGCTTAAAATAATAAGCATTTGTTTAACTCACAAGTCCGCAGGGTCAGTGATTTCTTGAACTTCCAGGTCATTTTTCTGGGCTCACCTGGATCATTCACCTGCTTGGGGGTCAGCTGGCTGTTGGTTGATCTAGGCTGGCTTGACTGAGATGGCAGGTGTAGTCGGCTCTCCACATGTCTCTCATCCTCCAGCAGGATAGCCCAGGCACATTGTCACGACAATTGCAGAGGGGCAAGAGAGCAAACCCAACGTACAATTCCATTTCAACCATTTGCCTGCATGGTACCTGCCAACATCCCACTGGCCAAAACAATTCACATGGGTGAGCCCAATTGGAGGGCTCTGCAAAGTTACATGGCAAAGAGTGTGGTTATAAGGAGAGGTGAAGAATTGGGGTCACGGCTGCAATCTCCCTCAAGGGGAATGGCTACTGAGGAGGCAACCAGTGTTTGTCCCACGAGCTTTGTGCCTAATCTACTCTATGCATAAAGGCAAACTCATCTTGAGGGTGAAAGGATGGGATTAAACAAACAAACAAACAAAACCCTGGGATGAAGAAAAGGGCCTCAGCCCAGGAGCCAAAATGTTTTTGGATCTCTAATTATGATTCCCTAATCACTTAACCTCTGTGGGGTCACTTAACCTCTGTGGCCCTCAGGATTTTTATCTGTAACATTGGAGTGAAAATCCTTGTTCTATATGCCTTCTAGGATTGAGAGATGGTTAAATAGGGTAATGAATGCAGAAGCGCTTTGTGAGTGAAAAGCATGATTCCAACAACCATGATTCACTGCAGATATTTTAAGAGAGATTGATTAGGGGAGCAGCCAGGAAGGAAAGCTCATCTCAGGCAAACAAAGAGAGCCTAGTCCTCTGTTGGGGTGGGCTGAGAGGAGCCTCTGGTCTCCTTTGGGAATACACTGATGGGAAGGAGGGCTGACATTTGCTGCTGGAGAATGTGGGTCACCATGCATTACACGGAGCGATGTGCTTGGCTGACAAGAAGGCCCTGGTGGCCTCTGCTCCAGCATCCAGCCTGTCCCAGTCCTCATAGCCTGGGTCCCCAAAGCCCACATGCCTGCTGATGCTGCACATAAGCCTCAAAACCAAACAGGGAGGAGCAAACTGTGCACCCTGGACCTCACAGGGTAACAGGTGTGAAAGGGAAGCATCAATCAGCCTAATCAAGAATTTCCGGGATACATTGGGAGGGGGATAACCTGTGTGTGTGTCTGAGGATAGCTAGCTTGTGGCCTACCTCTTCTATATGAAGGTCAACTGATAGCCTCTTCTTCCTCCCCAACAAGTCTGGTATTAGGAAGCACAGGGCACCTGTTTGATCCAGACCACTCCGGGACTCCAGAGCCATCTCCCAACTCCAGCGCATGGGTTTGAGTCTTCAGTGGGCTGGGGGCTCCTGATGCCCAGTCATGGCAAAGCTTGTGTGGAAGTACTTTAGGAGGCTTAGGTTACAGGCATGTATTTCTGTCCCCGAAGCAAAGCGAGATGATGGACACCAATCAGATTGCTTTCCTGATGTCCAGCCCTCAGGAATGGGAATCATTGCAGAACAGACTCTGGGGTGTGTACCAGAGATTGTTTTGGAAACTGGGACTCTCTGCTGGAGGCTTTTGGAGAAGGCTATCTGAGTGGGGTCGGGGGGACTCTCCAGATAGAGGAACAGTGGATTGCAAACTTCAATCCAGTGCAAACTGGCTTAAGTAAAAAACACTTGGGGTGGGGGAGCAATTTGGTTTCCTTTACTGGAAAGTTTGGAGCTAATTTTAGCTCCAGGCACCATTTGATCCAGAGGCTGAAGTGAAGATCGTTAGGATTTCTTTGCTGCTTATTCTCTCTGACATCTGTCCTATTGGAATCCTTCTCAAGGTCTACGTAGGGACCCCAGACTTACAACCTCCCCATTTGAAGTTGAGTGAAAAAGAGAGTGTTTCTTACCCTCTTTTTGTGCCAGTTGCTCTAACACAGTTTCTGGGAGTTGACGGTATTGCACCTATCTCTGAGTCAACACCTACTCCCAGGCTGGGGCCACATGCTTTGCCCCTAGAGCTGGCAATGGACCCCTCCTGAGTCACAGAAAGTAAGCGTCAGGGAGGAGATTTACCCCAAAGGAAAATCGAAGTGCCATTAGTGGCCGGTGGGGGGGCGGGGGTAGGGGGCAGGGGTGGAACATACTGTGTGAACTATGCGGCCAGGACCGGACACTGAGTCCTGGGGATGACTAGGGGCCAAGCAGGCAAGAGGGGATGGCCCACTTGGGACCTGGCCCTATGCTGGCTCAGCTTCTTCTTTGGAGGGGAGGAGGGGGCGGGAAGCATATACAGAGTAGCAAGCAGGCTTGCTCCCAGGCTATGCAGAAAGAAGTCAGCAAAAATGGACCTTGAAATAGGGACAGAAACGAACTTAATTAGAGCTAAGCAAGCCATTTGTCTCCAGGAAGTGACATTTAGTCTTCCCTAGAAGTCCCCAGATTAAGTGGTTTTACAAAAATGCCCACCAAGGTAGAGGATAGATTTTTCAGTGTGGGAGGAAAAAAAATAAAACAAAACAGTAAGTCAATCCAATTATGGAAACTTTTGTTGAGTACCACCTGAGTGCCAGGCCCTGTGCTGGAGGTGGTGGGAACCCAGCCCCAGATATCAAGGCACTGGTGGCAGGATGAGGTGGTGCCAGAGGAGGCCAGTGCTGAGGGAGGAGGCCACTGAGTTGGAGGAGAGGGTGATCTTTTCTGGACAGAGCAAAAGAGGAAGGCTTCATAGAGGAGGTGGTTGCACTGAACCTGAAAAAGTGGGTAAGGTTTAGCAAGGCAGCCTGCCCTTAGTGGGGACGAGGAGGGAGACGCAAATACCTCCTGGCCTTACCCAGTCTAGTGGTTGGCGCAGGTTAGTACCACTGAGGCTGGAGCTGCCTTTTGTGCCCATATCCTGGAAGCAGCTCGCTGGAGACGTTGAGGGAAATCATGTCCCATGTCTCACGATGTTGGGGATGGGTACAGAAGAAGAAGGGTGAACTCTGATTTAGACCCTGAAGGCTTTACAGCCATTCTAAGTTAGAGAGGAGCAGAGGGGTGTGGTCAGTGGGAATTTGCTATCTGTGCCGACCTTTGAATCTACATATGTGTGTACATGCACCAGTGTGTGCACAGGCCTTAATCTACATATACACATGTGTTGATAAGCCCAAGTGTATTCCTGCCCATATCAACATGCACATGCATGTAGCCATGTGTTTGTATGTGCACACACATACCCAGTGTTGTCCATGCACGTGCACAAGTCTCTGTGGGCCACGTATCTGTCTGTGTGTGTCTGTAGACCTGTGGCCATGGGCATGTGTGTGCACACGAGTCTGAGTGGATGCCTGGAGCTGTGGATACATGCGGTACACATGTGTCTTTTGTGCTCCACGGCGCCTCAGGGCTCATCCGACTGCAGGAGCTCATCATGGCCCCATCGAGATACAACATCCGCCTGAAGATCCGTCAGCTCCCCGTCGACTCTGACGACTCGCGCCCCTTGCTCAAGGAGATGAAACGAGGCCGGGAATTCCGCATTATCTTCGACTGCAGCCACACTATGGCAGCCCAGATCCTCAAGCAGGTGTGTGAGTGCTGGCCAGCGGGAGGGATGATGGGGAGCTGCTGGCCACTTCTCCCACCTCCCCTTCCCAAATGCGGGTGTGATGCTGCCAGATCTAAGTTTGACTCCTAGCTCTGCCACTTTCCTGCTATGTGACTTTGGGTGGTCACTTTGCCTCTCTGAGCCTCATTTTCACAAGCAGCAAAACGGACACTGCAGTCTTTACTGTGTGAGTTGGCGTGAGGATGGATGATCCGCCCAGCCAGGCCTGACACAGGGAGAGTGCTGAGTAGACGCGAGTTTCCATCCCACCTCAGCGCTGGTTGGAGGCAGAGGCTGCGGGAGGTGCCCATAGCCACACAGGAGCAGAGCACTCCAGGAAGCAGAGAGGCCTCAGATTCTCAGGAACAGCCCCCAGAATGCCTCACTGCCTCTTCCAGTGACTAATTCCCCGTAGCCCACGGCACTTGGTGTTACTCTCCTATTACTGGAAGGTTTATCGAGGCTCTCGTACCATCTGCTCAGCTCTGCAGCGAAAGAGGGGGAGGAGAATGGCTCTCAGTCGCGGATGGGCCTTCGTTCCCAAACACAGCTCAGCATGGCCTGCTGGGGATGAGAGCCAAGCTCCGCCAGTCACCTAAGAAAATAAACAGTGAAATCGCCTACCACCCCCTCCAAGGGTGCCACAGCTGAAACCAAAAACACTGATTTGAGCTGGTGCTTTTTATAAAAGGCAATTATGTCATCCCCAAAAGCATTTCTGGTGATTGGAGGTGGCATTCTGTGGGGCTTTGACACATGACCCTCAGGGTCCAGGTGATTTAAGGGGTGCAGGAGGAGACATGCTGAACCGGGGCATTCTCAAGGCCTTGAGGGGCTCAAGTCCCATCCTCCAGTTGGGCCCCATCAGGGTGCCGGGCCTGAATGGCAGCCTCTATCCCCAGCTCCCCACAAAGGAAGCTCCTTTATGCCACACTTAAAAGGCTCATTTGAGGGTTTGAGTTCTGCTTCTGCCCTTTCACGTTGTGTGCCCTGGAGCAAGCGGCCCAGGAGTCATTCCCCTCCTCTGTAGGTGGGGTTCATAATCCCCGTCTCATACTCTTATGGAGGCTTCAGTGCAAGGAGGAAAACATCAGGAGTTTCTTCTGACACCCAGCAGGCAGTTGACACCTGGCGTTGGGCATCTTTCAAGCTGCTGTCGAGGAAACATACACTCCCCAGAAAGCCCATAACCCTCAGCCTCCCGGTCAGCTGTGCCCGGTGCCTCTCCTCCCCCTCCATGGCATGTGTAACAGAGGAATGGTGACAATCACGGCTTTGGTTTACTGAGCAGCTGCTCTCTGCCGGGTCCATGTAGCTCGTCATTTACCACCACACTGGGAAACAGGGACAATTCTCTTGCCCAATTTATAGGTAAGGAAACTGAGGCTCAAGGGGAAAGTAATGGACCCAAGGTCATCCAGGCAGGAAGCCAGAATGGACTCCCAGGTCTGTCTGATTTTAAAACTTCTGGAATTAGAAGTGAAGATTCTGTGCTCAGCCAAAGTCAGATTTAAACGAAGTTAAGCCAATCTGCTTCTTGCAGGACTTCCCTGAGCCTTTAACGTGCTGAGGTGGGCTGTGACTCTTCAAAGGTGGGAGGGAATGGGCAGCATTTGCAAAGTGTACTTGACCCGGTGACATTTTCCCCCAGAGCCCTCTGTGGGCCCAGCATTCTGAGGAACTCTGTAGAAAATGCATTATAGTCATTAGTATAATAGATTATAGGCTTCTAATAAAATACATAAACTATAGATAATGTAGACTTCATGATGGCGGACAGTAAGAATTTCACAGTGGCCACGTGGCCTGCTTTGTGGTCAGCCAGGATTAGGGGAGCAGGGATGTCTCAGCCCTTCTTGGGGAGGCTGAAGACAGACCTCCCAGCTCAGGCCTGACTGGGCCAGGGGGTTAGCGAGGTTGGCGGGAAACGTACTGCCTCTGGATACAGGACAGGGAGCTCAGCTGAGTGGAGTCCAGGGCACTTAAGAAGGCAGCCTCGGACTGATGCCATCAGCATTTCTCTTAAGTGTGGCAGGCCGAGAGACGCTTACTCAAAAGAGGCAGCTAGACCCCACGGGCCCTGCAGAATTTGGAATCTTTGAAGAATGTGACCCAGAAATCTGCATTTTAATCTGTCCCAGGTGACTTTACAGCACACTCCAGTGTGAAATCAACTGCTGTCTGCCAGGCAGTCATTGTCACTGTTCAGAGGTGGTCTCAGAGGACACCCCACTCCAAGCAGCCAGCCTTCCCCATCCCACTGCCAGTCCCATTCTCAGCCCTGGGTGGGGATTGGGGGAGGGCTGCTCAGGGGTTCCCTGCTGATCACTAACACTCTGCTTTTCCGTAGGCCATGGCCATGGGCATGATGACTGAGTACTACCACTTCATCTTCACCACTCTGGTAATGTACCTCTGGGTCCTGGCACAGGAAAGGGGTGGGACTCTCTTGGATCAAGGTCATTGTGGCTTAGCCTGGGCCAGCCCACTGAAGATAATTGCTGCAGCTAGAGGAGACCCAAGCTGGACTTGCTTCCTCAGGCTGTAGGGGTGGCCCCAGGTAAGGGACAAGTATGTCTTTGTGACCTGCCCACTTTTGAGAGGCAGCATCATGTTATAATTAAGGACATGGATTCTGGAGTGAATGTGAACACCAGCTCCTCTGCTCACCACTGGTGGTTCCTTGGCTAAGTCACTTAACCTCCCTGCCTCAGTTTCTTCCTCTGCAAAATGGGCTTCTGCCTCCTGGGATTACTGTGAGCACCAAATGAGTTAATAAGGTAACACGCATTGCCTGGTACATGCAGAGTTCTGGAAGTATTCATTACTATGATTATCATGACGCTCGGTTCCTAACCCACACTTCCCCACGCATGTCTCGGGCTTCACGGGAATTGTCACTTTGGATTCCGTCCACATTCATACTGAAGTCTGCCCACTCACTGTCAGCTAGCCCAGCCCACCTACAGGCTCCAGATGGGTCCTGTCCAAACTCTGAGAACATTTAGGGCCATTTAAACCCATTAGGATAATTAGCTGTGGCCTGAGATCAGCAGAATAAAGAGATTCCTGTGCCAAAAGGGTACCCACCCTGAGCCATCCTGCCTTGCAGATAGACACCCTCAGACCCTGCTGGGGCCCCGGGCAGACTAGTCCACCCATCCCAGATCTGGGGTGAGTGACAGCCTCACTGACCGCCCTGTCGCTTTTCAAAAAACCTCCTGCAGTATGTGTCAGCCCAGCCACTGCAGCCCTGCAGACCTCTAACCATATTCATTCATTTTTCTAGCACCTAGCTAGCTTCCCCTAACCTAGGAGCCCCTAGGTTCCGAGGGTCTGGTGGAAGGTGGGAAGTTTGAGGCAGTCTTACAGAAAAGCAGATCTTGAACTAGGCTTCAAATGGTCCATAGGAGTTCACCAAGGGAGAAAGAGGAAGGGCATTGTATGCAGAAGGAACAGCATAAGCGAAGGCCAAGAGGCAAGTTAGCTCTTCGTGGTATGCAGGAGCTGGCTTGATCCAGCGGGTGAGAGCCAATTGCATTATCTCCTCCTAAGCCTGTGTCATGTTGGTAGCTTGAAATCACTCTGATGGGAGAGCTTACACGCGCTCACACAATGGAAGTGAGCAAATGCTACAAATAAGGGCCCCTCCCCCAGAGAGCTGGTTATTAAGCACTTATGCTCCCTACAGCCCCTCCCTCTGCACCCTGTGTCCACAGCAGAGCTCAGGGGCCACCCTGAGATTCTCCTGATCCAGGGCTCAGACCTGGGGACCTGCCAGGAGCCATACTGGGAGAAAGGGATCCTGGAAGCTGGCGACTGAGATCAGGCAGGGTGAAGTCAGCTCCCCTGAATCCCTTCTGGATTTCCGACCACCTAAACTGGCTGCTTCTTGCCATGCTGTCTCCTGGAAAGTCAATGGAGTCTTAGCATGAGGCTACCAGACCCCTGAAACTCTACCTCTGTCCAGAGCTGGGAGCAGCGCAGAGGAGCAAGACTGGGAAGGTGGGTGGGGCACATTCCAGGGGTCCACAACCTTCTCTCCACTCATGGCAGCCCTCCCTATCCCATCCTGAGATCCTTGGGTGCTAAGAACAACTCCTGGACCCAGGGACACTAGGATCCTCTCTCTGAGACCTTCGATCTTGAACCCAGTGGCCAATGGCATTAATGGCCAGGGTACTGGGGTCACTGGGATGGTGCCTTCCCCAGAGTCTTGTCCTGGAAGGTCAGCCAGGCTGCAGGGCTGAGGGGCCAAAGCTTCAGGCCCTGCCATTTGGCCAGCTCAAGGACCCACCCCCTCTGGCCTCGGAATGAGGCTTGAGCCAGTCAGAGATGCTTTTAATAAGATATTTACAGCTGGGACTGGGAGCAAGGCCCAGACGGGGTTTAATCACAGGCCCTGTGCGTGCAGAGTGGGTGGCAAGGGCAGTACTCAGGGTGGGTGAAGGAGATAGGTAGATTTTTTTCCTGCTCTGACCACACCCAATTCTACCGGAACCTCCCAATGCCCCAAGGCTTTCTGCTTGGTGGCCCTATCTTGTATTCCGTGTTGGATCCATCTCTGTACACCCCTCCCACCCAAGTGCCTAGCTCAGTGCCCAGGACCTTAGAGAGCATTCTTTCTGTCTTCCCACGGGCAGACCTCAGTTGACTGGCCAAGAAGTAGTCATCTGTCCCAAGGGAGGTTTCTGCAATCTTGCTGGTGACACAACCCCCACGCTGGGAGCATTTAGCTATGTGGAGGCCAGTCATTTATTTGCCACCAAGACTGGAAATTAGTGAGTGGGGATCAGGGATGCTGGACATTCCATGATGGGCAGGATTCTGGAGATGAGTCATCCAGCCCCAGATGCCTATAGTGCCCCATTGAGACACACTGACTGATACTCAGCCAATCCACAATTGGACCCAGGAAAGTGGGTGATAATCAGAGAAAGAAATGGTGAGAAGAGGCAAAGGAGGAATGGATGGACAATTGGGATATGATGTACCCAGGGCAGCTGTGGTGTGCTAAAGTCTCTAGGGAACTGAGACTAGCCCCGGCCAGTGTCCATTTTTCTTCATTTTCTTAATCACTCATTGATTCATTTATCCAGCAGCCATATACAAATGCTCTCCAAGGTCCTGGGCACTGCACTAGGCATTTGGGTGGGAGGGATGTCCATAGATGGACACACAAAGCTCACAAGCTGGTGGCTTCCTTCATGTGTATAAGAATCAAGAACTGTGCCCAGTTAACCTCTCTGTTCCCAGCGCCCTAATAGAACCTGGCACATGGTAGGTGCTCATTAATGTCTGGATGGATGGACGGACGGACAGATAGATGGATGGATGACTGTAATGCAATGTGGAAAGTAATCAGTGAAATTGTCAACACATCAGAGCAGTCAGTTAAAACCACTCTGATGCCAGTTGACCTGAGTCAGAATTGAGACTCTTCCACTCCCTTGGGCAAGTTACTTAACCTCTCTGTGCCTCATTTTCTCATCTATACAATGGTGACAGTAATATTACTACCTCAGAGGATTGTTATGCAGAGTGCATTGACATCATAAAATGCTTAGAACAATGCTTGGCACTTATTACTGTGTAAGTGTTAAATAAATAACTCCTGCTCTTGCTTTCTGTGTTCTCAACGTACCCCATCCCATCCAAAATTCAGAACAACTTTCCAAGGGAGATAGACTCTCCCAGTTTTATAGAAACATGGAAACTGAGACTCGAAGTCACTCCGCAAGAAAGGGGCAGAGCAAGGATTTTTTCGCAGCAGGAAGCTGTCCAGCTCCAAAGCCCTCTGCTGAAATCTACCATGCTGAAAGTCCACAACAAGTGCTCCCTGGCCTCCTCTGGCCGGCTCAGATTCCACACAATGCCTGGCCATGTTGGTTCAGGCATGGTAATTGAGGTCAATGGGGAAACGGAGCCTCCTGAAATCCCAGCAGTGCCCATGCTTCACCGGTTCCAAACCCCTCTGATTTTAGGACTGGACATTGTGGCTCACACCAGTAATCCCAACTCTTTGGGAGGCCAAGGCAAGGGGATCGCTTGAGGCCAGTATAAGATCAGCCTAGGCAACATAGTGAGACCCTATCTCTACAAAAATAAAAATATTAGCCAGGCATAGTTGGGCAGACCTGTAGTCCCAGCTACTTGGAAGGCAGGCTGAAGCAGGAGGATTGCCTGAGCCCAGGAGTTAGAGGCTGCCGTGAGCTATGATTGCACCGCTGCACTGCAGCCTGGGGAACAGAGCCAGACTCTGTCACGTTAAAAAAGAAAGCAAGAAGAAAGCCCTCTGATTTTCCTCTTTACGCATTTGAGGCCAGCAGCAGGGCAGTTTGCACTCCCCATTGACTGGTGGGGAAACCTGGCATCAGGCACTCCCTGAGTTTCATAGCAGGTCAGTGACAAGAGGCCTTGGCTCCTGACTCCCGGTTCTGTCCGTGGCTGTTCCAGCTTACTGTCCTTCCTCCCCACACAATCTGAGGGTCAGAAAGAATGGACCCTTCCGGGGAGGCACAGCCCCTGCAATACACACAATTCTGCAGTGGAGTATGGGGCGGGGTCTACCAGAGTATCTCCCAGCAGAACCCCATCGGTCAGAGCACCAGCTGTGTCCCCCTGGTCTTCTCCCTCAGTCATATCCTGCTTCCGGTCTTCAGGATCCTCTTCCAGCCCTGTTGCTGATACCTCTACCTCGTGATCCTCCCTCTTTGTGCCCATTGGTCAGTTGTGGCTTATTTGGGAGCACAGTGGCATCTGGCATTTATCTCCTTCCCTTTAGGAAACCCGCATCACCAACTCTTCGCCTCTAAAAAATTCTCCAAATTTGCTTCTTCCATGCAGAAGACATTTTAATTACCCCAGCTGCCATTATCTGTTCCAACCAGCTTTGAGCCATTCCCAGATAACCTCGCATTAATCAGCCCCAGCTGAGCCCCTGGTACATGTCATGTGTAGGTAAAAGCCTGGAGGTGAAAAAAGAATTATAATAAATTAATAGATAAGCAATCACAATTAATGCCACTTCCCAGCAATAACAGTTATATCATGGGGAAGATATTTTCATCTGTCATTCCTTAAGGCGATGTTTTCCAAGCTTCAGCTCCTACCCATTCAGACCCATGGGGTGCTAATGAATTAGTCTATTATGTTATGCTGGATGTTTCTAAAAGGTCCCTCGTCGATACTGAATTCAGTGTGTCAACATTTGGCATCGAGAACGCAACTTTTTGCCAAGCAGCAAGGTTGCACACAGTTCACAGTGTACAGCACTTGGGGTCTTGGCCCTGGGCAGTCTGAACAACAACAAAAAAACTGAGCTGGACAAAACAGCCTCTTCACCAGCTCCCCATTGTCATTGTCCTCGTGTCACGGGGATGGGGGCACTCTGTGCCTCGGGCCCTACAACACTTTGCGGCTAAGCCCAGGCTCAGGGATGACAGGGAGGAAGGTGATCCCAGGCACTGCCACCCCAACCTGCCCCCTCCTGGGCTGTGATCAGCTACAGCCTCTGTGTCAGTCTCAACAGACCAAATGCTGCCTCTGGAGACCAGAAGGGCTGTTGCCACCAGCACCCAAGCCCCCACCAAGGCCAGAGATGCCGCCCTTCACACTGAGTCAGGTTGGCCTCTGGTTACCTAGATGAGGGTGAACCAAGTCATGGAGGCCCTGGGCAGTCTAAAGCTTTGGCATCTTTCAAGCCTCAGCTATCAGGTCAACACTGAATTGGAGAAGACGCAGAACGCCATGCGAGGAAAGGTGAGGAGGGCGCCCCCTGTAGGCAGAGCTCAGCTTCTCTTCCATGGCCGCAGTAGGTCAGCCCTAGTCCCAAACTTGCATAACACCACTGTCCAAAACGAAATCCTTCCAGCTCCCCAGACCCTCCTGGTTGAAAGGCAGTTTGGAGAAGATCTCATCCTCCACCCGAGGCAGTTTACCCACCCTCTCCTAAACTTCCAGTCTGTAGATAACCCCAAATTAATCAGCCCCAGCTGAGCCCCTGCTACATGTCATGTGTAGGTAAAAGCCTGGAGATGAAAAAAGAATTATAATAAATTAATAGATAAACAATCACAATTAATGCCACTTCCCGGCAATAAGAGTTACATCATGGGGAAGATATTGGGTTGGTGCCATTAAAAGTAATAATAAAAGCCGCAATGACTTTTGCACTAACCTAGTATTTTCATCTGCCATTCCTTGAAGCTCCCCCAGACAGGAGGATGTGAAACACTTGTGGCTACATTCCAGGCTCTTCCCGGTGATGTTTAAGTGCCCCAGGAGCCAGTCAGTTGGCTGATCCTTCTTTCCACTTTGAGTAAAAGGAATATTCAGCCCACAGCTCATAGGGGAGACAGACCCAGGCACAAGCAGTTGTTACCAGTAGCGTGAAAGCCCAGAAGCCTCAGGATAAGAGCAGAATCGCCTCTGACTCACTCTGTTGTGCATGTGTACAGGAGCAATCAGGAGAGGCTTCCTGGAAGAGGTGACGCTTGAACTGATTCTTGGAGAATAGCTTACCCAAGGGAGGTCAAGAAGACAGACATTCTTGCCAGGAAATAGAAGGCATACGAAGGTGCTGGACAGAGGAATGAGAAGCAGGACGAAGGGGACAGAGTTCGGCGAGACTGGGAAAGGGAGGCTAATGCAGTTGGGTGTTCCTGGGACAAAAAATGAGAGAGGGTAGGAAGGAAAGTGAGGCTGGAGAGCTTTGGAAAACTATACTAAGGAAATTGTACTGTATTCTGAAAAGACTACAAGGAGTCGTGGAAGTATTTGAAGTGTGGAAATGACAGGCTTGGATTTATACTTTAGAAAGATCCCTCTAGTCCCTGCCTGGAGGTGACTGCCCTGGCAGTGGGCATGAGTTGGGGGCTGGGCGGTCAGAGCCTCTGGGTAGGAGGAGATGCGTCATCACAGGGGAGAGGGAGGGCTCTGGAGCTGGGTAGCCTGCTGTTGACTCTCACTCCCCAGATACAGAAACTTGAGCAAAAGGCCTAATATCTGTGTGGTTCAATTCTTTACCTCCTAGTAGAGTGGAGTAATAACAATAATTATAATAACTATTATAAATATAAAATAATACCCTCCTAGTAGAGTGCCTATGTAAATCAAATGAGTTAATACAAATAAGGTACTTTGAACAATGCCTACCGTTCTGATATTTGTAGGTGCTCAGTAGATGTGAACTAACTGTGACTGTTCTGATATTGCCAAGAGGAGTAAGGTAGGAAGACCCCAACCTATGTCTGCCCTAGGGGCTATACCCAGTAGCTGTCACAACCTGCTGCCAGACAAGGCAGAACATAAACATGTGTCAAACACATACGTGATGTTTAATATGTCCCAGACATGTTCTAAAGACATCTACAAACTCACTTCTTTTCCATGACAACTCTGTGGTAGGTGACGTTATCAACCCCATTTTGCAGATGAGGCAACTGAGGTGAGGAGAGAGGGTGAAACTGGAGCCCAGGTGGTCTGGCCCGTGTCTGGCTGCCTCAGGGAGCCGCCCTAGAGGAGCCGAGGGAGGGAGACCTCTCCTGGGATGTTTATTCTCTCCCCTCCTTGCCGCCTTTCTCTGATTCGGGAGGCATCCTGATCTAAACCCAGACCCATCTGTGTGTGTTTCTCAGTCATGAGTATCACTTAGATTTGTGGCTTCTCAAAACACAGACTCCCCAGGCTCCACCACAGACTGTGCAGCAGAGTATCTAGGTGTGGTTCATACTCCACAAAAATAAAATCCCCAAAGACAATTCTGATGCACATCTCGTCCTGGACACCCACCGGCGACGTAGAACACAGAGGGTTTGGAGTAAGACGATCAATGATGCATCAGTCAATGTTTGACAGCTAGCTCTCTGAAAGGGAGAAAAAGACATAACACAGAAATCCTGATTCGTAATGCTTGCAAATTTCCATGGTACAAATACTCCTACCATGGCCAATACCAAGCTAGCCATGTAATATCACTGAAGGCAGAGTTAGGAAGAAATGCTAACATTCAGCTCTCACTAGCCAGTGTGAGCCAGTGGCAGCACACCATTGAAACAGACCTGGGTACAAATTCAACTCTGACTTGTATGAGCTGTGTGACCTTAGGTAAGTCACCTCACCTCTCTGACTCTCTTTTCTCATCTATAAAAATAGAATAGAGTGCTATTCAATGCCTTCCTCACAGGAGGACTGTGAAGATGAAGCCATGGAGTCCATGTGCAGGGCTGAGCACTGCCACCCCCCACTCCTTATTGACACTGGGGTCACAGAGACACCCTCTGGCCATCTCAGAGGGAAGCCCCCATCTGCTGAAGCCCCTCCTTCCTGCTGTCACCTAGCCCCTTCCCAGTCCCAGACCTGGAGTCAAGGCTGTATTTGTTTGGGCAAGCTTGGGACCAGACTTTCTTGCCTGGGCTTAAGTCTGCTCCAAACCCCTTCCCTACTCCGCAAATCATTGAACAGGAAACCAACACAGTGCATTCCAGAAGGAGGCCACTTTGGGGGTGCAGGAGGAACAGGAGAAGTTTAACACCCATTAGAAATATTGCTCAGAGACCAGAGGACGCCAGTCCAGCGTGAAAGGGCTCTAGGCTTTATCAGTCATCATCTTTTCATGAATCATTGTTGATTTCACCAAAGCTGCGGTTGCGATGGGGCTGGATGCTTCCCATGACAGTGGCAGTCACAGAGAGTCAAGCACAGCCCAAGTGTGTCCCCAGCCTCTCCCTCCCAGCACCAGATGGAGTGACTAAGTGGGGGGCCCAGGGGAGAAAACAGGCCGGGGGCCAGAAGGAGGGCAGCTTAGCGAGGGGTGAGTGTGGGAGAGTACAGACAATAGATGAGGAGGAGCTCAGACAGTGACCTCAAGACTCAGTTTCTCCACTAGTGGGATAGGGCCAATCTAGACTGTGCAAGTATGTATTTCCAAAAATCCAAACCATGAGTCTCATGCAAATATAGAAGGAACATGTGTCAGAGATGGATTCAACTCACTAACAAGAGAACCAGTAGGATGGAAAAGCTGACTCAGGGAGCGTTTGAGGAATTGGGTATTTATAGGTGGGGTTAGGGGGAGCACAGACTAAGACTTCTAGGTTGGATAGAAAAAGGATTAATGTCCTGTAAGGCACTAAAACCACAACCTTGGGGAGTATCTCCTCTATGTGACAAAATTATGCAAATTAACCCAGAGTCTAAGCTTTTAATGAGTAGCTGGCAACGGGGTCAAACCCAGGTGCCTTCTCCAGAAGAATGAAGTAGTCCTGGTAGCCCTGGTAAACCATGTTTCGTTGTCATGTTGGAAAAGCACGCTGCTCTCCTTCTGCCTGATTTCGAGGTTTGGGGTGGTTTTCAACAGGACAGAGCTCAGCTTTGTTCCTCACTCCCACCCGCAACCTCCTCTGCCACCATCTCTCCCAGCTTAGGGACACCTGGCTTCTCCCTCCACCCGTTTCCCCTCTCTGCCTCCTTCCTTCACCAGCCTACCCTGCCCCCAGAGCCAGAGCTACAGGGCGGGGCTAGAGCCAGCCTCATCTGTATTGAGACCCTATTCTCCTGGACCCTTGGCAGGGCCTGCCTGGCCCACAACAGACAGGCTGACTGCTGCTCGGCTGCTCCTAGGAGGCAGGGGATGGGGAGGTCCTGTCTGGGATCGGGGGAAAAGCAGGAGAGAAGAGGGCCATACTTTTTGAGTCCTAGGCAGAAAAGACTGTTTTTAAATATCCTCTTCTAGGGGGTAAAATGCTCCCTTCAGCCTCCCTCTGTGTGACAAGATGCCCAGAACTAGTAGGTCTCACCTTTTGAAAGGAAGCAGCATCATTAAGCTTCCTCTGCATGTGAGGCTGGGTATTTTATGTGAACTATTTCACTGGGTCCTAGAAAGGGTAGTGAACCCCATTTGTGGATGAAGAAACAGGCTGAGATCCCCTGGTTATCATGGGGGGGTCAGTTGCCCAAGTTCTGAGTCAGACTCCAGGTGCAGTGGTCCTATGGGCGCTCCTGTGACTACCCCGAGATCCTGCACCCCTCCTGCAGGGCTCTGCAGGGAGCTGTGACCTCAGGCCCTGGGGCGACCCTGATTAGGGTGTGGGTAGGAGGTGGAGCTGAGTTCTCAGTAGTGTGCATGCCTTGATTTACACAAACCTCTCTCTATCCAGGATCTCTATGCTTTAGACCTGGAGCCCTACCGCTACTCAGGCGTGAACCTGACGGGATTCCGGATTCTCAACGTGGACAACCCACACGTCTCAGCCATTGTGGAGAAGTGGTCCATGGAGCGACTGCAGGCAGCTCCCCGGGCCGAGTCTGGCCTGCTGGACGGAGTGATGATGGTATGGCGGCTGGGCAGGGCGAATTCCAGGGGCTCCCCACCTGCCTGCCTTCTCTTCTTCTCTCCTTCCTCTTCTTTCTTTCTTCCCTCCACCACTTCTCTTCTTGAGACCTTCCATGTGTCAGCCAGACCCCAGGCTAGGGACTGGGGACACAAACGTGAAACAGACAGTCCCTCCCCAAGGGACCCCATCTGATGGGGATCCAGACATGTAAGCAAAAGGTCACAGAGAACAGGAATAAAGCCCAGAGATGCTGGTCACAGAGGACCTCAGGCTGTGACACACAGGTGTGAAGGCCGAGGAGGCAGAAAGAAGAAGGTGTGGTCAGGGCCTAGGTGTCAGAGGTGGGGTGGAATGGGTGGGCAGGAGAAGGTCTGAGCTGCAGAGGGTGGTGCTCAGGGTGTCTGCAGAGCAGCAGAGTCAGCCAAGCCTGACCACTCCTCAGAGGCGTGGACAGAGTCACCTCCAGGGCCTCCAGGCCTGTTTGCTCACCAGGACATCATGTCCCTGTGGCAGGGGAGGAGAAGGGAGACAGGACAGGGTGGGCTGAGGACTAGAGGACTTTGGGAGCCACTCTCAGGCAGGCCCTTCCCTGCAGACTGATGCAGCCTTACTGTACGACGCTGTCCACATCGTGTCCGTGTGCTACCAGCGGGCGCCACAGATGACCGTGAACTCCCTACAGTGCCATCGGCACAAGGCCTGGCGCTTTGGCGGCCGCTTCATGAACTTCATCAAGGAGGTAAGTGACCCGCAGCCCCCGCCAGGGTTGTCTCCCCGGGGCTGTGGGCCCTGCAGAGCAGCAGAGTGGTCTGGGAGTGAGGTAGGACTGATTCTCATTCCTGTGACCTCAGGCAAGTTGCCTCATGTCTCTGAGCCTCAGTTTCCCATGTGAAAATGGGCTCCATAGGACCAAGCTTATGGTATGATTGAGGGGCATACATCTTGGGCACGTGGTAAGTGCTCAGCAGGTGGTCAGCAGTGCCAGCAGGATACAACATGGGCTCGAAAGTACAACAGATGTGGGTGTTTGCTTTCTGGCTGTATGACCTTGGGCAAGCTGGAGAGCCTTGCTGAGCCTCAGTCACCTCATCTGTGAAATGGATATATGAAGCATAACCTACCTCATGGGCATGTCAGATGAAGTTAGACATTGCTTGGAAAGTGCTTAGTGCAGGAGGAGGATCAATACATAATAATCAGCCCCACAAACTCATCTTCACATCATGGGCCCACTGACCAACTTCCCAGCCAGCACCCTCACTGGGACGCACCTCTGCTGGCACCAGCTCTCTTGTGGAAAACCCCATCAATGGAGCTGATTCTAGAGAAACCAGAGAACATGGAACCTGTCCTGCTGCCAAGACCTTGGAACACACAGTGCCTACTTTTATTTCAAAGGCTTCTCCATCTGCCCCTGTCCTCGTAAGCTTTGGGTGGCAGGGCTTATTGTCCCCATTTTATGGATGGGGAACATTAAGGCCGGAACTTGCATCCTGGCTCCATGACAACTAGCTGCGTGACTTTGGGTGAGATGATTAACTCTTTGATCTTCAGTATGGTATAGTGAGTGCCTGCCTCCAGGCGGTGTTGGGAAGACAGTGAAAAACTATGTGCAAAGCACCTAACCCAGGACCTGGCCAGAGTCAAATCCCAGCAGATGATAGACAAAGAAAGTTCGGGAGGAAAAGATCTAGGCAGAGTTATCCTGGGCCAGAGGGAGTGACCATGTCCAAGGTAACACCAAGGGCAGTGGGGGAAGCCTTCTGAAAGGACTCCGGATGGAAAGGATAGATGAGCTCTCTGTAACAATCACAGTGGGCCAGAAGTGAAGCTGGCTGCCTTCTTAGGAGCACACTCATTTATTCAATCGCACTTTGTCACTGGCAACTGGGTACCAGGCTCCCAGCTATGCCCTGGGGGTCCAACAGGGCTAAAACAGACTCACTCGCCTGTGCACACGCAGATCCTAGAGAGGGAGGCATTCATCAGGTCACAGCACTAATGGAGAGAATCCCATATGTAAAGGAAGGTAGCTCTACGAGAGCAAACAGCAGAGAAACTCCCCACCTTGGAAGGGGGTTGAGGGAGGGCAGCTTCCCCTGACGTCCCAAGTTCACCATTGCTGCTTCCAGATGAGACCAAGTACAGCTCCTCTCACACAGTAGAACAATCAGTGTGGATAAGATACAGGCTTTAGGGCACCACACATGTGCCTTTGGATCTCATCTCTACCTCCTCGCAGCTGTGTGGCTTCAGACAAGTTACGGGACATCTCTGAGTCAGTTTCCACACCTGGCAAACTCCACCTCACAGTTATTGTAAGAGATCAATTCAGTGCCTGGCTGTAGTTCCTTCACCCCTAGAAGGGACTCCAGTCCCAGCTGTTTTGGTATAGGAGGGCCTGATGATCCCTTCTCATCCAGCTTCTCATCCCTCAAAACTGCACAGGACATCCCACTGTCCAATGCCCTGAGCAGGGCCCTGGCTGGGCGATCATTGGCTTGCTCTCAGGGAACTCTGAGACCTGACTTTCGGCCCCCTGCACCCCCTTCCTCAGCAGGCCTCCTGCTGAGCAGCCATGTGTGAGGCCACTGTGAGGGTCTCAGTGTCCCAGGCTGCAACTTGGTCCTATTGCTCCTCTGGCTCAATCGGGAAATTTGGGAGCCTTAGGAGCCAGACAAAAGTGACTTGGAAGCTTCACCACTTTTTAACTGCATGACCTCGGACAAGCTACTGAAGCTTTCTGTGCCTCAGTGGCCTCCTCCATCCAGTGGACATAACAATAGCACCTTATCATTGGGTTGTTCTGAGGATTAGTGAGTTTCAGCACGTGTGTCACACTAGGGACAGCACCTGGCTCATAGCAGGTGCTGAACAGGTTGGCTGCCGTCACCGTTACGTCCGCTATCGCTACTGTTATCACTGTGCCTTCCTGTTTGCTAATGGAGTTCCACTACCAGATCTCCAGGCCACATTGTTTCAGGAACACCCACCCTGTTAACACTTCACCTCTCAACCCTTGGAAATTTTGAGGCTCAGCTGTGAGTCCCTGAGGGGAGCAGATTCACCACTGCCCGCCATAGAAAGAGGAGCTCTGTTCTCCTTCCCAGGCCCAATGAGTGACCCTCACTGCTCACATTCCCTTACAGAACTCTTTCAGAAACATTTATCCTATCTCCATTTTAGGTCCATGGACGTGGCCAAGGCCCAGAGTAGCCCCGTGGTGCCTGTGGTCCCACAGCTGGCCACAACCAAAGCTCAGATGCCTGCCTGAGCCCAGCACAGTCCTCCCTCATACCATTTCCAACTTGCCCGTCTCCCCATCTGATTGCATGACAGTAAATCATTTTAAAGACTTGGCATTTCTGAGCGGAGCTGGAAAATACCAGGCCGGAGTTCAGAGCGTGTGAAGCATCTTTCATTTAGCAAGTCCTGAGCGGTGGCTAGAGGGGGCGGGCAGCGCAGGAAATGTCACGGGGAGGAGCTGTCTGCACTCCCTGGCCTGCCCTGTCCACCCACCCACAGACAGGCCGTGCACCTGCTGGCATTTAATGCCTCTGTAGCTGACAGGCAGGAAGGCTTTCCTCACAGTGCAGGTTTGAAGGCACCTGCTGTGATTTCCCCTGGGTACCAAGAGATAGCCCGAGGGCGTGGGGCCCACAGAGGAGAGAAGACGGAGGGACTGGGGAGCCAGCCTGAGGGAAGCTGAGCTTCCCTGTGAAGTCATAAACAGTGGCTTTTACCTTCTCTGATGCATCTTTTAATCTCTGTTCCCGACCCCTTGGTCCCCAGCTCCCTAGGCGCCATGTAAGCTTCCCCGACTCCACCTTGGGTGCCTCGACCCCAGGCCTTTCAGCGCTGCTACTGCAGCTAATCTGTCGTGTCCCACCCAATACTTGAGACCTGCATCATTCAGTCCCTCTTTGAGCCTCAGTGTCCACATCTGGAACATGGGGGCAATGCTGATGCCCACCTGGCAGGGTCACAGTGAGAACTGAATGAGCTCATGTGGGGAAGGATAATAGCCCTCTGTGACCAGCTTTCTACTGGAGCCTTGGGCCAGGGCCCAAGTGACTGGTCCTCCCTTCCCAGCCAGAGGCCAGCCCTAATCTAAGGGAGCTGAACAGAGGGAAGGCACGAAGGAGAAATAATAACCTCTGTCACATCCTTGTGATCGTGTATGCAGGCACTGTGCCCAGCACTCTATATGCCTTTTCATACCTGTGAAGTAGGTAATTTCTCTCTTCCTGAAGCTCAGAGTGGTTGCTTTGTTTGTGCAGAGCCCACTTTCTAACCACTTTGGTTTTATAGCCTCCTCTCCTCCAAAGCATGGCCCCACTGCCTGATTTTTTATGCACATTTACCCACCTACCCATTTGCCTGGAAAAGTGTCTTAGAGCTGCCCATGTGCTTGGAGATGTCTAAGGATTTTCATTTGGGATTTGTCAATAAAACTCCAGGGAACTGTGGACCCATGACCTTGTGGGTTGAACTGTGAGTGTATGCATGGGTGCTGGGGGCATTCCACAGGGAGAGGCTGTGGAGCCCGATTCAGAATCTGCAAGGGAGCAAGGCTCGGAGTGGTTAGGAACCCAATGCGGCAAAGCAAGGACTGGGAGCCAGGCTCCCACTACTCAGACCTCCTTCCATTGCCCCGTGCCTCTTCTCCGGATATCCTCCCTCCCTCGTCCACCCTCTCTCTGGCCCAGCCTGGCTGTGTGAGCTCCCAGATTTTCTCCCCTCCTCTTGCTCCCAAGCCCACATTTGTTCCCAAGGACTCCAGGATGTGTGGGCCTTGTTCTTGCCACTGACACAGAAGGCTCGGGTATTTAACTGTGCACCAGCTGCCATCCTAAGTTCTTGGAGGAGGGAAACAGGTCCAGACTGAGGTGTGGGGCCCTGGGATCCCAGGTTCTAGTTTGGCTTTGCCTCTTGTTCTACTCTGTGAGCTTGGACGACCCATGACCCCCTTGAGGTCTGCTTCGTCGTCTGTAAAGTGGGAACCAACCTCCCACGGCTGCTGTGGAGGTTACAAGGCGTGAACAATGTGAAAGGACCTTGTAGACTCAATGTTCTCGGCCCGCAGGAAAGATGCTATCTAGAATCAAGTCAGCAAGCTTTCTCTGTAAAGGGGCACATAGAAAATAGTTTAGGTTTTGCAGGCCACACAGTCTCTGCTGCAACTAGCCAATTCCACAGTTGCAGCACAAAAGCAGTATGTAAACACGGGGGCATGGCTGTGAGCTAATAAACCATTTACAGAATCAGCCAGGGGCCAGGCTGACCCTCCAGCCATAGTATGCCAACCCCTGATGTAGAAGATGAAGCTTTTCCCACTTTAGGTCTGCCCCAACCTCTGCCTGCCTCTCTCTGTGTTAATGATGCTAATGACAATACAAAAATAACAAAAAAGCTACCATGTATTCAGGGTTCATCTTGTGCCAGGGACCATTCTCAGTATTTTATATGGCTTATCTCATTTCACTCTTACAGCATTTGGTAAGATGGATGCAATGATTAGTTCCATTTTACAGATGAGGAAACTGGGGCAGAGGGGTAAAATGAAATACCCAAGGTCACATGGCTAATTGTGGTTGGATCCAGCATTCGGACCCCGGAGTTCTTAATCACAACACACATGGGACTGGAGTTGGGAGGCGGGGGTGGGGGATCATTTCAGTCTCCCCTGCCTTTCAGGGGGCTACACCAAACATCTGGTTCTACAGCCAAGGCCAGCTTGGCCCTTTGGCTTTTCTGCTTCTTGGCAGGCCTTGCCTGCCCCACCTCTGCCCGCCTGCCTCCCTGCCTGTCTCCCAGGATCTGACATGGGCTCCCCCTTCCCATGACTTCAGGGCAGGGACTCATTTGAGCGCATCCAAGATCGATGTTGTACACGAGAAGGTGCAAATGTAAAGCTGGCTAAAGAGCATAATAGAATTTATGGAAATCGCTGGCTCGCACCGCAGCCCGAGCAATGATGGAGGTGATTATTAATTAATCATGGTCTTGGGGGAACAGTATCAGTGCAAGGAGTAATTAAAATGAAGCATTGTACAGTTGTACCGAATGATGATTTATGAGCCCGAGGAATTGCCGCTCTGCCCTCTCCCCTCCGCAGGCTCAATGGGAAGGATTAACTGGACGAATTGTTTTCAACAAAACTAGTGGCTTGCGGACGGATTTTGATCTGGACATCATCAGCCTGAAAGAGGATGGCCTCGAGAAGGTGCGTGGTCTCAGGAGAGGGAGGGCAGGCGGAGGAGCAGGGGCTTCTTAAATCTCCTAGGGCAGACCTCAGGCAGAGGCCCAGAGGCAAGGGGCAAGACAGAGTCCAGCTGCCCCTCAGGGATTGACTCAGTCCAGTGTAGCCTGTAGCTCTTGGGGACCCGTCAGAGAACAGGAAGGCCTGGTTGGACTGGAGGGTACAGAAGCCAGTGGCCTGGCTGTGGCAGACACCCACAGTGTCACTCTGTGCGTAAGGGTCGCCGGGGATGCCTAACCTGGGAAGCATGACCAAGGCCCATGGGGTGGATGGACTGTCTCTGAGCCCCTGCAGGGCTGTCATGGAGCAGAAGGACAGACATGTTCTTGGGTAAAAATTTAAGAATACAAAAAACATAAAACCTTTCTAACCAGAGAGTGTCTCCCCTGTGAGTAGTGAGCTCACTGTCACTGGAGACATTTAAGCAAAGATAGAGCCATTGCTTGTCTGGGAGACTGAAGGTGATTCTTACCCTTGGAAAGAAGTTGAAGCACATGGATTCTGAGTTCCTTTGCTCTGGGCTTCTAAGGCCTCTGCGATTCCAGAGAGTTTGGACCAGGAAAGCGGGCCTGCCTGGGGCTGAGGCCTCCCATCTGGCTAACATAGAGATGTTTTAATAAGGCCAATCCCAGTCCCTGGGAACCTTCAGCATATTCTGTCAATGTCAGGCTACTGGGCCAAGAAGGGAGATTTAATATGAGCCCTCAATTCACAGCATCCCTTGGGACCTGGCGTCCGGGGGCTCAGCCACACTCTGTCCCCAGCAAGTGGGTTCCTGGGAGCCACAAGGGAACCTCCACAACCCTGCAAGTTGTTGTCTATGAAATGTAGGGAGCAGAAGCCAGCAGAGTGGAGGGGCCACTTCAGATGCCTCTGGGCCTCAAGACTGATTTCTGTCCTCTCCACCCTGGCAGTGCCCAGGTTCAAGCCTTTTATGTGGATTATTTTAACATGCCGCTCTGGTTCTTGAGCCCTCCAGCCATCCGGAGTATACACACAGATGAGGCTTCCCCAAGCACAGCTCTGCCCTGCTCTAAAACTGCCCATGGCTCCCTAGTGCCAAGTCATTAAACTTCAGCTCTCCAAGAAATGCACCAAGTGGCCTCTCTGGGCCTCGTTTCCACATCTCCCTGAAACATACCCCATGGCTCCATCACGCTCCCTTCCTCCTGTACCTCCAGGCTATTGCCCACACAATTGCCCTGGTTGCAAGATGTGACCTCTGTCCCTCAGGCAAAGGCCTGGCTCTGCCTAGCTCAATGCTGTGCTCCTTGTACCTGTGGCCACAGTTATTCCAGTCTCTCCCGACTTTCCCAGCGACTCATGGGAGCCACTGTGCAGGGGAGGAGGTGGCTGGGGAAGCCTCCCTATTACTCTGTAATTATTTTACGCCATATATAGTATCAGTCCCTTAATAACAGGGGTTATGGCCTCCTCTCCTAAGATCATCGGGGCCAGTTTGCTTAACCCTACACAAACTCTGTGAGTTCTCATCAAGAGATCGTCCAGCTTCTATTTAAGCTCCTGCAGTGATGGAGAGCACACTTCCTCCTCTGGCAGTGCTAGAGTGAATGCAGTATTCACTCAAGTAGCTGTCCCACTTTTGCTCTCTCAGCTACCCATCTCTAGGGATAACCTAAAATTCTAGGGAGGGCAATTAGGTGGCACGTATGCCACTACTTCCGGCCCCGTGCCATAAAAGGCATCAATAATCCGTCATTCGAGTACTCTTTCCATCTGAGCCCACCTGCAACAATCTTCTCCAAACAGCCCTCCAAGCAGCTGGTTCAAATTGGCCATAGCTAATACTCAAGAAAAGCTCTATTATCCCTGGGCAGAGGTTAGCCTGCCAGAGGCACTCACCAGAAGCCCCGGGTCACAACCACCCAGATTGTGAGCACAGAGCCTCCACAGGCTGGTCCTCCTCAGTCCTAACTGGCCTCACATCCCCATAGCACCTGGAATCTAACACGGCATGCAGTCGGAGCTCAGTAGATGCTTGCTGGAGTGAAGGTTTGTGCTCTTCATGTGGCCTCTGAACAGATGTTTGCCAAGCACCTCCTGCACCCAGGTGCTCTGCTAGGCACGCTCAAGCTGAGTTTGGCTCTGAGCTCAGCCCACTTAAAAGAAGAGCCTCTTTGATGCCGTCTGCCTGTTTCCTCTCCTCATGGCCCTGGGTGGTCTACGTAGGCAGGGATCGTGCCCTGAGAGGATGCTGAGCTCCCACACACAGCCACTCTGCCTCTCATATTATCACTTCTGTTTGCTAAGCCGGGTCATAGCTGATCCAGCCAGCTCCAACCGGTGGCTTTGGGAGGATTAAGGCAGAATTACCCAAGCATAATTACATGTCTCTCTGCTATCTGCTCTGCACAGCTCGCTTAATGGGATGTTTGCATTCAGCCTCTCTGTTTAATTGATTAAGTGTCCTGAGTACCCCCCAACTGGGCCAAGGACAGAGTGGGCATGCAGAAACCTTCCTTGAGTGAGAGGAGCTGAGATCAGGCAGAGCTGGCCAGAGTTGGGTCAAAAATGATCTTCAAGAGGCCCAGGGCTTTAGGATGATTTCTAAACTTGACCTTTCCTTCTCTACCTCTAGCCTCAGGCCTAATATCCACAAGGACGCGGTAGGGAGAGAGATTATTCCACCTCGGTTTGGGTGTCTGCCAGTTTTAAACGTAAAACCACAAAGCAAACCGCCTCCAAACCCAGCAGCATTTCCCAGTGAGGTCCATTCCCTCCTTGTGCTGCCACCCCCAAACAGCCACCAAGACTGTGTCCCAAGGCAGGACCTGAAACTGACCATAGACCCGTGATTCCCTCCAGCCCCTGATTGGCATCTGCTCAGCCCTGAGACCCTTGTGGCTGCCTTCGCATTTGCTGTCTCTCTCTGCATTTTTCCCTTCAGCTGTGATGGGCTTGCCGTCAAGGGAGGTGGCAGAATTCGGGGATTCAACACCTTGGGACCCTCGTCAGGAGAGGAGGGAGAGCAGCAGGGATGTTGTCCAGGGCGGTTAACTGGAAACACAGTGGCAGTGGTGATGATGATGATGATCATGACAACGAGGCTCATGATGAATGGGAATGAGATGAAGGTCTCATTGTCGATATGGAGGAAGGATGGGTAGACCAAGAACTCGACACCCTGTTTTCTGTCTGTCTGTCCATCCAGGTTGGAGTGTGGAGTCCTGCCGACGGGCTCAACATCACAGAGGTTGCCAAAGGCCGAGGTCCTAATGTCACCGACTCTCTGACAAACAGATCACTCATTGTCACCACAGTGCTGGTAAGAGCCTGCAGCCCCTGCAGGAAGGACTGTCCAACCTGGGGGTGGGGTGGCCGTTTGGGCTGAAGAGTCCCCTCTATCCCCTCCACCCGGAAGATGGAGGCTGCAGGTAGGTGGAGACAGTTAGAGTCAGTAGAAAGCTTTCAGAGAGCAGCTGGAGTGCAGCAGTGCTGCTCACTGCCACGGGCGGAAGCTGCTGTGTTTTTGCATCTCACTCCCACTCACTCCCCAGTTCCTTGACGTCTGAGTAGGAAGCACGCTGGATATTAAGTGGAATTAAGGGGGTTTGACTGCCCATTGCAACCTCAGTGAGGATCCGCCTCTCCCACCCCAGTTCCCATGCAAAAACTTTTCCAACAAGTCACCCCAGCTGGGGTGGGTGCTGTGGCCACACC
Source organism: Mandrillus leucophaeus (assembly GCF_000951045.1). Lineage (NCBI taxonomy): Eukaryota > Metazoa > Chordata > Mammalia > Primates > Cercopithecidae > Mandrillus > Mandrillus leucophaeus. The sequence goes on along the minus strand of NW_012103621.1, from coordinate 1,318,208 downwards.
TCGAGAGCCCAGCAGGTGCTGGGAGCTTGTACACATGCCGCATTCTACGGTGGCCCTTCTGAGAGCTGTCAACCACCACCACACCCCCTGACTGGAATCACACCCCATCTTCTCTCCATTCCCCAACTGAAGAGCACCGCCTTCTCCTGACCCGTTTCAACCCAAGAAGCAACTCTGGGGGTCTCCCATGGGCTCTCTGCGCCTTTGAGCTCACACGTGGACAGGAGAACAGACCCAGGCTGCTGGCCTCCTTGTGCTGCCAGTGCTGTGCCCACTCCATGTGTGCCTGTCCCTCCTGGAAGGCCTCAGGGGTATCCAGAGACTCAGGACAGATCCTCTCAGGGACACAGCCCTGCTTCTGGGGGCTCAAGTCGGGCCATCCTGGGGAGAGGCAGCCCAGTCACAGCCTGGTGAATTATGACTGAAGACCCTTTGAGGACAATGCTGGCTCTAGTCAGCTCCTACTTATAATAAAGCAAATATGTTTATAAGGACCACATGCTGGGGTCAATCCTCTACACAAAAGGGAGCTCAACCTGGTTTGGATATAGTGAGGCTGCCCTGGAGCAGAACCAGGGCCAGACTGGTCACCCTATACCTGGCCCCTTCCACGGTGCTCAGATGGGGCTTGTTCTCACCCACGTGTCCCCAGAGGCAGCTGAACCATGCCCTACTGGGTGGTCTTAGGTCCTCCTCCCTGGGATGATTCACTGTATATGTGCTTGGTGGCTGGGTGGCAGATGTCATGGAACAGGAAGGGAAGTAACAGGGGAAAAGCCGTTCTTCCAGGTAGCCCAGGGAGCGGCAGATACCAGGCATCCTGTCGGCATCCAGAGATAAATGTTAGCCTGTGAGTCTCACCATCAGCCCTCGGGGTTAGGATGATTGAGAGGATCTGAGCTAAAGATGATAGAGATCTCACGGTAGCTCCAGAAAAGCTGCTGACAGAGCCTGAGGAGGTGGTCTCGGGGGACACCTGCCCCCCTCTTTGGAGCAAGACCCCTACTAGCATCTTCCCTAAAACCACACATTCCTGCTGGTCTTTTTTGATCAACTTTGTTTACTAAACAAATATAAAAATCAGTCTACTAAAACCAATAAGCCAAAATGTCTCAAGAGGAACAGGGTAAAAAAAAAAAAAAAAAAAAAAAACTGTGATGTAAAAATGTAAAGGATGAAAATAAACAAACAACAAGAGCAAAGGGATTAGGGTGAAGACTAATGTGCAATTAAAGAGATGTTGATGTGGATAAAAATAGAAAAGATAAAGGAGGGTTAAAAAGAGAACAAAATAAAAAGGTTAAAAGGAAAATAATAAAGAGAAAATGAAGATAAGGAATGAGATAAAAAGGAAAGATAGTAAGAAAGATGAAAAATTAAATAATTTACAGCTCTGACTAGACAAGGTAAAAAATGTAACACCCAAATGTCAAAAAGCGAAAGGATAAAAGTGTGACAAAGCTAAAATATAAAAGGGTAAAAATAAAATAATAAAAAGGTGGTAAAAGATTAAAAGCAGAGCTGCATAAAATGTGAGATATAAATAAAACACTTTTCACAAGGCAAGATTAAAAAAAAGGTAAAACTAGGATGATTTCGGAGATTAGGAAGAGAGATGATTAAATGAGCTAAGGTGATTCAGTCACAAAACAATACTCTGAAGAGTAAGAGGCAAGCTAAAGATAATATACCAAAAGGATACAAAATATAAGCACCTTGAAAGACCATGGGGTTAAATTTTATTAAAATGGCAGCAGCCTGATTTCAAGGGCATAAAACCCTTCTGCAGAGGCACGGGGGATTTTTGCTACATAAGCAGAGGCAGAATCCAGGAGACACCCCATGCTCTTGACCTGTGAGTACTTACAGCTTCTCTGTCAATACTTGCAGCTTCTTGCAAAGATCCCTGACCTGCTGTGCTCACTGAGTCCCCAGAGGTTGCATTCCCAGTATCCTGCTGGTTCCTAGGAACCCCAGGGCTATGAAAGGAGAGAACCTGTCTTGGCCCGTAGCCTGGTCACAGCTCCATCTGTCCCACATCCTTTCAGCTGCAAGGCATCTGGGCAGACACAACCCCAGCAGCTCTTTGGGACAGGCAGTGGCACCAGGACATGAGGAAAGAACAGTTTGATGATCAAAAACACAGACCTTTGGGGTGGAATCCTGGCTTTGATGTTGATTTGCCTTATGAACCTGAGAAATTGCTCACCCACCCTGTGCCTCAGTTTCTCCACCTGAAAAAGGGAGGTGATAATAGTCGTACCTACTTCGTAGAGTTCAGAGGATGAATGATTAATAAAGTGGCACAGAGTGCTAAGTGACTAAGTGACAGCTGCTATTGTTATTCATTATTATTGATTACAAATCCAGTCCCCAGTGAACTCAGCTTGAATACAGCATGCAGAGTGAGAGATCTTGAGAAAACCTCCACTTCTGTCCATAGGCAGAGCCCTGAACTTCACCAAAGACCCCTGCCCATGGCCACAGGGGTGATCTCTAACACAGGCTGTTGTGTTACAAACTTAATTTGCCTTTGAATGCTTTCCAGGTTCATGGCCATTCCCTGGCTCACCATAGTCCCTCACTCTGTCTCCAGCCCTCCCTATTTGTTTACACTGGGCTGCTTCTTATAGTTGTGTTTCTCAGCTGGCCCTTGGAGGCATTAGGGTTTGCAGCCTCATGGGTCCCTCATAGCTCTAGTCTCCTACTGAGATATAGAACTCCAGATCAACCACCACCTCACCTTCTACCTTGGCCATGGTCTCAGCTCCTGAAGCAGATATCCTGCCGCCCATGGATGGGGCCACTGACCATCTTAACCCCATGATGTAGTATCAAATACTCACGTGGCCTGGGGGTGACTGATGATTCAGCTCTCTCCATCCCCAGTGTCCAGAGATCATTGGAGGGTGAGGTGTGCTTCTCCCTATGGGGCAGTGAGAGAAGCCTACTCTTCCTGGAGGCAGGGGAATGGAGGGAATGACCTCTGGAGTATCCCTAATGGGGACAGAGGATGTGACATAGTCTTTACATGGGCCTCCAAGAAAGTCTGTCTAGCCGGAAGTGTCCTCGGAGTCTCCTGGGAGAGAAGAGATGCTCGCTCCCATGCAAGGACTGGTCTAGGGCCCCCTGAAACTAGAGTTGCTCCAGATGCTCCAGAGAATATTCCCAAAAGGCTCAGCATGGTCTGCATGCCTTGGAGCCCTAGGGAATGCTCTCAGGCTTAGGCTCTCTGGGACAGCTAAAAGGTGACAGGGAGTGGCCCAGCCTGGCCCAGCCCCAGTCCCTGTGGCTGAAAATCCAGCCCCATGCTTGGCAGCCTGAATGTAGGGCCAGCACCTCCTGCTGAGAGCACAGCCCCAGCCTGTCTGGGAGGATGTTGTCAGGGCAACAGCACTTTGAGTGACAGGCAGGTCCCAAGGTACCAGTACACAACATCAAACTGCTCTGCCTCTAGGGAACAGGGCCTGGATCCAAGACCCCTGATGAGGGGGAGTTTCTCCTCCCCTTTCTTTCCCAGGAATCTGGTGTAGCAGAAAGCAGCAGCTCTGTGTGAGCTGCCCCCAAACCTACCTACTATTCTCCCCTCTCTTGAACTCCCAGCGTTAGGTGCTAAAGATGCCTTACCCTGGACAGACAGATGGACAGAGCCCTGGCACTGCCCTTTCTGGCCCCTCAGAGCCACTGGCAGCCTTCCCCATTCCTGAGATCGAAACAGCAGCAGCAGGAGCCTGGATGCCTGCCCTCCCCCACCCTCTCGCCGCCCGGCCCCAGCCTCTGTTCTGGTTCCACTCTTCCACGAGCTCATGAAAAATTCATCTGCCCAAACCTCAGCTCACACACTGAGAAAACACACCCGGCCCACTCTTCGGGGCCCAGCTTTTGAAGGTTCAAGATTCGTTTGGCTGCCGATGTGAGCCACGGTGTGGGCATGCTTGCGGGTGTGTGGGTGGGTGTGGGACCAGCTACACACGGGTATCTGGATACTAACTGATGGGTGAATTTGTGCCGTGTGCACATCGTGACCCACATAGGCTCAACTGCCTGCCAGGCAAGCCCCACACTCAGCACCCAGCAGCAGGAGAGGGGAAAAAGCTGGGGCTGAAATGTGGGCTGGGAGAACTATCCCAGGCTGGGAACCATTCTAGGCCCCTCCTGCTGGGAGAACAGGACTCCTGATACTGTGTGCTGGTTCTAACTGGCTGAAGCCAAGACGTCAGGTCCAATGTCCTTGGCCTCTGTGTCTGAGAAGGGTTAGGCAGACAGGACATCTGAAAATGTGGTGCATTTGTGCCAAGGACATTGTGTATACTTATGCGTGCATGTGTGACTGTGGGCTGATATTACCTGTCAGAAGGGAGCTTCAGAACCCAGGTATCAGGTAGCTAACCCCTGGATCCTTCCCGAATTGAGGATAACCCCCAAGTCTCCCTCTTCCAACTCCATGGGCCCTGTCACTGGGAGAGGCTTAGCACTAGGCCTGGCTTGCACGCTGGGGTAAGTGATCAGAGAGAAACCAGACCAAGAGCCCTAGCAATGGTGAGTCAGAAACGGTTATTTTTCTGGACCCCTGTTTTCTGTGACTTGTTGAAGAGAAATATTACCCCTGTTCCTACGGCTGTTCTCCCAGAGCAATAGGAGAGCGTGAAGTTATGAAATTGAGGGCACCTTCACTGAGCAATCGATTAGCAGCCGAGAGAGCTTGTGAATTGGCTGTCTGGACATTTCCAGTAATAAATTGTGAAATAGTCCATGAATAAGTAGTTGGCGGAGTTCAGAATTACCCCCTAGGAAATGTTGCAGGTCTAGAGACACATTACTAAGGCGAGCACCATTTTAATGCTCTGGGCTTTGGCTGTTAAATATGTATGCCATCCGCAAAGCACTTCCCGAAATTAATGGCATTTTACAGCTGCTCTGAAGGCAGCATATTTATATGGAGATGTATAGATTCTGGGGCTGTGGTGACTTCACAAATGAAGTGCTAATTTTAGAGGATCAGGCCAGGGAGGGGCGTGAAGACAGGGTCAGGAAGTGAGCTGTCTCAGGGACCTTTCCTGAAATGGTTTTCCACTATCAGCCATGAGTTTTAACCTTTGAAGACACTGGGCGTGGCCTCTAGGCTGCAAAGGTCATTGCAGTAACTGGCCAAATAGCATACAAGAAAAAGATAAGGATGATGATGATCAATAATAATAATAATAATAATAATAATAATAATAATAATGGCAGCTAACAGTTGCCAGGCACTATTCTGAGTGCTTTTCATAGACTGACTCATTTTATCCTCACAACAACCTTGTAAGGCAGGTTCTATTGTTTTCTCCATTTTACAGAAGGAGGTGAATTTTGCCTAGGATTCTATGTGTGGTTGGTGGATCCTCTGGGAAAGATGGTACCTTCTCTCTAATTCTTTCCATCAGCTAAAGTCAGGGCCACCAGGTGCAGTGGTGCAACTTGTCCATTGCACAAGAGCATCAACCAAAAGACCCTGCTCGCCAGGCCCCATGCCGGGATGCAGGAGTTTTGCCCAGAGATGAATCTGCATGAAGGCAGTGCGTGAACCAGCCAATGTCCTCCATCCTCCAGCCTCAGCACTTTTCCCAGGCCCCACCTGGACTCTTCTCCAACCTTGTTGAGCTGCCTACTTGGTTGGAAGGCGAGTGAGAGAGGCACTGTGATTAAGCATGGCACCTAGCCGAGGGTCCAGCTTCCTACCCAGTTAGACTGGGAAGTGGTTTTCTCAGAATCCCTGGATAGTCAGGAATCCCTTGGGGATTCAGAGACTGCTCCACTCCCACCAACTCTTTCCCTGAAGCATCCCAAAGGACTGTTGAAAAGTTCCAGTGGATCAAGCATGGATCAGGATGGGATCTAGAGAAGTAGCACTGCTGGGAGAGAGGACCAAAGACTCAAGCCTGCCGCCACAGCGGGAGCCTGGCAGGAGGCTGCTGATGAGCATCTGCTCCTAGAACCTCTGACGAGAGTCTTCACCTGGCCTTCCACTGCCCATCCCACCCAGGGGTTTATGAGGTCAAGGGAATGACCCTGCCAGTTGATAGAAGGATGCCTGTAATCCCAGCACTTTGGGAGGCCGAGACAGGCAGATCACAAGGTCAGGAGATCGAGACCATCCTGGCTAACCCGGTGAAACCCCGTCTCTACTAAATAATACATACAAAAAACTAGCCGGGCGAGGTGGCGGGCGCCTGTAGTCCCAGCTACTCGGGAGGCTGAGGCAGGAGAATGGCGTAAACCCGGGAGGCGGAGCTTGCAGTGAGCTGAGATCCGGCCACTGCACTCCAGCCTGGGCGACACAGCAAGACTCCGTCTCAAAAAAAAAAAAGAAGGATGAGGCCCCTCCATAGTTAAGCATGTGCCTTAATCTGGGCATGCGGACATGAGCTTCCTGGTTTCCATGCATTCTGTCAGCTAACCGTGGTCACACAGTCACTAAAGGCTTGAGGCATTCCGTTACATGGGGGTGCTGAGGCAGGTCTGGGGACGTTTGGCTGACAGAAAGAGGCCTAGGAGCTATAGGCAGGAACAGGATGGGGGCGAAGGAAGGAGGTTCAGGTGAGTCAGAAGAAGACTAGAGTTGTCCAGGAACAGCCTCTAGGAGGGCAGCCCTTTACCTGATTTGGGGATCTGGAAAAGCAGATTAACTCCAGAATGTCTGACCCCAGGGAACAGACAGGAGAGCCAAGCCAGACAGAGGTGCAGCTGACTGGGAAGGATTGGAACTGGATCCCATCTCTGTAGTTCAGCTCCTGTGTGATTTTGGGCAACTTACTGACCTTCTCTGAGCATGAATTTCTTCATCTATCACATGGGAACAGTGTTACTATCTTGCAAGCTAGTGAGGCTTAAATCAAACAGTCTGTGACAAAGAGTTTAAATCAGTGCCTGGTGCAGAGTAGGAACTCAATTGTGTTGAATTTTCTGGGAGTTCAGTGCATCCATCACGGACGCGGGATGGGGCTTTGTGAGTGAAGCTGGTTAGACGGTGCCGGCAGAAGCGTGGACTTGCGTGTTGACCTGGATTTGGGGACCTTGCTGCATCAGAGCCCACAGTTGCTGCACGTCTCAACTGGATGAAGTGGATCGCCTCTCTCCACTGGCCCTTCTGCCTCTTCTCCCAGTTATTCTTTGCAGGGTTGCCAGGGGTTTGTTTCTAAATGAGAAATGAGACAAAGTCATGCTCTGGTCAAATCCTGTTCCAGGCTCCCCATCACCCAGAAAGGAAGAAGCCTGTGGTGGGTGGTGGGGGTGGATGATGGGGGGTCTGGCATGGGACAGGCATCTCTGATGTACAAGTGTCTTCCTGGGGATCACCTGCCTCCGAGGGAGGGGCACTGTAGGTCTCAGGGCCTCAGGCACAGAACTTGTACTCTGGGATCACACTAACCTGAATTCGGATCTTCTCTCCCTGACAGCTAGGGGGCTTGCACAAGTCACATATCCTCATGAACTTCACTTTCTGTATCTATAAAATGGGATTATTCATACCCACCCCAGAGGGCTGACATTAAGGTGAAATGAGGCGATACAGCTCCTGTCTGCCGAGCTCTGGGGCTCTACTGGACTCTGTGCTAGGCCCCCCATGGGCATAAACTCATTTGCTAATTGACCAGTGCCCAGCGCAGCCACATACCAATGAGCTGTCCCTGTTACCAGTAATCATTCCCCTGGGATCCTAACACAGGGGAGTGAGGAGGTTCTTGGAAAGAGAGAACAGCATCCGGCAGCGTGTAAATCTAATCTTTTAAATTGGAGTTGGAAGAGAAGTTAGAGCAGATGGCTTTCTGAAGGGCTTTCTACAGCAGTGTCCTCAGACTTGAGTGGACATCAGAATTCCCTGGAAGGATGGAAACACAGATCGCTGGGCTCTCCCCAGAGTTTCTGGTTCAGTTAGGTCTGGGGTGGGGCCTGACAATGTGCGTTTCTAACGAGTTCCCAAGAGATGCTGATGCTGCGGGTACAGGGACCACACGCTGAGAACCCTGGCCTCTATTACTAGTGCAGCAAAGAGACCATGGGCTTTGGGATCAGTCTCCAGTTCAAAGCCCTGCTCCACCGCTCACTAGCTCTGTAACCACTGGGCAGTTAAATCAGGAAGTACCTACTGAGCTCCCACCCCGTACCAGGTAGCCGTTTGTGAGGCCCCCAGCTGGCTCTCAAGACATGTGCTTTCGTGCTCCTGACTTCACGGGCCCTTTATCTAAGCCACTCTAAGTGGTTTATAAAAACATGAGCAGAGGTCCTAGCCGTGACTCTCCAGTGCAAGCCTGCCTCCGCCCTACCCTCTCAGTCTTCATCACTCCCTGCCCATCTGTCTCTGCAGGAGGAGCCCTTTGTCATGTTTCGGAAGTCAGACAGGACGCTGTATGGGAATGACCGGTTCGAGGGCTACTGCATCGACCTGCTAAAGGAGCTAGCCCACATCCTTGGTTTCTCCTACGAGATCCGGCTGGTGGAGGATGGCAAGTACGGGGCGCAGGACGACAAGGGCCAGTGGAACGGCATGGTCAAGGAGCTCATCGACCACGTAAGCATGGATGGGAGCACGGGAGGGCGCAGGACCCTGGGGAGGCTCGGTCAAGCACTGTCTGCACCACAGGGCTGGGCAGCCTGGCAGAGGAAGGCGCTGGGGACAGGAGTGATGGAGATGAATGCTATGACCTTGAGGACTGGGGGGCCTCAGCTGAAGAAGTGCACCCCGGCTTTGTGGGCTGCCTTGCTTATGCTCTCAACGCCATTCCCCTCCATACACACAAAGATGCACTGGCACCCATCTGATTCAGAACTAGCCCCACTGGCATCTTTGATGAACTTGCTCTGGGGGCCTGCAGCTTCTTGGTGTCCTCTGCTCCTTTAAAAGCCACCAGAGGATGCCGCAGCTATGGGGCAAGGCACCCACACAAGACATTTCACCAAATTCTGGGACGCAGAGAGAAACCTGTCACTGCGTAGGGTAACTCTGGGTCTAGTGGGAGTCCAGGAAGCTGAGAGCTGGGAAGAAGGGATGAGCAGGGCCTGGCTGGAAGCACCAAGGAGTTAGCCTCTTCCTCTGCCTGGGATCAGGAGTGGACTGAAGACAGCTGGGAGACCAAGCAGGCAGGTGTGGGGGGTGGGGGCTGGGGGTCCTGGGCTTCTTGGGACATTGGGAGGAAGAGGGAGAAGCCACAGGCTGGGGACACCCCTGCAAGGGAGGAATCAGGAGGTCCTAGGCTCGAGTCCCAGTTCTTCCTCGTTAGCTTTGTGAACAGGGCAAGTTGCTCGACCTGTCTGAGCAATTTCCCCATCTGTAAATTGGGCCTGTTAATACCCCTTCCTCATGCGATCGTTGTCATAGTGGCACAAGACTGGGCCCAGAGTAAGTTCAGTAAAAGGGACCCTGGTGAGATGCTGTGAGCAAACACACCATAGTTCTCAGACGCCCAGGCTGTGCCCAGCAGGTCTGGGTTCAAGCCTCAGTTTTGTTGTGTGACCAGGTAAGTTCATCAATCTCACTAAGCCTCAATTTCTTTATTTCTAAAATAGGAGTAATTGTTGTTGTTGTTGTTGTTGTTGTTAGAGACAGAATCACCCAAGCTGGAGTGCAGTGGTGCCATCACAGCTCACTGCAGCCTCAAACTCCCACAAGTGATCCTACTGCCTCAGCCTCCTGAGTAGCTGGGACTACAGGCACAAGGCACAGCACCTCGCTTTTTTTTTTTTTTTTTTTTTTTTTTTTTTTTTTTTTTTGGTGGAGAATAGGGTCTCACTTTGTTGTCCAGACTGTTCTCAAACTCCTGGCTTCAAGTAATCCTCCTGCCTTGACCTCCCAAAGGGCTGAGATTACAGGCATGAGCCAACATGCCCTGCCTGAAATAGGAGTAATTAGCAACTACCATAGCTCCTGTGGTTGTTGGGGGAATTAAATACGGCACCATTTCCACAGGCTTACCTGGCACACAATAAACATGACCTGCCTTTCAGCTCAGGGCCCTCAACTTGACTGCAGCATTTTCTATCCAGGAGTTGCTGCTGAATTCAAGGACCTGATCCATACTGGACCCCTAGATTCCTTCTCCCATTTATCCTTCTAACAGCCCAGTGAGGCAGGTACTGTTATTAACACCCATTTTACAGATGGAGAGACTGAGGCAGAGAGAGATGAAGTGGTGGAGCCAGAATTTGGAGGCTCCCTGCCTTGTAGCTCTGTGTTCCAGCTTCCACAAAGAACCATCCTGACCCCAGGGGCAGGACAGAGGAAGGTTCATGCAGAGATCTTCACAATGCACAGAGCACCAGCCAAAGGTTTATTATGACTTCACCTCTCCAGGATGGGAGCCGGCAGCATCGGGGCCTTCAGTTAAGCCCCCTTGCCTCTGTCTGAGGGGAGCTGCCCTGCAGAGACCTTGGAGGTCACAAGTGGGGAGGGGCTGGAGCTCAAGGCATGAAGGGTGGAGCCTGGCCCAGTGGAGTCATTTCCTAGTCCCCAGCAAATTGGGGCCCTGTGGAAGTCTAATAGGAGACCTAAACGGTCAGGAGCGTGAACTTGAACCAGGTTTGATTCAAACTCTTCCACTTACTAGCTGTGCCTTCCTGGATGTTTCTTAACCTCTCTGTGTCTCAGTTTCTGCATCTGTAAAAGGGAAATGATATTAATAGGACCTACTTCGTAAGATTGTTGGGAGGACTAAGTTAACATAGTGTATTACATAGTCAGCACCATGTCAGTATTTACTATTATTATTTTTATTTTTATCCTTACACCTATTCCTTGGAGGCTGGGGAGGGGGCTTCAGGAAGTCCCCTTATCTCCCTGAGCTGCACTTTCCTAACCTGACAGTGAGAATAATAATACCTGCCCCGTGTTCTTCACAGCTTGTTGTGAGCCTCAGAGGAGACAACTGGTGGGGAAGCAGCTTCTAGATTGTAGAATTCAATATAAACGGAAGGGAGTGGTGTTGTCACCATTATTAGTAATAACTATAATTATTATGGAAATTAGTCAGCAGGTCCCAGAGGCATCTCCATCTTATCCACTCCCCTGCGTTTATGAGTGGGACTTGGAGTCTGGGGCTCCGGGTGGGCTCTGAGGCTGTCATTTGCAGAGGCAAGCTGGGCAGTGGGAAGGAGGATCACGCGGAAGGTGGAGGCTGTGTGCGAAGGTGAGCGGAGCTGGACCACCCTCACCACTCACAACATCTCCAGGGGCCCGAGAGCTTTGAAGAACTGTTTGCAAGGGAATATGATCAGAGAAGCCCAGCATAAGCCTGACCTCCCTAAGTTGACCCTCAGCTGGGAAAAGGAGGGAGTGTCGTCCACGGCCTCCAAGCAGCCAGGCAGTGCTTTGGGCAGCCCAGTATTCATCAGGGTTACAGGCCAGACGGGACATGCAGGAGACCTTGTTAAGCCCGATTCCCTACAATTGATGAGCCTATTAATCCTAGCTTGGTGCCATTTTTAATAACATCATAACCATTTATTAGTGTCGTCAGATAATTAGTCTTCTCCCTAGCCCATAGAAAGCATGGTAAAGGCTTGGCAATATTATTACTTCCTTATTAGGGATCTGAATGTAGGCATAAAGATGATGAATGCCCACCTTTGTAAGTATCTGCCCCCCGGGGCCCATTTGGAGGCCCTGGGTGGAGTCTCTGACCAGCAGGACTTAAAAAGCCCTTCCTGGCTACTCCCTGCTCGCCTCCGTCCCATGCCCCATGGTCTTCCAAGGGTTGCAGAGAAGGATGGGGTAGCTAGAGGATGCATCGCCTCCTGCTGACACACTCGCCTGCCCCAAGTCACCTTGAACTATAGGGGCAACAAACACAACCAGACATAGCAGCGATTATTCCCTCCATCCCCCATCTTTCTTCCAAATTTTGCTCTCTCTATATTTACTGCCTGCTTGTCTGTTTCCTCTTTCAAAAATCTTCTACTCACATCCGTGCCTTAAATTATTCCCACGTGTTTTGATGACTCTGGAATCTAACCGAAATGGGTTCAAATTCTGGGTCCAGCACATTTCAGCTGACAGAGGGAAAGTTATTCCATTTCTCTGGCCTCCATTTCCATATCTACGAAATGGGGACAATAAAAGAGCCTCCTGCCCAGCATTGGTGGGAAGATTTAATGAGATATGGCACCAAAATGCTTCAGCGAGTTCCCGGTGCTCAGTAAATGCTCAGTACACAGGAGCTGTCCCTCTCATCACTGTTCCTTCCAGGGACAGCCTCCCTATCTAAAGTATGTCCAAGATTGAATGTGATGGCAGTGGGAGGGTGGCCCCTCACCCATGGTCTTCCTGCCAGGCCACAGTAGTCCAGGACCTAGACCTTACCCCCACTGGATCCAAACAGGGAGCCTCGAGGAGCTGACTCACATTGATCAGACGCATAGGGAACTGAGGCACCCACCAAGGAGCCATCTTCTTACTTTACTTGGGGCATTGGCCTTTTCTGACACTGGGAGTCCCCATCTGCCATCCAGAGCTTCTGTGTCCCGGCACCAGGTGCCCAGGAGCCCACTTAGGGAGAGTGCAGAGGCAGAACCCCTAGAGTGGAGAGCCTGGAGCCAAGAGGAGGGCTGCTGCTGGAAAAGGGGGAAAGAGGCAGGCCTCAAAGAGTCTCAGGTGCTGAACCGAGGAACTGGACTTTAATCCCGAGGGCTGTGGAGAATTTGAGCCCACTGAAGTGGAGCCAGGGGGTGACATCAACTTGGCACTTGAGGAAGGTCACTCTGCTGCTGGGCCAAACCTGACACAGTATGAAGGCCATTGCTGGGACCTGAGCAGGGCGAGCATGGTGGCCTCACTCAGAGTGCTGCTCTAGGAAAGGAGGGAAGTTGATGCACAGCCAGCAGACAAGCAGGTGGAACCGATTAGGCTGGCGATTGGTTGGATGGAGGAGGCAGGGATAAGGGAGGCGTCACAGACAGGGCATGGAATTCTACTCAGTTAAGGAGGTGGTGGTGTCCTGCTCACATCAAAAGCCCCCTGGAGAAATTTGAGGATTTGGGAAACATAGTGAGACCCATTTGGGATGTGTTGGGATTGGGGTCCTCGTAGATGGCTGGCCCTGTGGCTGGGCACTTGGAGGAAGGAGCAGGGCTGGAGGCTGAGCTCTAGGAGTCATCAGCACATTCTGCAGGGAGCCTGGGAGGTGGAGACGAGAGCTGCTCAGGGAGAGCAGAGATAAGGACCTGGGGTGGGACCCTGAATGGCACAGATGAAAGGGTGGAAGCCACAAGATGCCTAGGCTGGCAAGGCTGGAGGGGAAGGAGGAGAATCAGGAGAGTGTGAGGTGAAGGAGGCCCAAGGAGGAGAGGCTACTAGAAAGGGGGTAGGGTCACTGGCCGCAAGGTCAAGGGAGATGAGGAATGAGCATCCACGAGTTGGCACAAGCGTTACCTCCTGGGGGTACAAGGTCAGCCGCAGCAGGGTCCTTGAGTGCTCCTGTTCTCAAATTTCACCCTCAGAGACCCAGGATTCTGTCCTGGCTGCTCTCCCAGCCCCCTGCATCAGAGCAGGAGGAAGGCTAATAGGGATGCCTAAAAGCTCTGCAGGCCTCGGAAAATTCATTCTTTTCTCTCTAAGTTGTTACATCTCACTGCAGTATGGATGGCCAGATAAGAAGTTTTCCCTGCCTCATAGATGGGGCTGGACCAAGATGAAGCATGGAACACAATGGAGACAAGGAGTCATCACGGTTAGCCTTAACGTATTGTACACTTTCCTATGGAGAAGTTGCACCACCCACACATTCCCTCTGCTTCCCAGTAACACTGAGTGCAGACCAGGGAGACTGGCACAGCTAGAAGTGCCCATTTCCCTGTGTGACTCTTCTTACCGATGGGGAGCACCTGATGGGCCAAACTTGGCTGCTGCCCCAACACCTGGCGTGGGCTGGACATACACAGAACAGCCTCACTGAATGAGGGATACGTGGGTGAACACATGGGCTTGCATGCTTTGCCCAGAGGCATGGTTGTTGTGGGGTCATGACTAGCTAGCTTCCCAGCCGTGGTGTGTGAGAGGAGGGTCTCATGTCAAGGCCATGACCCCATTACCCACTGTGCCCACCATCTTCCAACTGGAAGCAGATCTGGGTTCTGGCCCGCATGTAAGGGTGTCAGGAGGAGCCTCACACCCTTGTTTGTGTGGCCAGGAAATGCTCTGCCCAAGCCACCTTCTTTGGGCTGGGCCAGCACACTTGCAAGCAAAGCTTGCTGGGAGCTCCCCTAGGGCATGTCAGAATCCTGGAGGAGACAGGGCAGTTGAGGGCAGGGGAAACTGCAAAGCTGGACTCTTGTTGGAGCAGCCAGGTTGCCCAGAGCAATAACTGGAGCCCTGGGGGAGCTCGAGATGTCTCCAGGGTCTGTCTGGGGAAACCAGGGAAACAGGTGAGGGGTGCAGGAGGGACTTGCGGCCCCATGGAGAGTCACCGCAGAACTGTCAGCTCCAGAATTCAGTGAGCAGAGACCAACCTGGGGAAAGGCCTGGAAAGCGCCTGGCAGGGATCCGGGTCCAGACAAACAGGAGTAAGAGAGCAAGAGGGCTTCAGGGATGGAGTACTGGGGGAAACTGAGGTCAGAAGGAGCAGCTGAAACATGCAAACTCCTCTGCTGAGGATCATTCGTTCTTTCATCAATTCCACGAAACTTTATTGAGCAATGTCTCAGCCTGGGAGCCTGCAGAGCAGAGCCTGAGGCAGGGAATTATGCCATTACTCAATTAGGGGTTGTGATGCCAGGGGGAGAATGAGGGGCAGGGCAAGGGATGTGGAGCAGGAAGGAAGAAAGCAACACAAGGATGTGTTATTGAGCTGGTTGCCATAGAGGGCGACTAATTTCTCAGTCTATGAGTCTGGCCCCTGGAAATGCCTTGCAAAGTGTGTCTCAGGACCATCTCTTGGGGTAAGCAGAGAAAGGGAAAACAGGTTTATCCACTGGCTCCTGACTCCCATGCATTCTGGGTTCGGCATGGTGGGCATGGGAGCCAATCGGGATCTTGCAGCAGCATCTATGAGAAGCCACAGGGCTTGAGGCCAGAGGTGGCCAGTTGGGCAGGCGTTGAGATGCTGTCAGATTGGACCTGCGTGAGGTTGGCCGGAGCCAGAGGATCTGAAAGTCTGCGTGAGAGGGGTCTGAGCCCAGCCCCGACTGATAATGTGCCAGACCTGGGGACTAGGGAGTAGGGGTGACCCAGGCAGACATGGTCCTTACCCTCCAGGGACAAACAGTGAATCAGACAAGTGAGATTTCATTAAGATTTTGACCAGTGCTGCAAAGATAGAGGGAAGATAGAGGGCTTTGGGAGTATAACCCCAAAGAAAAGGCCTCAGGCTTCCCTGAGGAAGTGACTCTTAGGCTGCGACCCGAAGAATGAGGAAGAGATGTCCCAGGCAGGTCTAAGACACATGCCTGGGTGGATGGCGGAGGCTGCTGAAGTCTCCACCTGGTCAGGGCCTGGCTGAGGCTGTAGCTGAGTGCATGGAGTCCTGGAGCACTGGCAGGACTGTGCTGGGGTTGGCCCTGGACAGACAGCACCCTTGTGGACATGTAGGGAGTGGGGAGGGGATTCTTTTAGAGATGGTGATAGAGATTGTGGTGCATCCTTTGGAGTGTGCCCTGAAGCAGGGAAATCCCATGGAGCCTTCCTAAGAGACAGGCACAGGCTGGTCCCCATGGGGACTCAGGAACCAGGCAGTTCTCCCAGGCTTGGGAGAGGCACACCCGCCCTTTCTCACTGTCAGACATCCGTCAGCTCAGGAGGCCTGTGTGCCAACCACAGGGACATGACTCACTGGTTGACATGAATTTTCTAGCACCTGTTCCCCATCTATTTAGATATATGTGGGCTTTTCAGGGTGCTGTTTTCCAACATTATCGATGGCCACAGTGCTAATTGTTGAGTTTGACAGCTAGCTGGCAGGTCATCCACAGATATTCTCTCTGACTTGTTATCCCCCTTCCCCTACTCCCCTTTCCCTGCCCTGCCAACTCAGGAGGGTGGCACTCCTGAGACAGCGCCTGTTGGGGGGCTCTCTTTTAAACCTCCAGTGCTCCCAGTGACTGATTTATTCATTTCTTCAATAAATCTATCGAGTCAGGCCCCATGATAGCAGCCGTGGATACAGGGGTGAACAAAATAGGCAGGATCCCTTCCCTGATCCTCAAGATCCTACACTCTAGTGGAAGAAATGGGCAATTATCTGTGAACATATGAACAGATATAAATATTCAATAAGGGCGAGTGTTCTGGGCAAGGAATGTGGCTGGGTGGAAGAGCTTCCCTGGCTCCCAGACTGGGGCGTGGGCTGACAGGTCCTGTAGATCAGAGAGCAGTGAGGAGTCACTGTGACCCAGCCCAGGAAACTTTGGGGGAAGATCTTGGAGACTTGAGAGGTAGAAGCTAGCCATGCCCTGTCCCCTTCACGAGCAGCAGTCAGAGGAATCCAGGAAGGGCATCTGGTTATGCAGCAGAAGCTGGTGATGAGGTTTGGGTAAAGAAGGACATGGATTTGGGAAGTTGTCCCCCAACCCCAGTTATGGCCATGGCACTGTGAACTCTGGTTTCCCAGCCTCCAGGTGGGTTGGCAGGTGTGATGGGAAGATCTGTTATCAAAGAAACACTACCATGGCCCCCACTGTGTCCCGTCTTCCTCTCAACTAGGAACTAGACCTTGGTTCTGGCCTTCATGTGTTGGCCCCAACTCCTGTCTGCAGTGCCAGGGAAGGCTCCACCCAATCCCACTGCCCCTGGCTAGAGCAGGGCTCTTTAGAGCTGGACATGCTGGGAGCTCACCTGGGGGCAGGGGAAAGAGATGGGCTCCAAAGCTGGACCCTCCCAGGCCAGCCAGGTTGCCCAGGGCAGTGACTGGGGAGCTCTGTGGAGCTGAGGATTCACCAAGACCTCTCTGAGGTGGGAATGAGGGCAGGTGAGGGCTGTCAGTGCTAGGGTCCACTGACAGGTCAGAAGGAAGAGGGGTAGCAACGTTCAGGTGGATTCATCAGGGGCCAGGGCACAAGCAGCAGGCTCTAAACTCTGGAGAGAGGCAGGCAGGAGACAGGATCAGGTGAACCGGCGGGAGTTAGTGCAGGGGACCTGAGGCCAGAGCTTAGCCCCTTAGGCTGGGTTAAGCAGAACCCTTGGGGGTATTTTGATGCTCATTCTTTCAGCAAAATTTGATTGAGCCCCTACTTTGTGCCAGGCTTTGTGTTAATCCCTAGAGACACATCAGTGAGTGAAATAAGCTCATTCCCCACGCTCCTGGACTGTATATCCTGGCAGAGGAGCTGGGCATCCCACAGTGGCTTACAAATAAAAAGTCCATAGTGATAAAGGCACAGAGGAACAGTGCGGGGGCTACAGGAGTGTATAATCGGGACCTAGCCTGGGGGCAGGGGGGCTCAGTGCCTTCAGCTCCCTTGGGCTGTGCTAGGGCAGGCCCTGCCCTGTCTGGGCTAATACGACTGTCAGGGAATGAGATGTGGGGAGAGAACTTGCAGTGATGGGACACGGAGCCCATGGTGCATCCAACCTGGGGACCCCTATGGGGTCTATGAAGCAGGGAAGACCTACCCATCCTTCCCGAAGGACAGAGGCACAGGGATGGAGCTTGCTGGGTCTCAGGAACTGGGCTATATCCTCTCAGGCCCAGGAAGGGTACACACATCTTTCCTCACTGTTAGGCAGTGAGGCTGCTGCCAGCTCAGGAAACCAGTGAATGAATCACAGGTACTAGTAGTTGACCCATCGGTTGACACTTATGAATGAGCTAGCACCTGTTTCCCCTCTGTTCAAATGTGTGGACTGTTCAGGGTGTTGGTTTGTCAGGTTCATGTCCAGGGCCCTTCAGGGACACAGTGTGTTCTTAAGCTTGAAGGCTGTGGCTCAGCCACAGACACCATCTGTGACTTGCTTTATCCTCTTGTAAATGGCCATGTGCTCTGCGAGCTGACTCAGAGGACACGCTCGCTGGGTGCTTCGTCTAAACCAGCAACATCCTACTCATTCATTCACAGAGTCTCTACGAAAGGCCTATTATGTGCCAGACACTGTGCCAGCCATGGGGCACACAACGGTGAAAAGGTGACAGGCTCTGGCCTCACTCTCCTGAGCTCATGGTCGGGGGGGTTGGAAACACCCAGAGAATCAGCCAATGCCTCTAAAATCACAACCGTGATCAGTGCTGGAAGCGACAAGTGCCTGGTGTGATGAGAGCAGTCACCAGGGAGTCCTGATTTCCTCTGAGGCTTGTGTCTGTGGAAGCGATGATTGGGCTGAGATCTGAAGCAGAAGTCAGCATTCACTAGACAAAGAGTTTGGGGAGGAAGAGGTTCCGGGTGGAGAACAGTGCATGTGCAGCATCCGGAGGTAAGAGAGAGAACATGGATCAGAGGGGCTGCAGGAAGGCTGGGAGGAAGACAGGAGGGGAGAACAATGTGAGAAATGTGGGAAAGCCTTTCAATGCAGCAGCCACCAGCCACGGGGGGTTATTTAATTTTAAGCTTTAATTAATTAAAATTCAATTAAAGTATAAATTCAGTTCCTTAGTCTTACCAGCCACATTTCAAATGCTTGACAGCCACGTGTGGCCCACAGTTGCCATATTGGGTAGTGCAGATAGAGAACCTTTTCATCGTTGCAGGAAGCTCTGTTGGACAGCACTGGACTAGATCATGCATGGCTGTAAGCAACCCTAGTAAGAATTTTTTTATCCTAAGGGCATTAGGAAGTCCTGACCTACTTTAATTAGCACCATGGATAGGGACAGATTCTAGTTGGAGAAACACCACTTTGGGAAAAGAGCAGAAGGTGAATTCCATGATGCCACATACCAGAGAGGTGGGCGGGATGCCAGCAGAGTCCCTGGGGAAGAGTCCCTTATGCATGGCAGGAGTGAGGCTGGTTTACTTAGGCAGCTGTGGAAGCAGCAGAGGGACCTGGAGGTGGCAAGGGTATACCAGCAGCTTTCTGCAGCTGCAAGGCTCCCAAGCCAGGTAATGTGAAGTGCATGCTGGGAAGCCCCATGGTCAGGAGCCAGAGTCAAGTTCAGGTCTCTGGGAATGCAACACTGGGCTCAGGACAAGGCAGGGTGGGTCCAGCCATGAAGCTTGCCCTTCAGAGTAGGACAGGTGCTAGGGTGGGGACAGCAGCAGGCTGTGGAAGGAGCCCCATGCATCCTGCACAGGGTCTAAGTGGCAGGTATGTTAGTTCCCTAGAGCTGCCATATCAAATGGCCATGAACCACCAGTGCTGGAGGTCAGAAATGAGAAATGAAGGTGAGAGCAGGGCTGTTTCCTTTCGGAGGCTCTGAAGGAGAACCTGTTCCATGCTTCTCTCCGGTCTTCTGGTGTGGCTGGCAGTCCCTGGTGCTTTTGGCTTGTATCTGCTATTCCAGTCTCTGCCTTCAGCATCACATGGCCTTTTCCGTGTGTATCTGTGCATCCTCTTTTCCTCTTCTTTTTCTTTTTTTTTTTTTTTTTTTTTTTGTTTTTGATTTTAGTTCTGTCGCCCAGGCTGGAGTGCAGTGGTGTGATCTCTTCTCACTGCAACCCTCGCCTCCCAGTTCAAGCAATTCTTTCCCTGCCTCAGCCTCCCAAGTAGCTGGGATTACACGTGCATGCCACCATGCCCCGCTAATTTTTATATTTTTAGTAGAGACGGGGTTTTGCCATGTGGGCCAGGCTGGTCTCGAACTCCTGACCTCAAGTGATCCACCCACCTCGGCCTCCCAAAGTGCTAGGATTACAGGCGTGAGGCACTGCGCCCGGCCTCCTCTTTTTCTCTTCTTATACGGGCACCAGTCATTGGATTTGGGGCCCACCTTCATTCAGTATAACTTAATTTTAACTTGATTTCATCTGCAAAAACCTTATTTCCAAATAAGATCACGCTGACCGGTATCAGGGGTTAGTATTTGAACAGAATGTGGGGGGACTTAATTCAATCCACTACATGTGGCTTGCATGGTAGAGTGGTAAAATGTTGGGCTTTTAGATCACAATGAACTGGGTCCAAGTACCGGCTCAGCCACTTACCAGTTTAAACGAGCCTCCTAGCCTGATTAAGCCACCCTGTCCCCATCTGGAATATGGCGAGGATGTTGACCACCTGGCAGGGATACTGGGAAGATGGCATAGGCATAGGCAGCATATGCAGTACACTGAGTCATGCTTGGCATGTTCGATGGGGATCCCAAGTAAGAGGCGGAAAACGGAGATGAGGAATCTGGTAAGGACTATACTTGGGAATCCAATCGGGCAGCTTGCAGCAGGGACACCAGACACAGGCAGCAAGCTGGGAGTCAGAGGCCAGATCTCAGACCTTTGGGAGGACCCCTGTCCTAAGAGAAGGCTGATCAGTGACAAGTTGTTAGAGCTGGGACCACAGTCCCAACCCCATTCCTGGTAGGAAGATGTCCAGGTTTTAGTCTGGAGTACAAGGCAGGTTTCAACCAGCAGCCAGGGTATCTGGAGACTGAGGACCAAAAGATGGAGCTATAGCAGGTTGAATTGTTCTTACTTTCAAGGGTGTGATAGAGTGGGTGGGGCCAGGTGACCTCATGCAAGGATAGAGGAGACTGGGAGGAGGAGGAGCCAGGAGGGCCCCAACAGATTCTTGGTAACTGGAAAGCTGCTTATGGGGATGAAGTAGTGTCCTGGGAAGACCATCCTGCCTGCTCCAGAGGTTTAGAAATAATACAGAAAGGTCCTTGGTGAGGCAGGAGAGCTAACAAAACACCCATTAGACCAATGAAAGTGTTGTACAAGTCAGGGGTTTGATGTCGTTCAAGGACATGATTGCTGTAAATATTATAGCAAAGACCAAGGAGCTTCTCTTCAAGCCTCAGTTTCCTTCTGTTAAAAAAAAATGTGGGGTTGGAATAGATGTATTCCTCGAATAGACTTGAAGTTCTCTCATCCACCTCTGACAGCCTATGATTTTATGAATCATCCTCAAAGAAAACTTGCACAAGTGGGAAGAGCCTGCCAAGATTGGGCCTTTCATTCTGAGTAATGAACTGAAACAGCAAAGGCTTGACATCTGTTCCCATCTTTCAAGGGAAGTTGGACAAAATAATG
This sequence comes from Mandrillus leucophaeus, assembly GCF_000951045.1. NCBI lineage: Eukaryota > Metazoa > Chordata > Mammalia > Primates > Cercopithecidae > Mandrillus > Mandrillus leucophaeus. The sequence goes on along the minus strand of NW_012103621.1, from coordinate 1,297,130 downwards.
CCTTTTTCAGGGAAATCGTAACCAACGGTGAAATGTAGTATTTTCTGCCTTAACCAGAAACGAAGTGGAGAACTCCAGCCTTCCTGAAGCCCAAGAGAAAACACAGATCCAAACTCCCAGTGAAGGTTATATTGGCCAGTTGTCTTGCCACCGTAGGTACAGAATGCTGTGGATGCCTTGGTCTCCTGACCCCATTAAAACCAAAGAGCAGGAAGAATGGCAGGGAGGTTTCAAAGGCTCTGAGAATCTGGGGGAAGGGCTGGCCAGAAGGCCAATCACCTGTGGCCATGTGATTAGCTTTCTCACCAGCCTTTGGAATAATCATTGGCTACACACACCTCAGTCCCCCAGCCATAACTCTCTTATCCAACTTGCCATCAAAAGTCAAAGGAAGATTCATCACCACCATTGACTTTGAGGTTCTTCCCAAGAATCCACTCCATTTCCAGAGACGAGTTCCAAAGGCATTTTGAGCAATGATAGTGACTTTGGAGTGAGAACAAAACCTCCCAAAGCAATATACAGTCAAGCATCACTTAACAACGGGAATACATTCTAAGAAATGTCATTAGGCATTTTCATCGTAGTTGGAACATCATAGGCTATACTTCCACACACCTAGATGGTAGCGCCTACTATACACCTCAGCTATATGGTATGGCCTATTGCTCCTAGGTACACACCTGTACAGCATGCTACTCTACTGAATACTGTAGGCATTTGTGTATGGAAACTTATCTAAACATAGAAAAGGTGCAGCAAAAATAGTATTGTCATCTTATGGGACCACTATTGTATATGCAATCCACTGTTGACCAAGACAGTTAGGCAGCACATGACTGGACTTTGAAGGGACAGGACTTGGGGACGCCAAGTTCTGGAATCAAAGGGCCCTCTATATCTCTGTCACGTCAACATTACAGAGAATCCTAGATCTTTAGGACTGAAAAGAACCTTTCAGGGTATCTCACTCAGGCTCCCACCCCACCAAGGGATCCTGTCTATAGCCCCAGCAAGAGCTCACTCAACTGGAAGCTCCATGACACCAGGGACTCAGTCTCTTGCTCACCACTCTATGCCCTCCCTAATAGTTCTTTTTTTTTTTTCCTGCTTTCTTTTGTACACACCCTGAACTGAGAGGACTCCGGGAGCTGGGGTGGCAGCAGCTTACCCCGTTCATTCTTCTTCTGCCTTCAGCCAGGCAAATCCCAACTCACACATTCAGACATTTACAAAAGAAAGAGCCTTTATAATAGGCTGCTCCTCCTCCATCTTTCCCAGGTTCTGAAGGTCATCAAATCCTTGGACTCCAAGTGTCAATGATGGGGTGTAGGGGCTGCCTTTAGAAGGGGAAACATTGGGTGGGCAGTGTCAAAGTTGTATTTCCCAGCTGCTCCTAGCAGGGAGCACCTGCAGAGCTGTCCAGAAGCTGCGATTCCACCCATACTAGCCCTGCCCTCCTTGACATCTGATTTTGAATGGATTGCTAGTTCCTGTTCTAAGATGAGTGAAGTCAGAGCTACTGTTAGCAGATACCCTTTATTAAACAGTTTGATTAACGACCATCTCCCCTACTAGACTGTAAGCTCCATGAGGGCAGAAGTCATGTCTTTGGGTCAGCTCTGTATCCCTGGTGTCTGTTGGATTTCATGACACAATGAGTGGTTGAATGGAGTTGGACCAAGGATGGCCACCTAGAGGTATTGCCTTGGAAAGGGGTTTCAGAGGGAGGTTCCTCCCTTGCCGAGAAGGTCTTTAATGCTGGTTGTTAGACTCCAGCCTCCCTTTCTGTCCTGTCCTATGTGAGGAAGGGAAGTGATAACTTAGTTCACATTCTGAAATGTAAATATCCACAGAAGCCCCAGGGGCAGCCTCTCAGAGGGGAAGGTTATTAATTAACAAATATTCCAGAGGCTGAGATAGGGCTTGGGGATGGAGAAAAGAAGCAGAGACTCCGCCCCAGCTCCAGCCGAACTCGGGAACTCACAGGCACGTAAGCAGGTCAGACACAAGATCACATGGGGCACAGACCACCATTCAAGCAGAGCAGAGCTGGCTTCATGGAAGTTGAGATGGAGGCTGCGAGGGAGGGTTTCTGGAAGAGGCAGGATGTGCAGAGGAAGGCAGACAGTGGTGGGAATGAGACTACAGGAAGAGGACATCCTAAACAGTGTGGGATGTGCAGAGCATGGGGCTGAAGGAGGGGCTGTGGTAAGCAGGAAGTGGTTTAATTGGGGCCTCGTGGGGGAGGATGCCAATGGGGTCCTGGAAAGAGGGGATGGGAATGAAGGAATCTAGATTTCTAATCAGGAAAAGCTCAGACCAAAGAATCGAACTTGAATTCTTCCCCTTATTAAAATTGTGATGGGCTAAAATTTATTAACGTAGCATTCCTAGTATTACCCCACCCCCTTCTTTCCCGCTCCACACCACCTCCTATTAATAAGGGCCCTGGATTTGCTTCTTTTGTTTCCTTTTTTTTTTTTTTTTTTTTTTTTTTTTTTCGAAACAAGCTCTCACTCTGTTGCCCAGGCTGGAGTACTGTGGCACGATCATGGCTCACTGCAGCCTCTACCTCCCAGCCTCAAGCAGTCCTCCCACCCCAGCCTCCCAAGTAGCTGGGACTACAGGCACGTGCCACTGTACCCAGCTAACTTTTCAATTTTTTGTAGAGATGGAGTCTCACTATGTTATGTAGGCTATTCTCAAACCCCGGGGCTCAAACGATCCTCCCGCCTCAGCCTCCCATAGTGCTGGGATTACAGGTATGAGCCACAGCACCCAGCCTGCCTGTCTAGTTTCTCCCAAGGAGGGTATTATCTTTGCCGAACTTGTGTTTGGAGGGCTTTTAGGATATATAGAATATCCAGAATGTGGTGAAGCAGTCGAGAAGTAGATGGGAGAGGAAAGCAGAATTAAATAGGCATTCTGGTGCGTTCTATGTCCTCTTTGTGGTTTTGAAAGACACAAATAAAAAGCATGAGCTATTTTTGAATGTTTGTGGGTTACTGAACTGTATTTATTTGACAAAGCACCATTTTGAGAAGGGAGCACGTGGGTTACAGCTTTAATAGAGTTCCATTCTCTGCATGTTTATTCCACCACTCTCTTCTTCAAGACCATGAGCTCTTAGAGAGCAGAGGTTAAGTTAAATTCATCATTGTCTCCCCAGCACCCTGACCTGGCCCTCAAGGAGGGTTAGTAAATGTGGAAACAGAAGAGCGGTTAGTGACCCGGGGCTGAGACAACTGACTTCACCCTCATCTCTCCTCCAGCAAGGGTGTTCTGTCTCTCGCTATTCTGAGACTTTGCTCAGTCTGTCTCTCTCTCTCTGTGTGTCTGATTTCAGAAGGCAGATCTGGCCGTGGCCCCCCTGACCATCACCCATGTTCGAGAGAAGGCCATCGACTTCTCCAAGCCCTTCATGACACTCGGTGTGAGCATCCTGTATCGAAAGCCCAATGGCACCAACCCCAGCGTTTTCTCCTTCCTCAATCCCCTGTCCCCAGACATCTGGATGTATGTGCTCCTCGCCTACCTGGGGGTCAGCTGTGTCCTCTTCGTCATCGCCAGGTAAGGCAATTCCTTGGCCAGATGTCGGGCCCAAGGTTGAAGGTTTAGGGGCCAGGCAGGTCCTCACCTCCTCAGCCCCTGGCACAGAAGGCCCAAGGCTCAGGCCACTGCTATGCCCACTCCTCTTCTACTCCCTATGGCTCAGATTCCTTTATATCCCTCAGGGAACTTTCCATGCCTTGTCCCTCCCCACCCCCAGGCTTGAATCACCTGATCCTCACCCTGGTCTGTGTCTATAACCCTGAGATGCTGCAGTTGCACCTCAGGTCCCATTAGCAGGCTTGAAGAGGTCAAGTGGTTGCCCAAAGCTGCACCACCTGAGCCAGGCACCTGGTGCAGCAGACTCAGGACATTGAGTGGCCCAGTGGGTAGCTTAGAACTTGGAAAACAGGATGCGTCTATCCACACCACAACAGTAGGGGGAACAGTGCCCAATAAACTCACACCATCCCCAGAGGCAGAAACGAGGCACACATACACACATTCCTGTCTGGGCTCCATGCTAGCAACATGCTTGCACATTTGGTTGTTCACATAAGTAGACACGGCGCACCCTTGCTGGTGGGTGGTAGGAGGAGGTCACTAGGGGACAGGTTTTGCCCAGTGTTTGGTGAACACCCAGTGCTTGCCAAGCACTGTGCTCTGCACTTTACAGCCTCCCTTGAAGAGGAGACACCTGAGACTCAGAAAGTCTCACCACTTGCCAAGGTCATACAAGCAATAGGTGACACTTGCAGCATTTGACTGTGGGGGTCACCAAGCCTTTTGTCTATGACCCACATCTCCGTCCAGTGGTCCGCCCCTGCCCCGGGTTGGTGGCTGCTGGGGCCTGCTCCCCACGGCTTTCCAGTGGAGCCCTCTGCCTTCTCTCTCCGGTCTCCAGCCCCAGCCCCTGATCTGGTCCTTTTTTTTCTCTAAATCCTAACAAAGTGCAAAGAGAGACTTCTCTGGAGAGGCAATTTGAGATCCAACGACTTGGCGTTTTCAGCCTTTTTTTTCTCCAGAGCCTTCTTTAAAAGCCGCCCTCCCCCCACTTCACTCCCTTCCGCTCCCTCCTCCCACACTGCGAGAGACTAAAGGGAAGGCTGTGAGTGATGCAATGTCCTGCTCCCCAGGCCCTGTGCTGCCGGAGGCCTGGAGCTGCCGTGCTGGCCTCGCCCTGCCTGGTGGGCACAGCAGCAGCCAAGCCTGCCACAGAGAGGCCTTCATTTGTGCCTCTTGTCTCTAATGGTCTAACAAGCCTTTGAAAGCCAGGAGCCACTCTCCAGAGCTCACACCATGATTTTTAGCAGCTCCAGTGGTCCTCCCACCCCTTCGGGCTTTTCCAGCATCCGCTCTGCCCTTTTGATGTGTGTCCCATCCCCCTCTCATTCCTGGCCCTTCACCAGCACGCCTGCTTTCACCCTGCCTCCTGGCTAGGAAGGTGGGAGCCTCCTTCCCAAGGTTAGGCTGGGAGACTTTCTAGAAGTGATGGGTTTCCTAGAGCTGCTGGAATGATAGGAGACCCCTGAGAAGAGAGGAGAGGGACAAGAGTTTTGGCCACAGAGCTAGGAAGAGCTTCAGAGTGCACTTGTCACCTTGCCCAGCACCCACACAACACCACTCACACCTCTTGAGGTGGGTATAATTATCACCAGTTTATAGAAGCAGAAACTGAGGCTTGGAGAGGTTAAGTAATTGCCCAGAATCAGAAGGCATTTCTTGGGCAGAGTTGGGCTTCAAACCCAGACCGGTCCAACTTTATATGAAGGGTGGCAAACGCAAATACCTGCCAGGGCCAAAGGGAGTGAAGCAGGCATAGTGATAGGCAGTGGAGAGTGGTAGAGACTAAGGCACCCTGGAGAGCTCACCCGGCTGAAGGGGGCAGCCGCTGCTCAGCTCCAACAGGTTGTACCAGGCAGAGATGCAGGGCCAAATTGCAGAGCTCATGATTTTGAGAGAGAGATTTGGATTTTTATGTGATGTCTCTCGGTTTTTCTGTGTGGCCACTAGTTGAATTTTTTATAACACTGGCAGGATCAAGCACAACATATCTGTGGGGTGAATGCGGCCATCTCCCCTTCACTCCCGGTGACCATGCTGGCTGAAGGAGATCTGGACACAGCTGCCCACAGTTCTAAGAGATAGGGCCTGGGAAGGGTGGGCAGGTGTCCAGGTCCACTCTGGGACAACTCCAGGTTGGCACGGGACTGTCCATCTTGCACACTGGCCTGGCCTGGTCTGTTTGGCCCGCCTCTGGGGACCAGGCATTGCACAAGGCCTTTCGCTGCCACCAAGATATTCGACTTCATGCCTGGTGAGGTAGGAGGAAACAGAAAGGGAGCCCAGGGTGTGCCTTCTCACTGCAGAGAGCAGGACAGTTGGCACTCGTGACAGGGGATGATCCTAAGTGCCTGACCCAGAAGGCAGGGCTGAGGGTGAGCAGCCCATCTAGCTCCTGGGAGCCACATTGCTGCCAAATCTGGGTTGAGTATACCAGGGAAGCGAGAGCTTTGGCCACAGTGGATGCCCTGTCTACACCTCCACACTCCAGCTGGGGATGGAATGTAACCTTCTCTGTGGAGACAGAGTGTCTCCAGGTCAACTTCTAACTCCTGTTTACTCTCAAGACTGGAGAAGCCCTTGCAGCCACAAGCTACAAATCCAAGGTCTACCATTAACTCCAGGTGACACCTTCCCTCCTTGTCCAGCGACCATCCCACTCCTCTTCTCTCCTGTGGCCAAGGAGAGTTAGAGCCTGGACACTCTGTCCCACTGACTGCAGGATCCTTGTGGCCTCTGCATCTGTAAAATGGGCACCCTGCAGGCTTTCACCTCTCAGGAGGCGGTGAGGACCCCGGCCTGTAACAGCATTTGATAGCCAAGAAGCCCATTCTAGAACCAGGTATTTTTATTATGATAAGCAGTTCCACCCCTGGAACTTCATCCTGTTGAAACATCACCATTGAGCCACACGTTAGCATTCTCCCAAATCTAGAAAGCCTTTGCAGCCAAGCCCCAGAAGACAAGGCCACCCTTGGGCATCAGGGTCCACAGAGGTGTGTCCAAGGATGCTTTTCCAGCAGAGTGCACCACAGTTGGAAAGAGAGGACAGCTTAAGTGCCCATCAGTCAAGGCATGGTTAGAAACACCTGCAGAGTGGTTACAGAGCATGAGGTAGATCTGGAAGAACTGACCTGAAAAGAGGCTGGTAACATTAAATGAAAAACAAAGTTCTCGGACAGTATAGTGGTATGATAGGGGATTTTTTTGTTAAAAGTATCATATATGTCATATATTTGTGTATGTGTGCCTGGTACATGTAAAGAACAGGACTCGGGAGATCTCATCAGAAATCGGCTTTATTTTGTCTGCCTCCCACCTTCCAGGGTGTTCAGAGGTGGGTGCTCTTCCCACGGCCCCCTCCAGCAGGGCCTCCCTTCGTGGCCCACTACCCACTCAGCCCCTGGTCCTCCAGCGGCCTGTGCCCCATGGCCTCTCCCTGTTGGAATCCCATTGCCTTCCAGGATGGGAGTCAAAGTCGGCCTGGGCTGGATCTATCTTCTGCATGGGTCCATCTGGTCCAGGGGAAGCACTGTGGACCCAGCGTCCTGAGGCCTGGTGGTGTCTGGGCCTGCAGGCCAATGTCGTGCAGCAGGGACTTGCCTGATTCCACTGACAGAGCACCCATCAGCCCGACCCCTGCCCTTCACACTTCCCGGGTCCATCTGCTCAGTTACAGGACCAGGCACTGAGCTGCCTCGCCCCCTGGGAAGCCCCTCTCCCTCGATGTGGTAGAGGAAGCGGGAGCTCTGGACACCCAACTCTCCAAAGGCTCTCTCCAAAAACCCTTCTCACAATAGCCTCTCATCTCTGCTTTCTCCATCCTAGATCTCTTCCCTGTGGGTTTTAGAGCCTCTAACCAGTTTGTGGCCATTTCCTTTGAAGATCCCTGTCTTGGTTTGAAACCTTTCTTTAGGATTTCCTATTTGAGGGATCTTCCCACTTCATGAAAATAAAATTCTTTCCACATGACCACTGGTAATCAATGTATTATATATTCCAGCTTTTAGAAGGGAGACAGAAAAGAGAGGTCACAACATCACACTTAAAGGGCATTGCACTTTAAAAAATGAAACAAAATTCCACTGGACTTGTCTCCCCTTCCAAATGTGTCCTCTCAGCATCCTAAAACCTCCCCCACAAACCTAGAGACAATGTCCACCAGTGTGGGACTTTTTCCAGGGTCCTCTCAAGCTCTCAAGCTTCTTTTTTTTTTTTTTTTTTTTTTTGAGACGGAGTGCAGTGGCCGGATCTCAGCTCACTGCAAGCTCCGCCTCCCGGGTTCACGCCATTCTCCTGCCTCAGCCTCCCGAGTAGCTGGGACTACAGGTGCCCGCCACCTCGCCCGGCTAGTTTTTTTAGTAGAGACGGAGTTTCACCATGTTAGCCAGGAAGGTCTCGATCTCCTGACCTCGTGATCCGCCCATCTCGGCCTCCCAAAGTGCTGGGATTACAGGCTTGAGCCACCGCTCCCAGCCTCAAGCTTCTTTAAACATAGATATCCTCAACTGGAACTCACGCAGTGAACAAAAACTCCCTTCAGTTCAGTAATCAGGACTCCTCTTCCTTAGAAGGCAGTAGGGGGCTTTAAGTAATCATTTTTTCCCTGTCATATATGTATTTGTATATTCAAAGACAAAAATCTAAAAAATTATATAACGCATTGTTCTCTCCAGGGGATAGGATGCTGGCGTACGTTCACTTTCAGATTGTATTCGTCTATACTGTCTGAATATTTTATAAAATGTGTCTTCTGCTTTTTTCCCGTTTTAAGGTTTTTTATTATGCCCAAAACTCAAAAGCATGTTCTCACTTTTAAAAATTTATATAATGCAGATAGAGCAATTGGCCTTCCTGAAATTCCTTCTGCTGTTTTGATGCCCCTCCCCAGAGGTAAACACTGATATTTTTTTATCTAGAGACCCTTTCAGACCCTTTAGTATACATTTGCGTATGAGTATACATAAAGCACTGAATAGTTATGTCTTTAGGAATCTGTTTATATAAGTGTGGTCATATTGTTCTTATTTTCTATTGCTTTTAATACATTGCTTTTAATATTTTTATTGCTTAGATCTTCAACAATATGTGTTGAAGATCTTTCCCCGCCAGCACATCTCAAGTATCTCATTCTCTTTTAGCAGCCGCATAATATTTCACAGTACAGTGTGGCGTAGTTTATTTAATCATTCCTTTATTGAAGGACATTTTGGTGGTTTCCAGTGTTTTTGCGATGACAAACAATGCTTTGATAAACACCCTTGTGTGCTTCTCTTGATGCTCCTGTAAGAGTGCTTTTTCTGGGATGGGTCATGAGTTGCAGAATTGGGAGGCTGAAGGGCATGTGCACTTTTAATTTTACGAGATGCTGGTGAATTACCTTTATAACCAGAAAAGGGCACTAACAATAAAGAACAAGAAGAAATTCCCCTGCCCTGCCTCCCAGAAGAACCACGAGGATATTGATACTGAGGCAGCTGGCACAGCTGTGTTTGCTAAACCACTGCCTGCTGGGGCATGGATGCTCCTTGCTTCCCAGGCTGACAGTCCCTCTCCTCCTGTGCCAGGTTCAGCCCTTATGAGTGGTACGATGCTCACCCCTGCAACCCTGGCTCTGAGGTGGTGGAAAATAACTTCACTCTGCTTAACAGCTTCTGGTTTGGAATGGGATCCCTGATGCAACAAGGTATGCACCTCTCTCACGGCCTCCTTTTCCAGGGTCTCCTTTCCCCAAGGGGTCTTCAGCCTCTTTGGCATCAGCAGAGCCAGCCCATACCTCTAGGGGCAGCCTTAGACCCTGATGAGCCAACAGAAGATTGGAGACACAGAGATATCCAGGTGTGTGCCCTTGCCCCAGACCCCCAACTTCCACCTCCACTCTGGCTGGAGCTGGCTCAGGGTCTGAAGCTAAGAAAACCACCCAACCCAGGGCATGCAGGATGCATCCCTCACCACCTGCTCCAGCTGAGATGGACATAGAGCACCCTGCTGGCTGCGGCTGACCCTGCCCATGGCCTCATCACCACACAATCCAGCTGAGCAGGTTGAGCTGTGGATGGAAGGAGACCAGAGGCAGGGAGTCTGGGTGGGAAGCCACTGCAAGAATGAGGTGATAAGACCTGAGCCTGGTGGTGGCCCTGGGAGTGGAGGGCAGAAATGCACTAAGAGAGCTTCAGGATACACGGTGGATGGAACTCCGTGGCCGCTTGGCTGTGAGGCTCCTGAGAGTAGGAAGGATCATGGCTGAGTTGGGGACTTCAGCCCAAGTGCTTCAAAGATGAGATACACAAAAGGATGCAATTCTCTTACATCCTCTGGAAGGAGGGCCAGTGTGCTTTGGAAATATCTGCAGCTACTCAAATATCTCAGAAAGCAGAGCACCTGCTCTAACTGCCGGGAGTCAGATGCAGAGACAGTAGGGAGCAAGAGGGCAAGCACAGGGAGAGGGGATCACCAGCCAGGAAAGACCCCCAGGAAGGACACCACCCCGTGGTCCTGCCGGCCACAAACCAGGTGCTCACTGCCTCTGCAGGTGGAGTCCCATGTCCAGAGTCTCTTATCTTAGGGAGTGCAGACAAGTCTCTGCCTATTAGAGTTTCACTGAGCGACCTACCTAAGGGGCAGGCAGGGAAGGGGCTTCAAGGGACAGAGAAAATGTCCTTGTCCCTCAGTCATCTGTGTATAACCTTCACAAACCCTGGTCCTCAGTAGACATCCATCAGCAAATGCCAAGCAAATGAGTGAATGGCATTATCCCAATGTGTCCTGGGCACCCATATTACATGCCAGGCTCTGTGCTGGGTACTTGAATGAAGGAGGAGAGGAAAAAAGTAAATCTGTCCTGCATGTGAGAAACCTCTCGGCCATGGCAGAGGCCAGGGCAGGGACTTGGGCAGAGGTCTGGCAAGCCTGGCAGAACTCACCAATCAGGTGACTCAAATAAGCTGCTCCCTCTCTGAGAGCAGCCCAAAGCCTGGTTTGGAGCAACCAGGGGAGGCTGGGAGTGTCCGGTTTGGGAGGGGACACGGAGCCTCAGTGGCCTCTAGCAGCTAGGAAGTGACAGGCAACTTTCAAGGGAAGTGCCTCAATCTGTCCTTGCTATTAATGCGTGTCCTGGAGCCTCACCTTGCTTTTTTGTCCATCATCTTTGTTCGGTGACAGTTGGGAAAGACCTGGAAGCCCCTCAATGCAGTAATAGCTTCTCCTCTTCCACCTCCTGCTGCTATTCAAAGCACTGGCCCCTGATGTATTCTCCGTGTGGTTTTGATTAGGAGGGAGAAAAATAGTTATGTATTTGAAAAACTCTCCCTTGAGTGACTTCTTTGAGGAAAAAAAGAATCATCCATATCAAAGCAGACGCTTTTCAGATTGCAGGTCCAAATATTCTGGAAAGTTCAGGAGTCACTCACAATTTAAATCTCTTGAAAGCCAACTAGTTAATTACTTCGGTTAGAAGGTGTCATCTCTATTGTGCTCCACACCTAAGGTTGGGGAAGAAAAGTGATATATTTTGGCAAAGAGCTTCAAAAAGTGTTGGTTTTTTTTTCCCCTCCTGCAAAGCACCACATAGCAATCTTGTATTTGTATACCATTTGTATTTCCAATGCAATTTCTTCTCAAATTCTATCATTGCAGCACCACAGTATTTATGTGAGGCTGGGACAGAGGAAGGACAATTCTTCATGTTTTGCAGAATTTTGCAGAGAGGAGAAGTATCAGGCATAAGATCACACTGAGAGTTGGGAGCAGGATTCACTCAAGAACCCAGGGGTCCTGACTCCCAGGTGTTCTTAAGCTGGGACCACATAAGTGGTCTATGGTTAGGCATCTGAGGTTTTGATGAGCCTGTGAAATGTGAATGTATGTTGTTCTAGAAGAGCGATTCTTAAATTTCAGCTGCGTCAGAATCATCTGGAGAGCTTACTCAAAACATATTGCTGGTTCCCACCCTCAGAAATCACTGATTCAGTGAGTGCTGGGGAGAGGCCCAAGAATGTGCATTTCTAACAAGTTCCAGGTGGTGATGTTGCTGCTGGTCCAGAGACTACACTCTTGAGAACCACTGGCCTTGGGAAAGGGCCTTGGCTTTCATTAGAGTATCAGAGGAATCCATGACCTAGGGGACTTGAGCAGTGCTAGTCTGGATGTTGTAAGGGACTGCCTATATCCTCTCTTCGCCCAGGGTCTGAGCTGATGCCCAAAGCCCTGTCCACACGCATCATTGGTGGCATCTGGTGGTTCTTCACGCTCATCATCATCTCTTCCTACACGGCCAACCTGGCTGCCTTTCTGACCGTGGAGCGCATGGAATCACCCATTGACTCTGCTGACGACCTGGCCAAGCAAACCAAAATCGAGTATGGGGCTGTCAAGGACGGGGCCACCATGACCTTCTTCAAGGTGAGGCCCTCTCCCTCCTATTGTAGCACCATGAGCTGATCCTCTCCAGACCCTTTACTGAGCAGAAGAGGAAAGGGCATCTCTGCCCTTCCCTAACCACGCATGGCCAATAGGTCAGAATCCCCCAGGCCTCAGCCCCACCTTGTTTGGACTAGTTGACTTTGGGGAGCTGTGGTGATGTGGGCCAAATGGGTTGGCCTCAACACAAATCCTAGAAGTTTCTGTGCCTGAGATGAGCAATGTGAACATGTTACGATTCCTTAAGTCATAAGAAGGAGACAGGTGGAGAGAGGGGCCTGGAGAAGGGGGAAGCAGGGGAAGAGCGGCCCAGACACACAGGCCCTGGGGGCTCCCTGCCTTGGCTTCAGATCTCAATGCCATCCATCTCGAGGAAGCTAGTCTGAGGTCGGGGAGACGGCAGCAGGGCCAAATCTTGAGAGGAAGGGAGGAGGTTTGGAACTTGAACAAGTGTTTACAGACATTACTGAGCATGTTACACTCTAAGAATGCTGGTGTCAGCAGATAAAGTCCCTGTCACCTGCTCAAGTGACTGTTCTAATGGGTATCTGGCCATGATTTCATTGCTCCTCCTGCTCTGTGAAGTGTTGGCTCAGTGGCCTCATGTTTTCCACTTTCTACTGTAGTAGCTGAGGGCTTAGGAGGCTCTGGCTGGCCCCGAGAACCAGAAGCTGCAAAGGTTCTCCCAGAAATTAAAGTAGTAATAACAGTAGCTACTGCCACTGAGATCTCACAGTAGGCCAAGCCTGTAGTAAATGCTGGGCCTCATTTAATCTTCGTGACAAATCCTGGGAGGCTGATACTCGAATTATTTCTACTTTCCATGTGTGGAAACTGAGTCCCAGAGCAGCTAAGTGGCTTGTCCAGGACGCCCAGCTGGAGGAGCCAGGTGATACCCAGGCCTGCCTTCCTCGAAGCCCCTGTTTTACGACAGTGGTTCTTAGACCTGGGTGTGCATTCAGATCATCTGGAAGACTTGTTGAAACACAGCTTGCAGGCAGGCCAGGCACAGTGGCTCACGCCTGTAATCCCAGCACTTTGGGAGGCCATGGTGAGCAGATCACGAGGTCAGGAGTTCGAGACCAGCCTGGTCAATATGGTGACACCCTATCTCTACTGAAAATACAAATTACAGGTGGCGCCGCACCTGTAATCCCAGTTACTGGGGAGGCTGAGGCAGAAGAATCGCTTGAACCCAGAGGCGGAGGTTGCAGTGAGCCGAGATCGCGCCACCGCATTCCAGCCTGAGTGACAGAGGGGTTGGGTGGGAAAGCCTTCTACCTCCTGGGCACTGCAGCCCTCCAGCACTCTCTCCCTTCCCCACTGCCCAGCCCCCACCATGTCCCTCTTTGAGGTTGGAAACAGCCTTGTAGTGAAGAGACAGTGAGGGAGGAAAGGAGCTTCCCTCTTGGATGTTGCCAAGAGGGATGTTGGTTGACTTGCTTAAGAGGTCACTACTGTGTATTTAGAGTGAGGGGAAGACAACGGCATTATCAAAGGCATGTTGGGAGCACTATGGGACTCTGTATGTGTTCCTGCCTATGAGTGAGTAGGTGAGGATGTATACACATGCATGGCTTCACATGGGCATGTAGCAGTATATAATATGTGGAAATGTGCATGTGTGTGTGTGTGCACACATGTGCCTGTGCACAACTCTGCCTGTGTGGGGACATGTGTGTATTTGTGCTTGGACATGTGTCTGCATCTATGTGT
>NW_012103621.1:1281753-1282756 GCF_000951045.1 Mandrillus leucophaeus | reverse complement strand
GCCCTTGCCCTCCTCTCTCCTGGCCCCAATAACCTCTCTTTGTCTCCCCAGGGTAGGCATAGCATCCTACCCCTTGGACCTGGTCTTAGGGATTCCTCTTATACACATCTAGATGTGTATAAGAGACAGCTCATGCATAACGCATGAGCCCATCTCTAAGCAGGGCTCCCGATCAAAGGGAAATGGCATAAATAAGCCTGGTGCAGGCTCATTGCTGCTGATTGGATGTCCTTGTCTCCCTCCATGCTAAGATGCTCAGATTGGCTTCCCAGAACCTAGTCCCAGCTCCCCACTGAGCTGCTGCCCTCAGCATCAAGCGGCACCTCCCACAGCCTCCTCTGCCCTCACCCACCTTCCCTGCGAATGGCACAGTGAGGAGGGCAGAGGAGAGATACAAATGCTGTCACCTAGCTGGGATGCTGGGGCTTCATGGGCCCATGCTCACAGGAGTCTGTGGGTCAGAAACAACAACTCCACACCCCCTGCATAACCAACTCCACTTTATTGCTCTCTCTATGGTCAATTAATTCCTCTTTATGCCTGGCCACATTGTCTCCTGCCCTAATTCAAGTGAAGTTCTCTTTGCCCAGGCTCCCTGTCATCGGCAGCAGCAATGGGACTGTTACTTATGGGAGAAGAGCCTGAATGTAGATACATTAACTTGCCCCCACCTCAGATGACGAGCTAGAAGCACCACTACCCCCTGCCCCCGCTGAAGGTCCCTGGATGAACCAATTCCCTGCCTTGCCACCCCCCTGCCCTCTGTAGTTGGACTTCCTAATTAGACCTTCCTCCAGACCAGGTGATAGCCTCCTGGTTAGCACAGAATGTTTGCAGGTTAGAGCTGCAAGGAGACCTGAGATTAACCTAGAGAAACAGGCCCAGCCCATTGTCACACAGCAGATCAGTGGTGGAGCCGGTTACAAGGTCAGACATTCTGTCTTCACGCACAGTGCCCTCCCCTCCATCCACTCTAGAGTCTTCTCCTTGAGAAGTGGTCCTC
>NW_012103621.1:1233342-1278718 GCF_000951045.1 Mandrillus leucophaeus | reverse complement strand
TGTGTGTGTGTGTGCACACATGTGCCTGTGCACAACTCTGCCTGTGTGGGGACATGTGTGTATTTGTGCTTGGACATGTGTCTGCATCTATGTGTATGTGTGCTTGAACATATGGGGGATGCATGTCTGTGATCTGAGCATGTGGACACGTGCCAGTGAATGTGTACAAGTGTGTACCAGAAGGTCTACATGTATATGTGTACAGAGAAAATACATGTGACTGTCTGCTTGGATATCCTCATGGGTATGTCTAGATAAGTGGAGGGCAGATGGGCCTGTGTGTGTGTAATGGCCCGCTTATGCATGATACATGTGTGTGTATACTAGCCTTTGTGCGTGTATGCCTGTGTAATGGCCTATGCATGCATGAATCTCTGTGTGTGTGTATAATGGCCTGTGCATACATATGTATCTGCGTGTGCATGTATAATGATCCATGCAAGTATATATGTCTGCATGTATGTGTGTATAATGGCCCGTGTATGCAAATGTATCTCTGTATGGTGGGGGGGGTCTGCGTATGTGTATAATGGTCCATGCATTCGTACAAATGTGTCTCTGGGTGTGTGTGTGTGCATAATGGACTGTGCATGCATATGTGTCTGCATGTGTGTGTGTGTGTGTGTGCACACATTCTTGCCTGCTCATGCCTATCCCCAGGCTGTGGCCCAGCCCTTTGACTGTGCCAGAGCATCTCTCATGCATAACGCATGAGCCCATCTCTAAGCAGGGCTCCCGATCAAAGGGAAATGGCATAAATAAGCCTGGTGCAGGCTCATTGCTGCTGATTGGATGTCCTTGTCTCCCTCCATGCTAAGATGCTCAGATTGGCTTCCCAGAACCTAGTCCCAGCTCCCCACTGAGCTGCTGCCCTCAGCATCAAGCGGCACCTCCCACAGCCTCCTCTGCCCTCACCCACCTTCCCTGCGAATGGCACAGTGAGGAGGGCAGAGGAGAGATACAAATGCTGTCACCTAGCTGGGATGCTGGGGCTTCATGGGCCCATGCTCACAGGAGTCTGTGGGTCAGAAACAACAACTCCACACCCCCTGCATAACCAACTCCACTTTATTGCTCTCTCTATGGTCAATTAATTCCTCTTTATGCCTGGCCACATTGTCTCCTGCCCTAATTCAAGTGAAGTTCTCTTTGCCCAGGCTCCCTGTCATCGGCAGCAGCAATGGGACTGTTACTTATGGGAGAAGAGCCTGAATGTAGATACATTAACTTGCCCCCACCTCAGATGACGAGCTAGAAGCACCACTACCCCCTGCCCCCGCTGAAGGTCCCTGGATGAACCAATTCCCTGCCTTGCCACCCCCCTGCCCTCTGTAGTTGGACTTCCTAATTAGACCTTCCTCCAGACCAGGTGATAGCCTCCTGGTTAGCACAGAATGTTTGCAGGTTAGAGCTGCAAGGAGACCTGAGATTAACCTAGAGAAACAGGCCCAGCCCATTGTCACACAGCAGATCAGTGGTGGAGCCGGTTACAAGGTCAGACATTCTGTCTTCACGCACAGTGCCCTCCCCTCCATCCACTCTAGAGTCTTCTCCTTGAGAAGTGGTCCTCCCTGCCCATGAGAGTATATGGCAAGGCTGCACTACTGTTGAACAGGAGGCAGCTCCAGGAGGAGCCATCAGATGTCTGGGAGACATTGGCAAAGTCAACAATAAGAGTAACATTTAATGAACACTTACTTTGTGCCAGGCACCACTCCAAACACTTTACCTGTATTTGTTTATTACGTCCTCAATAACAGCCCTGGAAGGTAGATTATTATAATCATCTCCATTTGACACATGATGAAAGGAAGGCCCAGAGAGGCTAACTGACTTGCCTAAAGTCCCACAGCTAGTGAAATGCAGGGCTGGAATTTGAACCCAAGCAGCCTGGCTCTAGTACCTATGCTCTTGGTCACTGTGTTCATATGGCTTCTCTAAGGACCCAGCCACAGTCCTCAGGAGGCAGTTGGGGAAAAGTGAAGCCACAGTCAGTTGACCACATACCCAGCCCTGCACAGTCCTGGCACGTCGTAGTTGCTCTAATAATACATGTTGAGTGGATGCTGTTGTTGAGTGAAAGGATGGGATTTAAAGATGGCAGTAGCCAAGTGGCACAAATGCAGGAGACAATATCGAGGACTAAGAACCCAGTGGGCAGCCTGTATTGAAGGTCCAAAGTGCAGGACAGATGAACTTCATTTCTGTGGTTAGCATGTTCCTGGTTAAGCAGCACACCGTCTTAAAAAACTCCCTGACTGAGAGTAGAACTCACAAGGGAGAGAAAACCTGTTTCTGTCCAAAGACAACAGCAGCAGGAAGCGGGACGCTGGGCTCTCGGGGGTCTCTCGATCCCTCGCCCCCACCCTGCAGCCCCATCATTCCAAAGGAAATTTCATTTGAAGAGTTGTCAGGGAGCACCAGACATCACAAACAGCATCTCCTGTGTTGTCCTTCCTCCATCTTGGAAGATAAAAATTAATTAGGAGATGAAAAAGGAGGCCTTTGAAAGCACTGTTTGGCTGTAAAAATATGTAGGCAAAATGTAAAGGAGAACATTGGGAAAGCGTGTTCTTTGCAGGGAAGGCCGCACAGCTTTGATGAGAGAGGAAGTTGGAAGACAGCTTCTCCAACCACTTAGACCTTTTTCAGTGCTGGGGGTGAGGGAGCACATAACAGGTGAGAGGGATAGTGGCTTAGGGAAGGAGTGGGAACTAGGGGCCCAAGAATGTCAGGTTACCTGGGCCCGTGGCCATTGTCAGACCCCCCTCCTTACACAGCTTCAGTCCTAGCATCTGACCTGGGCATGCTCTCAGAGAGGTCACCCGGCCCACCCCCTGCCTCCCAGCTACATGACAGACCCTTCCCTGAGCTGGAGGGCCTAGGAATATACTCCCCAAACTCAGCTTCCAGCTTCTCCTGACCCATCTGCTGGCCTCTCTCACATACAGCCTTAGCCCTGCCTTCAAGCAGAAGCAGGTAGGGGGACCAAAACATAATGCCCAGGCAAAATTCAGTGTGGTGCCGCCTGTCGTCATCAAGTTACATCAGTTTTAAAGTTAGACAGACCAGGATTTGAGTCTGGGGTGATGTCTCTGCTGGTGACCTTAGGCAAGTCACTTCACTTCTCTGGGCTTCCATATGCTCCCCTGTATGACATACTTATTTTCACCATGCAGCAATTGGCAAGAGGGTTCAGTGAGGTCCTGTATGTACAGTGGTTAGCTCAGAGCCAGGCATACAGGAGGACTTAGGTCAAAGGCTTTCTCTTCTGCAGAGCCCTCCAGTTGGCTGAATACAAGCCAGAGAAGCAGGCTGGACACTTTCCTCTTGCCCCGAAGTTCCCTCCTGGCGCAGATTACTTAACTGGAGCACACTGGAGATGACCAGCTAATGGGCACCCACTTTGTGGAGCTCTTGAGATTATTAAATGGGATAATTCGTGTATTTACCTCACAGCATTACCTGGCACGAAGTAGGCGTGCCGTGAATGCTAACTTTTTATTGTTTATTGTTGCAGACTGGTGATACACAGGCCTGTGCAGCCTATAGACATGATTTGGAGGGGCCACGCATTGCTTATTAATATATGCATATTTTTTAAAAACATCAATTGCAGGAGTTCTCAGCAGCTGAGAGGCAATGTTTATCTCCAGTTTACAGACTCCCACCCAGCCTTCTTTAGTTACTTAAATACCTGGCCTGGCCCCTGTCGGCATTTGAGTTTTTACCCCGTTAAGTGCCGTAGCCACTCAGCGCTATAGAGAATTTTCTCCCCAGTTTCTAGATGAGAAAACTGGGCCTTAAGGAGAATTAAGGAGCCTTAAAGGGAAAGAGTGACTCCGGCCACCTATGGAGCCTTAGAGGCGGGCTCTGTATTCAACACTTCACACCCTTTGTCTTGTTCAATGTTCACGATCACCCTAAGTAGCAGGTACTCTTACAACACCCGTTTTACAGATATGGAAAGTGAAGCTCAGAGAGGTGACGTCGCTTGTCTGTGGTCACAGAAGGAGCAGGCATTTGAGTCCAAGCTGGTGTGACCCCAGAGTGTAGTAGAGCTGACCCCTCTCACTACCTCCACCCCCAGCCTGCAGCCCCCCACAAGCAAGCCTCAGGCATGTGCAGCCAACAGGGGCCGCTGCCAGGATGGGGTTGAGCAAGGAGCTAGACTGTCCTTACCAGGGGGCCTGTAGCAGTGGGCAGAGGCAGTGGACTCTAAAGAGGCCTCCTGTCTCCATAGAAATGACCCAAGAGAAATGATTAACTGCTCAAGTCCATGGATCCAGTAAGGCCAAAGATTCCACACTCAGAGATAAGAAAGCCATTTAATATGGAAAAAGGTCTCCTTTCCAGGATGGAAAACACCCAAGGTCTTGTATGCAATCCCATCGCTACTGCATCTCTGCACACATTCCCTGAAACTCAGCTCCCTTTTGAATTGCTCTATATATATGTAGACTTATATACATTCTCTTGTACAGAAATGTTAAATTCTCAAGATTAAGTATCTTCAGTCAGGGAAAATCAATTTGCTTCCTTGAGGAGGCTGGAATTGAAAGTCGTGAGCCTGGAATTTACTTTCTTGCCAATTTTACTGATAAAAAAAGCATCTCTGTCCTGGCACACCGCCGTGTATTGGTTGTTCCAGATAATTCCATTAGTTGATTTGGGTGACTAGCCCTGAAACAATCCTTAGTAAGGTTCTCTCCAGGGCCGGGACAGGCAGGATGACACAGGAGCTGTAGGTATGTGGGACTTTATTCCCTGGGGTGGTGATGATAGCTCTGGCCAGTGATGGCAACTCAGGCCTGTGATGGCAACTCTTCCAGAGATGGGAGAGAGGAACCTGGGGGTCCATGAAGGGCCCTGGATTTATCTATCCCTGCTTAGACATGCCAGAAGGAACCCTTTCAGGGTTGTGCCCCAGAATCACTGAACTACTCAAGGACAGAAGGACAGCACTTAAGGGGAAGCAGAGACCATGTGCAGATGAGGTTGAGAATGGGGGCCCCAAGGTAGAAGACGAGGGCAGTGGGGACCATTCTAGGAAAGCAGATTTCAGACCCATCTACCTGAAGGTGATGGAGATAATAATGTAGTTGGTACTGGAGCCAGGAGTCTCTTAAAATTAACGTCACAGCCAGCTTCATGCCTTGTTTTCACCTTCCATCTCCACTGGCCCAAGCTCTCTGTTGTCCTTTCCCGTCTTCCTCATTCAGTTCCTTTACCCGCTGGTGCCTTTCTTGTGTCTTTCCTCAGAGCCCATCTGCCTCAACACTCCCTTCAGCCCCCAACCGAATTTTCTGTCTCCATCTATGGTGTTGTGTTACTGGAAAGAGCATATGGTTTGGTGTCAGGCAGGCCTGTATATAAGAGGAATAAAGTGTTGGGGTATGGGGAGGATACAAGGAGGAGTTTAGAGAAAGAGAAGTTCTTAACCCATTCTGAGACAGAAGGAGTAGGTGGGGCTTCCTGAGTGATTCATTGTCAAGTTACTTTTCTAAAGACTTGAGATTTATTGGATGGATGACTGAGAGGGTGGGTGACTTGGGAGAGTGAGTGGGTAAGATGGGTGAGGAGGAGAAAGGGATGGATGATTGGGGGATGGATAGGTAGGTAAGAGAACAGATGGATGGATGGATAGATAGATGGTTGGATAGATGGTTAAATGGATGGATGGATAAGTAATAGGTGGATAGTCAGAGTAGTTGAATTAACTAGTATGTAGATGGTGTGTGGATGGTAGCATGATCAGATATGTTAGTGGATGGATGGGTGAGTGGTTGGATGGATGGATGATGGGTGCGTGGATGGGTAGGTGGGTGGATGGATGGATGGATGGATGGGTCGATGGGTGAATGGATGGGTTAACAGGTGGATGGAAGGATAGATTAGATGGGCAGATACATTAGGAGGTCTGATTGCTTCATCTACCTTTGGTTCTCACCTCTAGTAGAAGAGGGAGAATTGGGAAAGCAGAAGAGACAAGGATGGAAAGGAGCTGAAGAACTGCAGTCACTGGAGGGAGAAAAGTATTTAGGTTCCAATAACCAGGATGGTAGAGTATCGGGAACATGTGTATCTGGCAAAGCAGGGATGAGTGGGCTAGGATACTTTGATTACAGGAATAGTTCGAATTGATGATTATTTGACTAAGCAACTATATTGGGAGCAGAAGTTGCTTATGTGAGTATGTGGTTGAGAGGGTGCATAAGTTATCTATTGCTGCATACCAAATTACCTGAAACTTCATGTTTTAAAAGAACATTTGCCGTCTCACAGCTAGTGGGTCAGGAATCCAGGCAGTTTCGCTAAGTCCTCTGGCTCAGGGTCCCTCATGGGGCTGTAGTCAAGGTGTTGGCTAATGCTACAGTTATTTTAAGGCATGTTTTCCAAGCTCACTGCATGCTTGTTGGTAGGACTCAGCTCCTCCCAGGTGATTGAACTAAAGGCTTCAGTTTTTCACTGATAGCTGGCCAGAGGCTGCCCTCTGTTTCTTGCCCTGGGAACCTCTCCATAGGGCAACTCACAACATGGCAGCCAGCTTCCATCAGAGTGAGACGAGCCAGAGAGAGTACCAGTCACAGTCTCCTGTAACCTAATTTTGGACATGACATCCCATCACTTTTGTGGGGAGTTAAAAGCAAGCCACTAGTTTCAGCCCACATTCAAGAAGAGGGGATTACACAAAGGTATGAATACCAGAGATGGGGATCACTAGGAGCTTTCTACAACAGGAAAATCTGGGGAGACGGTGTAGCGGAGTGAGAAAGGAACAGAGGGAGTAAAAGAAATTGGAGGTGGAAGAATCTGCTTATCGGAAATTTTCCAGAAAATAAGAAACAACTGGGGAGGTGGAAGAGCTGAACATCAGGAAGATTTTTAAGGGCAAGAATATTGAGTGGGGCACAACCTGGGCCACAGGAAGCGCTGAGGTGGAAGAATAGCTGGGGAGGTGGGAGAGCAGAGAGCACAAAAGGCTTGGAGGCAGAGGTAAGAGAGTCCTGCGGAGCTGGAGTAGCTGGAGAGCAGCAATGGCTGAAAGAAGGGCAGGCTGAGGATCAGGAGGAGCTGGGAGAGGCCAGTGAGAGCTGCAGGCATTTGGGCCCTTTCATGCCTTTGGCTTTGGGGCAGGTAAATTTGTAGGTTGGGGAGTGACTGCTTATCTGTGAAGGTGCCCCCAGCCCTGTGCCCAAAGGAGGCATCACTGGCACTCAGCTGACAACGGTGCTCAGATGTAATTCCAAGGGGTCCTGCCTGTGGCTTTGGTGCCCCTTCCTGTTCCCACTGCTCTTCCTCAGGGCATGTTTGGGTCTCTAGAAGCCAGTTTAGGAGGGCACAGCTTTTGTCAGAGCTAGGAAGCACCCGGAGAATAGAAAGTACACTTTCCTCCCAGGCTCCACAGCCCCCTCCCAGCAGGCACGGCTTCTTCCCCATCCCCCTGCCCATGCCCTAGTCCTGCGCCAGCCTTTTCAAGTGCACCCATGCCATCAGGCACACTGGAGCTGGGCTGGGTGCCAGTCAGACAGGCTGACATCACAGACAGGCACAGCTAGACTTGGAACCAGCCGGGCTCAGTGGGGCCTGCAGAGCCACCTGTTCCCCTGAGATCAGCCAGGGCAGGGCTGATCCCTGCTGGGAGCAGGCAGTTGGCAAAGCACTAAATTCCCAAGAAATCTCATGAATGCCATGCACCCTGGTCTGCAGTCTCCCCAGGCAGCAAGGGACACTCAGCCCTTGCCCTCCTCTCTCCTGGCCCCAATAACCTCTCTTTGTCTCCCCAGGGTAGGCATAGCATCCTACCTCTTGGACCTGGTCTTAGGGATTCTGGTTTGCTCATGCAACAGTGTCCAGCCCAGGACCCTACAGCCCTGAGCACTGGTGCAGCTAAAGGGGGCTTGCAGACCACCTCCTCTGACTGCCCTTACTTTTTTCCCCCTCTGCAATTTGCACCCTGTTCCTTCCTCACAGTAATGAAGTAGAACATGTTTGAGGCAAAATCTTCCTCTGAAACAGGACATAAAAGAGGCTTCCATTGGTTGAAGCGAAAGGGGAGGCCCAGAACCCACTCAGCTTTGCCCCGAGGAGCAGCTGTCTCTCTCCCTCCACCCTCACAGTGGTTTCTGTGAGGCAGGGCAGCTGAGGGGTTAGGGGTATGGACTCCGGAGCCAGATGGCCTGAGTTTGAAGCCTGACTTTGCTACTTAGTGCCTGGATAAACTTAGGCAAGTGACTTAGCTGTGCCTCAATCTTTTTATCTGTAAAATGGGGCTCATGATGGTACCTGTCTCCTGTGATCGCTGTGAAGAATCAATGAGTTAATGCAGGTAGAGCACTTAGAACAAAGCCTGAACATGCTAACTTTTAATAAATTTTAGGGAAAGAAAATCCATGTTTAAAGTCAGTTTGAAGACCACTCGTGCCATGGTCAGGGTTTCCAGGAAGCAGGCCTGAGTCTGCAGTTCTGCTTTATCCCTCGCCAGCAGTGTGTTTGGGGACCTTTGCTCCCAGGGCCTCAATTTCTATATCGGAGCACCGTGTAGCACTCCCTTTCTCTGAAGACTGTGGACCGAGTTCAAGGCCCCAACCCCCGCTGAGCAGGATATGCAGTGCTTGGTCCCTGGTGTGGCTAGTAACAGTGTGTGCATCACCCCTTCCCTCGCGGCCCAGAAATCCAAGATCTCCACCTTCGAGAAGATGTGGGCCTTCATGAGCAGCAAGCCCTCGGCGCTGGTGAAGAACAACGAGGAGGGCATCCAGAGGGCCCTGACGGCCGACTACGCGCTGCTCATGGAGTCCACCACCATCGAGTACGTCACGCAGAGGAACTGCAACCTCACCCAGATTGGGGGACTCATTGACTCCAAGGGCTACGGCATCGGCACGCCCATGGGTGAGCAAGGGGCTGCGTGTGGGAGGGGCAGGGGTGTGGGCAGAGGGGGAGCTCCACCCCCGTGTCCACTCACGCTCCCTCTCGCAGCTCATTCCATGGGGCTGATAAAGGTGACATTTTCTTTTTCTCCCTTTTCTTTTCTTTCTTTTTTTCTTTTTTTTTTTTTTTTAAGGCGGAGTTTCACTCTTGTTGCCCAGGCTGGAGTGCAGTGGCATGACCTTGGTTCACCGCAACCTCCGCCTCCTGGGTTCAAGTGATTCTCCTGCCTCAACCTCCCGAGTATCTGGGATTACAGGCATGCGCCACCATGCCTGGCCAATTTTGTATTTTTAGTAGAAATGGGGTTTCTCCATGTTGGTCGGGCTGGTCTTGAACTCCCGACCTCAGGTGATCTGCCCGCCTTGGCCTTCCGAAGTGCTGGAATTACAAGTGTGAGCCACCGTGCCCGGACATAGGTGACATTTTCTCAGCCCAGAAGCAGAGGGATGGAGCTGCATGCCTTTTGAGGGTGGCCCTGACCTAAGCAATGAGAGCTGGGACAGACATAAGGTTCAGGGACAGTTCCCAGAGGCCATTCCTGCCTTCCCTCTCCTGCCCCTGCTGATGCAGCTCAGGGGCACTGGGCCTTCAGGGAGCCCACAGGGACTGATACACGATGAGTACGACCTCCCTGCTCAAACAGGACATTTCCACCCAGCCAGATGCCATGTGTTGATTTAAAGAGGACTCACAGGGATAGGGCCCCCCTTTTATGAGCTGATCCAGAGGGCTAGTGGTGGTGGCCTGACCAGGGTGTTGGCAGGGCCAAACACAGCATGGGCCACACGCCACTGATGGCTAGGGGTCCCTTCTCCCTGCTCAGGCTCCCCATACCGGGACAAGATCACCATCGCCATCCTGCAGCTTCAGGAGGAGGACAAGCTGCACATCATGAAGGAGAAATGGTGGCGGGGCAGCGGGTGCCCTGAGGAGGAAAACAAAGAGGCCAGTGCCCTGGGGATCCAGAAGATCGGGGGCATCTTCATTGTCCTGGCCGCCGGGCTGGTCCTCTCTGTGCTGGTGGCCGTGGGCGAGTTTGTGTACAAGCTCCGCAAAACAGCAGAGAGAGAGCAGGTAAGCCTTAGAGCTTGGAGCCTGCACAGGACGTGGAAGGAGATCCACGCTGACTTCACCCCTCTATGTGCCAGGCACACAATAGTGTCTCATCGCAGCCTCACAACAGCTCACCCTGTATCCAGTGGGCCAGCAAGCCCTGCCACTCTACCTCTGTCCTGACCTAGCACTTTTTTCCATCGCTGTTGCCCCACCCCAGGCCAAGCCCCATCACCTCCTGCCTGGATTATGCCGCAGCCTTCAAACTGGCCTTCCAGCCTCCACGGTTCCCCAGCACCATCCACAATTCACACAGCAACCGGTGCCTTGTTTAAAACTTAACTCAAACCATATCATTCTCCTGCATAAAACCCTCCAGGGTAATTGTTGAAGGTGGGTGATGGTTGCATAGTGGTTCATTATACCATTCTCTCTACCTTTGCATATATTTGGAAATTTCCATAATGAAAAGTTTAAAAAGGAAAAGTTAACAGGCTTGGCCCAAGCATATAGACAGTAGAACTAGGCTCAAGCCTTCTGATTAATTCAAGCATGGTCGGGCAGTAGTTCTGGGTCCCAGTAGCAAATTAGAATCACAGGGAGAAAGTTTTCAAGTGCTAATACTCTGGACTCACTCCCAGAGACTCTCTGTTTTAATTGGTCTGTGGTGGAGCCAGCATTGTGCTTTTACAAAAGCCTGCAGGGTGATTTAAATGTGTGCCTGAGTTAAGGGCCGCTGGGCGGGGGGGAAGCACAACTCACAGAGAAGTTCAAGGAGATTGCAGTTAAATTATATATAGAGGGGCCCATTATAAACAAGCAACTTACATATCCGTAAAAAACGAAATGGAATCCTCTATAACCAGCAAGCCTCAGTCAACAAAGAGGAGGGGAAAAGATAATACTCGATGTTGGAATTTGCAAGGGTGGAAGGGAAGGGACACTGTCCAGCATTGCTGAGGGAAGTCTATGCAGGTACTTTTCTGGAAGGCAACTTCATGGTATGTTCAGAGTCTTCCACAGTATCCATACATTTTGGCCTATCAATTTCCACTTTTAGAAATGTACCATGTGTAAGTGGTCAAAGATAGACACGGTTTTATTTACAAGGAAATTTGCTGAAGTGTAAATTATAACACGAAAAGATGGCAGGGAGGGGTAAACACCTAAATGTCTAACAACAGAGAATGGTTCTCTGTTGATACAAAATTATGATACATCAAAAAAGAACAACAACCAAATTCTCTGAGAATTCCCATTACAGTTAAAAGGAGCTCCCGGCCGGGCACGGTGGCTCACGCTTGTAATCCCAACACTTTGGGAGGCCGGGCCGGGCGGATCACAAAGTCAAGAGATCAAGACCATCCTGGCCAACACTGTGAAACCCCGTCACTACTAAAAGCACAAAAATTAGCTGGGCATGGTGGCTTGCACCTGTAATCCCAGCTACTCAGGAGGCTGAGGCAGGAGAATCGCTTGAACCCAGGAGGCGGAGGTTGCAGTGAGCCAAGATCGGGCCACTGCACTCCAACCTGGAGACAGAGATTTCATCTCAAAAAAACAGGAGCTACTCATTCCACCAAAAAGCCTAAAGGATCTATCTACTCCACTTCTCTGACCACCTCCTTCCCTCACTCTCTTCCCCTACTCTGCTCCACACACACTGGCCTCTTGTTCAGTCCTGAACACACCAAGCACATTTCTGCCTTAGGCCCTTTGCACATGCTGCTCCTGGAATGCTCCACCCTCAGAGGGTATGTTCTTGACATCTTCTGGCCATTCTTGTTTCAGTTCCAATGTTACCTCCTCAAGTAGCCTTCATTACCTGCCCCCATTCCCAGTCCCTCTCTATCCCATTTCACTGCTTGATTCTCTTCCTAATAGCTATCACTGTCTGAAAGTATTTATTTGTTCACATGTTCATTATCTGTTCCCTCCCATCGTTAGACTGCAAGCTCCCTGAGTGGGCTGCGACTTCATCCGTCTTCTTCACTGCTGCATGCCTAACGCCTGGAGCAGTGCCTGGCACATAGTAGGGTCGCATTAAATATTTGTGGAATGAAGAAAGGGAGGCAAGGAGGGATGACGTTCTGCATGTAGTAGGTGAGGAAAGGGAAGCCTGAAGGAGTCACAGCTGGTAGGAGGCAGAGCAAGAATTCAAAGCCTAGTCCCCTGCACACAAGTGACCTGGTGCTAGTGCCCTGGCCTCACTGGGTAAGTTGAGCTATCAACAGCCCCCACTGCCTTCCATGCAAGCTGCAGGACAACCTCTGGAAGCCACCATCATCAGATACCTGTGGGAAATGCTGCGCTCCTGCTGTCCCTCTTGGCTCTGTGCAGGGACCCAGGCCAGAAGGAGGTCCCTGACACCCAACAGCCCTACAGGGACCTGCCTCCCAGTTTCCCACCTCAAGAAACATGTGCTGAACTTCCCTGAGTGAGAAGATACTGATTCTTCCCCTTAGTTGGAAGCCCTTCCAGGAGAAAGTTTATCCATTCATTCGTCAAATGTTTCTTCAGTCCTGACCCTGGGCCAAAGCTAGTGCTTTGGTCAGGGCTCGGGAGTTGGGCTCATGGGGATAAAACTGGCTGGTTCCTGCCCTCTGAGTCCAGTGAAGAAAAACGGCACAGGTAAACCAGAGCTCCTCAGACGTTAATGTGCATGCCATTTAGAACCTCAGTTTGCTCATGTGTAAATGAGGTTAAGATGATGCTTCACCTACCTTAGTCTCCAAATAAGAATGTCAGGTTTCGTAGACTGCTGCACAAACTAATCACCTTACAGGTGGCAGAGGGATGGGTGGGGTGAAGGTATGAGAAAGATGGGTAGCCTTAGCACAGACTCTGGGAGGAAGGGGCAGAACTGGCTGGAGTTACAGGGCCGGGCATCACTCTGTGCCTCTATTCCGACCCCTCTCCTCCACCCTTCTGCAGCGTTCCTTCTGCAGCACCGTGGCCGATGAGATCCGTTTCTCCCTCACCTGCCAACGTCGAGTCAAGCACAAGCCGCAGCCTCCCTTGATGGTCAAGACTGACGCCGTCATCAACATGCACACATTCAATGACCGCCGGCTTCCCGGCAAGGACAGCATGGCCTGCAGCACATCCTTAGCCCCTGTGTTCCCCTAGGCACAGCTGGGGTGGGGACCACAGGCCTGGGGGCTGGGCAGAGGAAAGCAAAGGAGATTGGAAGGAACGTCCCCTGTCCTCACACTGGGCTTGGGGACCAGAGCTGCCACCTGCCTGTTGGGCCAGAAGCCTCCTGCCCTTACCTGCCAGGAAGCCAACAGGCTCTCAGGCCAGCTGCTTGGGCTTCATCCTCCTCAGATCTTCTGTGGGTTTCTAAAGCTGCCAGCCGAGATAGCCAAGGCCAAAGGAAGCACATGCCTCTCTCAGGCCAAACTCACCCGCCCCTCTACTCTCCTCCAGAGTCAGAAGTTTCTGCCATGGCCCTGCAGAGGCCACAGAAAATGGAAGACATCTCTTATGTTACCATTTCTTCCCCAAGAGCCCAGGCCTCCGTCAGTTGACCATGAGGCCAGAGACACAAGCCTTTGGCGCCTTAAGGAAGTTCTAGCATGGCTGCCAATGGGAGTTCATGGTGAGGGATGCCCATCCCATATGCCTGGGCAGAAGGAAGACTTCATCCCTCTGGGGCTGTTCACATGGTCCTGATCTTCTGGACTTGGCACCACCCCTGGCAGCCCCTGTTTTGGCAGAGTTGAAGACAGAGTCACACGGGGAAAAGAGGAGCTTGGGGTATGGGAGAGAAGAGAATGCACAAACAGAAGTCGCCATTTTGGATTCTTATGGACAATGACCCAGTGGTTCCTAATGCTCTAGGAGGTCTCTAAGAATATAAGTGGGGAGTGGCCACAGAAAATTCTTCTCGGCTTTCTGGCCAGAGGAGAGAAGACCCCCTGAATCTCTAACAAAGGATGCCCAAAGACTCAGCCGATATTTGAAGCCCAGCAGAGGAAAAGCAGATTCCACGGAAGTCCCACCGGCTCTTGTGCCAATGGATCTCACCTTCCTGGTTAGCAAGTTGTTATCTAAACCCTGTTCGCATTTGGAAACCTGGGCTCTTTGCCATCTTCTCATCAACAACTCCCCATTCCTAGCTGGTTAACCTTGGCCTTCCTCTGTCTTTTTGAAAGAAAAGAGTTGATTGAAGTGAAAGTCAAGTTGCCCCTCCTCAAAAAGGAGTCAGTGTCCTACTACACAGGCTAACTTGGGGCTAGGTGGGGGAAACCAGAAGGGACCAAAAGAGCTTCTGGTCTCCTAGACTTACCAAATGTAGAGATGCTCCTCAGAAAAAGAAAGTTTCTAGGGACATAATATCATAGCTGGCAGAGGCCCCAAGGGTGGGGAGGAAGAAGCTGCCTCCTGGAGAATTAACCAAAGACCCCACACAGAGACACGAGGCCATCCTGGCCCCTTGTCTGTTGTCCAGAGCAACTATGACCTTGTGGGGCTTGGGGAAGACAGTAGAGAAGCAGCAGCAGGTTGGGGACCAGCCAGGGGGTGGACCAGATGATCTATGAGTTCCAGCTTGCTGTGACGAATGCTCTAGAGGTCTGTAACTTTAAGAGTCTTGGAAAAGAATGAGACATGAAGGATTAGGAACAAAGTGTCCTTAAAGAGAACACGATGGGCCAGCAGGTTTGCCATGGCCAAGGATGGA
The DNA here is from genome assembly GCF_000951045.1 of Mandrillus leucophaeus. NCBI lineage: Eukaryota > Metazoa > Chordata > Mammalia > Primates > Cercopithecidae > Mandrillus > Mandrillus leucophaeus. The sequence continues at coordinate 1,264,047 of NW_012103621.1, read as the reverse complement.
CGGCAGGCTTTGAACAGTGCAGGGAGGTTCTGGGGATTCTGGATGAGAACTGGGGCACACCAGCCACTCCACTCCCACCTCTGTCCCGTGCTGCTTGGGAAGCCCGGTTAGGGAAGAGCTACATTTGGATCTCAAGGGCTTTCTCATCTGGGTGAAGGGTAATCTCTAGCAAAGCAGGAGACCACAGTGGGCTCATGTGATAAACACTGTCCCTCTTCCAGACTGTGAACTGCAGGGCCAAACCAGCGGGTGCCCAAAATCCCAGCAGTTCTGGCTGGCTATGTACATTGGACGAGGGAGAGGAGGGCTAGACACACACCAAAGCCCCATGCATGTAATGTTAGGAAAAGCCATGCTGTCATAAGCTTCAGGGTACCGAGGGCGTGTGCATGTGTGTCTGTGTCTTTGTGTTTGTATGTGTGAACTTCAGGGGCTGGGGCACAGGACAGATCTGGACATAGAACATAGTCCAGGCCATGAAATAATAGGTGAATCCTTGGGGATCTGATGTGTGCATATGCGTGTGTATGTGTATCTGAGTGAGTTGGGGACGAGGGAGACAATCTGGGTGAGCAGCAAGGCCCCATATATGTAAAAACCAGAGAAGCCATGTCATGTTGGGGCCCTGGTGAGTATGCATATGTAAGCATGCATGCACACGTGTGTGCATGCTGGTGTGTGTGTGTGTGCATATGTACACTGAATGGCATAGGATGAAGGACAGGATCATAACTGCAGCTAGCCAAATATGCATAAAAGGAGAAGCCATGTCACTAAGGGGTCCGTGTGCGAGTGCATGTGCACACATGTGTACAGGCATGTGTGCACAGTGGGGAGCAGGGGGAAGGCCAGGACCAGAGAGTTGTGTGACATGGGTCAATGCGTGCTGTAGACAAGAAGTCATGTGGAGTTGAAGTTTCCGAGTGTATGCGGGACACACACATGTGTTCCAGGTCACGGTGGAAGCAGAGACAGACAATCAGGAAGGCCAGGCACCAGGGTCTGTTTGCACTTCTGTCATGGGAGAGATCATTTGTCACAGAGAGTCACCAAGGTTGCATGGGCACACTTGCCAGGAGATGGGGGCGCAACCCTTCGAGGGCTCATGGTGCTGATGCCTTTGCTGTAGACATCATGTCCTGTTTGAAGGGAAAACTTTTTTTTGTAATTCCCAGGTAACAGGATTCTAATGAAGGTATTTGCCAATTTGCTGTCAGCAAACACAATCATTAACCACCGTCTTATTTTGTCCAGTACAGTTTCATAGCACGTGCCTCATTCTTGCTCTTGTCTCACACATGTGTTTTGTGCGTGATGCTACATGAGCATGTTCTTCTGAGGCTATGCATATATGTGGATTGTGACAGGAGGAAGAAGTGGTGAGAATTTTTATAAAAGGAACAAAGAATAGTGGATAAATAGAGGCACAATTCAATTAGAGAAATCCCCCAAAAGGTACGGACTGGTCTTTAGACTCCTGTGTGGAAGCAGGAGGGCACGCTGCCTCATCTCCTCTCCCGTGCAAGCCTGGCATCCTGAGGTTCAAGTGTTGTCAGTGTGGCTGTTATTTGACTTCTGGTCAATGTCCTGCGTTTGTCCTACAGACCAGCCTAGTATTAAAAGTGCAGTGGGGACCACTGCTGCCCAAGCATGAGCTCTGTCCGGGGGGACTGAAAGTGATGCTACATCTGTGAGGGGGAACGGAGTAGGAAAGTGTTTCCAGTGAGGCAGATCTGGTGTTTTTTTAAGTTTAGGTCTGTCCTGCCAGTGGGCATGGAGCTGAGCTGGGGCAGGTGCATACGTGTGTGTATGTGTGTGTATGCACGTGTAGTGTGTGTGCACACACAGGCACTGAGAGGTGATGGGAAACATGAAAGCTTGTTTGGAAGGAGCAGAAGATGGAATCTGCCTGAGCAGATACTGGACTGCCCCTGCGTGGTGCCACATGCCAGCCCTGAACAGAAGAATGTCCCCACCTCATCCCCAAATGCCAGTGCCTCCTCTCCACCTGCTCAAGCTGGCCAAGTTGAGGGGCAGTGGTAAGAAGACACTGACCCCACCACCCCTGCTGAGGCCCTGAGGCTTAAGGACAGTGAGCCCTCCCAATCACTCTCCACTTGTCCTGCTGCTGGTTTCTCTGCTCTGGACAGAAGAAAATCCTCAGAGCGTTGTCAGTGTTCAGGTGGCCCCATGCTGCAAGAGTCTCTCGAGAGGGGAGATGCCACCTTGGCCAATGTGCTGACTTTGAGTGTCTGAGGGGTAAGAGGGCCACCCCCTCCTCACAGCCAAGACTCTGTCTAAGCTGGAAGCACAATCTGGCTCCACCCCCAATCCCTGCCATGCCGCAGGCCCTGGAAAATGGGAATCCTGGCCCAGGCCGGGGGAAAGGGCCAAACGGGTTAGAAGTTGCTCCCTCTCCACCAGGTGTGCGCTCACCAAGAACAATCAAAAGCTCCCTTTCTGCCTACTTTTCCAGGGATAGTGGGTCTGGGGGGTGGGTCATAGCTTCCGCTTCGTCACTCAGCTTGAAGTTGGTCCCTCCCTGACCCACTCCCAGCTACATGCACAAACATCTGAAAGGAGGCTGGCCTCTGTGGCTCACATCTGGAATGTTCCTGTGTGGATACCCATCTGCAAAGGGGCTAGAGGTTTGAACAAACAGCTGCATGGACTTACCATCTGGGATGGGCCCAGCCCCATGGACAGATACAAGAAATAAGCCCAACTCTGTGGGCAGGTCTCTGGATTAGACACATCTGAAAGTTGCAGGTCAGGTGGACACATCTGGAAGGGGCCCAGCTGCTGGCCGCCATGGAAGGGCCGTGCCCTCTGTCCCCATGGCAGTTTACAGCAAGCCCTCCCTTCAGTCCTGAATTTGCCCTGGAGTTAAAGTTTCAGAGCTGAGGTCATACATAAAGTCACAAAACTTTTAGGTAGAAGGTTAATGTTCTGTACAATATATATATGAATGTAAAATGTATATATATACTGTATATATATATATATGCACAGTGTATATATGACCTGTAGCCCATGTGTATACAACCCTTTCTTGCACGTCTGCACACAGAGTGTACATAACCCAGCCAGCATGGGTGGGGACCAGGTGAGAGATGGGGGCTGCAGCAGCAAAGTCTGGGACGGAGGTCTCAGAGAGCCCCTTGGGGTGAGGAAGGCCCTCCACACATCAGAGCTCCAGACCCTGAAGAAGAGGGCAGAGCTCCATGGTGCTGCCAGGTGAGTCCTGCACCGCCAGGGCCTCCTGTGGGAGGGGCAGGATTGGCCAACGGACCTCATCTCCATCCGAGCCTGTCTGAGGCAGGACAGCCAGGTGTGTCTGAGAAGCAATGTCATGCTAGTACTCAGCCCCTGTGCCAATATTACATTCTAGTTCCGGGGCAGTTCATCAGGAGCAGAAGGGCTGGGAAAGAGCAGACCACTCCCCAGGCGTATTCTCACACCTGCCTGCAGAATCGCAGGTAGGTTTCAGGCTCCACCTAGGATACCCTAGAAGGTGGGGCTAGTCTCGGTAGCAAAAGCCTCTGCCTCTGATTCTCACCCACTTGCAGAAGCAGTCACAACTTGCACACAACACAGCTCACAGCTAGGGAAAGCACCTGTTAAAGAGAATGCCCCCAGGGCATGGCCAGCATGCTGATACAGTGTTCCCATGCCCCTGTTATTGATCCTGTCCTCCTGCCTTCTAGAACAGTGGACCTCACATCACCTCCCAGATTGTCTCCATTTTATGAATCAAAACTCTGAGACCTCCAGACATGAAGAAGCAGCCATAGATTCAGTCAAATGCCAGCCAAGGGTTTGCCTCACCTCAGACAACCTCCCCAGCCCCATTTGACCCAGAGACCAGCTGCCAGGGAGTGACCTCAGAGCCAGAGAGGTGAAAGATGAGAGGCAAGAAGGTAGCTCCTAGCCTAGCACGGCCCAGGCTCCATCTATCTGCCCTTCTGTCCCCTGCGGCATCCTGGCAGGGCAGCTGGCAGAGTGCCCCCTCCCCAGGAGGCTGCAGACCTCTGTCCCTGGCTCAGCCAGATCGGTCTGTTCTCTGCAGTTCCATTCCTTTAGCCTCTTTTGCAGGTCTGAGCATCTCTGGAGCATGCAGGGGAGGAGATATCTGAAGTGGGCTTCCGTGCAGTCAGCAGCCTGCCCCAGCTTCGGCCTCGGGTGTCAGGCTGGTCTGCCTGAACTCTGGGTCTGCCTCTGGGGCCCTGACCAAGCACGCCTGACTCCAGCCCCATGAGGAGCATCCCGTCTTGGTTCCATAGGAATCATGGGCCCTCTTACCACTGTGCGTCAAGTCCCCATCCCATCTCTGCCTGGGCCGACTTCCTGGTTGGGCCTCCCATGGTAGGGGCCTCAGTTCCCAGGCTCTGGGCTGAGCCCCCAGGCAGCACCATGGGCCTCTGAGACCCTAGACCTGTCCCACCACCCAGACCAGAGTGCCTGGAAGCCCCCTACTCCCACTCAACATGGTTCCCACACACTGGTCTCTGGGCCATTCAGGGGATGCCCTTTGTGGACATGCAGAATTTCTATGAATATAGTTTTTTGTAAACATTTTGTAACAATTTGGGTTTCATAGTAACTGTGTTACTTGCCAATCATTCTAGGCTGATGTAAATAAATTTCCAAACAAATCCGATTATTTTCCTTTTTAAGACACTGTGATATATCAAAGTGCACAGTTTGCTGTATGAAGTAATATGGTTTTAAATTTTAAATAAAATGTTTCTAGAAAACAGGGCTCCCTTGAGGTGTGTTTTCTGTTTCTCTTCTCTCCTTAGAACCAGAAGGTGCTGGACGATGAACTTTTGTCATCTTCCCCCAGGGATGACTGTGTCCCAGGCAAGAGACACTGGAGGCGGGTGGCTCCGGCCAGCCTCCTGGTTCAGACATTGAGGATGTAGGGTCTGTCCTTGGGACTGTCTGACCTCTATCTTCCCTTCCCTTGGCAACACCCCTCCCCAACTCATCTCCATCCACACACTCCCTTGGGAGTTGCCACATACTTATTCGTGTGGCCCCGTCCCTTTGGTCATAGCTGGTGAGGTCAGGTGGACACCTTATCCCAGCTTGGCCAGAGTCTCGCCTGAGCTTTTTCAGACTGGAAATGAGAAAGCTCTATGTCAGCTGCCCTTTGGAGCCGGAAACTGCTCATACAATCAGAGTTCAGGGCAGGGCGTTTCCAGCAGGAAGGGATTCAGTATGGAGGTTTATAAAACCAGTGGAAGAGATGAGGGAGCCTGGCCAACTCGGGCCTCCAGGAATGGCTCCCAGAATAATACAGAACTGACCCACTAGGGCATGACCACCTCTGAGGTGGGAGGAAAGACACCCCAGAGCTGCAATCCAGGGTCCAGGAAGTCCATCAAGACACTGGGGCCGCCACCACCCCACATCATGGTGCTCCTCAGCACCCAAGAAGTTGGAGATGAGTAGTGGACTGAAGCTGCTGAAAAATCTCATGTTCCCATGACAGAAACAGCCCAAAGGGGAGTGGGAAGGTGGCCTCTGCCTCACCTCTGCCTCCAACTCTCGTGCAAACAGACTGAATTGGTAGAGACCCTTTCCAACCAGAATCCTCCATGTTATCCTATGACATCATCTTAAAAATAGCTCATGGTTATTGAGCACTTTCCATGTGGCAGGTGCTGGCTAAGCTCCTAACACATATGATCTACTTTGAATGAAAGATGTCCCTCAGACCCTGACACATCTCAGACCCTGACTCTGCACAACCTTTCAGTCCAAATGCCCACCACCCTTGACACGGAATTAAGTATCCCAGGCCTAATTATGAGGAAAGTGGCTATGATTGCACCAGCTTGGGTCAAGTGGCCACTTGTGGTCCAGTTAGCTGTGGCCCGAGGGAGAAAGAGGTCACGTAATACAATTATAGGACCCAGGATCACTGCTTTAGGAGAGTTGAGAAAACTGGAGAAGTCAAAAAAAAAAAAAAAGGCAACATGAGTTGGCAGGTCTCCTAAAATATGCACCTCCCCTTCCATCAGCTGACAAGTGCCAGGGAAGCCAAGCCATGGCCCCAGCAGCAATCTCTGCAGAATGGAGAGGAAGTCGGGACCCAGTAGGCCACAGTGTCTGGGAGCTCTAGTCTAACCTGGAGCCACAGCCCAGAAGGAGACTGGTCTGAGCCAGGTAGGAGGTAAGGAAAGGCCCTGGGTTGCAGGTGTGAGCCATTGATAGGCATGGTCGGGACCATCCCTGGAGAGGAGCACCCTGCAGGTCAGGGTGGGCTCCAGGTCCAGCAAGGAGTGGGGGAATATAGACAAGAGACCTGGTAGAAATGAGGCCCACAGTGGGGGTGAAAAAATAGGTAGAGCACCCATCCATTGATCCATCCATCCACCCATCCATCCATCCACCCACCCATCCATCCATCCACCCATCCACCCATCCATCCATCCACCCACCGATCCACCCATCCATCCATCCACCCATCCACCCATCCATCCATCCACCCACCCATCCATCCATCCACCCATCCACCAACCCATCCATCCATCCATCCACCCAGTCATCCATCCACCCATCCATCCATCCATCCATCCATCCACCCACCCAACCATCCACCCACCCACTGATCCACCCATCCACCCATCCATCCACCCATCTACCCATCCATCCAACCACCCATCCATCCTTCCACCCTTTCATCCATTTATCCATCCACTCACCCATCAATCTAGCCGTCCATCCATCCACCCATCAATCCATCCATCCAACCACCCATCCATCCTTCCACCCTTTCATCCATTTATCCATCCACTCACCCATCAATCTAGCCGTCCATCCATCCACCCATCAATCCATCTGCCCATCCATCGATCCATCCATCCATTCACAGACTTAACTAAATATTTTATGTATGAGTCCCAGCTCTACCAGCTACTAGCTGTGTAACTTTGAAGAAGTGACTTCACATCCTTGAGCCTGTTTCCTCATCTGTAAAATGCATGAGTGTGAAAGCTGGCCCCTCATGAAGTGCTTGTGGGGATTAAATGAGAAAAAGCACATTACACTGCATGTTTAGCACAGGGAAGGCACATCATAAGCCAACAATAAATGACAGCTATTTTCGTTAAGAAAAAGGAGAGAGATGGGGAGAAGAAAAATTAGGAGCTACTATGGACTGAGTCCTCTCTGGAGAGACAGGGGGACTCCTCCCTCCAGGGCTAACCCTACCTCAGAAGCCTATCTGTGATACCCTTGGCTCTGGACGGGGGCCGGCCAGGCCTCTCAGATTACTGACTCCTGCAAAAATGGGTGCAGGAGCAGTGATGTCGCTGTCCTGGCTCAGGCCCCTGTTTCTATAACCTCAGCCATTTCTGTCCCAGCCTCTCCTTGGCCAATGCCTTGTGCTCCTCCCGTCTCCAGGACATACATGGGCTCGTAGTTCTAGTGCACCAGTCCCCAGGAGCAAGACATTCAAGGAGGCTCCTCAGTCAGGAATCGCTGTGGCAAGAAACAGACACCTACTCAAACTCACCAGGGCAAAAAGGGGGCTTCATGGTAAGAGGTCTGATGGAAGATAGTCAAGTCTCTCTCCCTCTATCTTTCTCCCTCTCTCTCTTTCTATCTCCATTCCCTTCCTCCCCCCTCCACTCCCTTGCTCAAGGCAGGACATGGCCACCCCCATCTTGGTTCAGGTCTCCCCAGCTTCAGGGCCCATGTCAGTGAAAATGTCCCAATTCCAAACCATCCGCCCACTCCTTCAGCAGAGAGAGCTGGATGGTGAAGTTCTCAGAGAACAGGTATATCTGACGAATCGCTCTAGACCTACACTTCTGAAAATGCCCTGAGGATCTTGTTCAAATGAAGACTGGAGTCCAGTTGTCTGGGACAGACTTGGATGTCTGCACTGCCCACAGCTCGCAAGGCCTACCGGGCTTTTGGCACGCTGCCAGCACAGCAAGTGGCCCGGCTGTGGTGGGATGGTGCCGGGAGCAGGGGTCACTGAATGCAGCACGGGCCTCGGAACCCTCCTGCTCCATGCTCTGAAGGCAAAAGCCCCACTCACCCCATTCAAGAGCATCATAGAAATGAACCCTCCCTTGAGCCCTTAATTCTCCATCTGAAATGTTGATTAACTGAGCCTCCCACTTCACTCCCATATTTTTCTGTCTCATCTAGCCCCAGAATCTCTATGCTGGCAGGAATGCCCCAAGTCCCTCAGGATTCAAGTTCACTCAGGACCCCTCTGCTAGGACTGATGGGCAAGCCTCCCCAAGCAGTAGGATCAGGGACTCTGGAGTCCAGCTTCCTGGGTTCTGCTTCTTGCTCTGTGTCTTCTTTTCTCCCACACCTTTTTTTGAGATGGGGTCTCACTCTGTGGCCCAGGCTGGAGTGCAGTGGCACAATCAGAGCTCCCTGCAGCCTCAACCTCCTGGGCTCAGTGATCCTCCCACCTCAGACTCACAAGTAGCTGGGACCACAGATGCTCACCACCATACCTCGCTGTCTTCTTTAAGCTTCAGAATGGAGAGACTAAGACCCACCTCAGAGGAGGGTTATAGGGACTTGATGAGATTGTCCATGCCAGGCACGCAGTCTAGCTCAGCCAACGTTAGCTATTACTGTGGAGGGAAAGTAAATAATGACTTGACCCCTCCCCAATATGCCAAGGGTGAAACTAGCCCAGGCACAGGGGAATCAGGAAACAAAGGTGGTCAAACACTCAGCTTTAAGTGCAAAGGTGTTGGTCCCAGTCTAAAACCTAAAACATCTGGAAGTTTCCCCTCCACTACCTCTCAAATTAGGCCAAAGATTCCGCAGGCTGGGAGGGAACTGGGGAGCGACTACCAGACAGAGATGGAGTCCACTGCGGAGGCCTCCCCGGTTCTGCCAGAACATGCAGGTTCAGTTGCCAGTCCCAGGCAGCCGTGGGGAATGGACCCACCGTCTCTGCCTACATGAGTCCAGTACAGAGCCTAGAGAGGTGCCTTTCTAGATGTCTAGCTTAGTGGCTTCAAAATGACACTTGCCTTAGCATCCAGGTGACTCCCACTGGCCATCTTGCATGAGTCAGGACCATCTGTGTCCTGAGAACTTGCTCAGTTCCCATTCTCCCCACCCCATGCAGCTAAGCCCTCTTTCAGTGAATCAGGAAATCAGGACTCTGCCCCAAACACTCAGAGGAAAGGAGGTGCTATGGCAGGGAACCCCTGACCCTAGTCAAGTGCAACTAGACTAGAGATTTTCCTCTGAGCTGGGGAAACAGCGCCCATGCCATTATTTTATTCATTACTATTATTACTGTCATTAGTTCTGCTTCCGGGGCAGTCATTGCAGAACCCTGGTGGCTTGGACGTGAGAGGACAAAATATTTCTGAAGCACACTCTGATATGGTTATTTTTTTGTTCTGTAGGTCTGGGAGAGTCCCATCCCATAATGGCGCCCTTTCTTTTGACCTTGGTCATCTCACCCTGCTCAAGGAACAGGGGTCTGAGACCTGTGGAGATGGCTCCCACCTCCCACAGATCCCCCATCCCCTCCTAGGTCTGGGACCTGCCCTCTCCCCAGCCATCCCCAGTGACAAGAGCCTCCTGTCACTCATGGAGGTGCCCAGACAGGAGACAGGGACTAAGAATAGGGGGCAAATTCTAAGGCCCCTCTACCATCTTAATTTAAGCAGATGGCCTTGGACCATTCACAAGCCTCAGTTTACTCCCCTGTGCATTGGGAGTGCCCATTTTGACTGTAACAGGGAGCTCACATGAGAATTTTAAAAATGACATGTGAAAGCATGTGTTAAGTGTGAGGCATTGGGCTGATTGTGAGGGTCCTTCACTCTTCAGTCAGTTCTCCCCTCTCTCCCTTCCTACCACCCTGCCACCCAGGTCCATCTGGAGCAAGCCAAGGAGCAGCAGGAGGTCAGGGCTGGAGTGCCCCAGGGGCTGCAGGCCCCTATTCCAAGAACCAGGCTGGGCCAGGGTACACGGCTCCCTTGGAGCCTTGATGGCACTTCCTTGGGAAACAGAAGCTGAGTGTTTAAGAAGCATCTGTCATTATGGAAACAAAGTTGCCAGGCCATTTTTTCTTTTACTATTTTTACTGCGGTTTCATTATCTTATGCAAATCAGGCCGCTGATGAAGCCTTTCTGCAGGGTGGCCCATGCTGGGACCAGCTCTACCAAGGGGATTTATTGCCTGCCTCGGCCTCCAGAAAGGATCTGAGATGAGGAGGCCCCACGGAGAGGACTTCCGGAGCAGCCACCGTACCTGCAACACCCAGCTTCCCTCCAGACAAGCCTCTAGCTCCTGCCTCCATCCCAGGAGTGCCCTGGCCCATTATCTGCAAAGGCCTGAATGTCAGCCCAACTTGGCTCAGGCCTCTGTCCCTGATTCCCCAATAGCCGGAGCCCCTTGAAGACTAAGTTGCCAGTACCCAACAGGATACAAGGGAAAAGATGGGAAGCAAAATATGTTAGTAACTTAATTTGCATCATGCCCATAGTGCTAGGAGAAAAGTATGATATTATCCCCTTAGTTTGAGGTCCCCTGGAAGAGGCCCCTGAGACAAGGGCTTGAATACAAGGTGAAGATAGGGCAATAGGGATGTGAGATGCCAAAGGGAAGCCAGCTTATGAAGGGTACAACATCAAGCTAGCCAACCCTGTGGGCAGCTGGCACTTAACTCCATGAAGAACTCTGGGAGCCAGCATAGAACACGCAACTCAAGAATCTCCCACTGAAGGAGCGAGGGAGCTGGGGTATGTATATATCAAGTATATACCAAGTCCTATCAATCTTTGGTTTAGGGCTGGTCCCCCAGAGACTGCCAATCTCAGGTACTTCTCGCATGCCACAAGGGGGCAAGGTGGACTCTAGGCCAGGACAAAGCCTCAGGCAGAGCATTGACCATGTTGGCAGTGGGAAGTTGGGCAGCTTGCACAAAAGGGGTAAGGGCAAGACACTGACAGCATCTGCTACTGCCCCATGTCACAGATGAAGAAATTAAGGCTCAGAGAGGCCAAATAACTTGCCCAAGGTCCAGGGAGTATGTGGCAGGGTAGAGTCTAACCCAGGGCTCTCTGCCTCCCGGGTTCTAAAAGCCAACAGTGCCTCACTGGACCTTGGGCAAGCTCAGGCTCCCAGGGTCCCTGCCCAGATCTCCACCTGACCCCAGACCCCCTACACTCCTTCCTGCAGCTCTGGCCTCGCTGACAGCCCCTACAATCTCTTCCTGCTCCAGACTGCCTCCCAGATCATCTCCTCCCAGTGTGAAGTGTGTTGGCAAAGCACACCCTCTTCCCGGTGAGTTCAGCAGCTCGCAGATGTGGAGAGGTTTTTCTTCAGGAGGGCGTAGGCCTCTGTTCTGTCTGTCTAGCCCAAAGACCTACTTGTAGTTTGCTGTGAGGACCAGTTTCCCCTCTTTCCCCCAATTCAACCTCAGATCACTAAGAATTCTCTAAACTCCAATAACACATCCTCTGGGACAGAGCCAAGCATTTCATGAGAGCCTTCTAAGCACTGTGCCCTGTGCAGGTGCTCTCCTCTCTGTAGGGAGATTTAATCCAGCGCCATATTTCCCAGGAGCTAGACGGTGGTAAAATTAAAGATGTGGAAAACCTGAAGCTTCCCAGCTCCACTTGCCTACAGGTAACGATGAGGCCACAACAGTCACCACAACCCAAATATCACTGGTTCTGTGTCCTCTTGCACAATCCAGACTCCTCCAGCCCCAGTGAAGTCCAAGGGACAGGCCTCTTCTGCACTCAGAATCATCCTCCCATCTGAGACCGAAGGTTTCAGAGCTCTTAGTGCTCAGCTCTTTTCCAGGAGAAGTTGTTATCAATAATAATAATAATAATATCAATAATAATAATGGACTGGGTGCAGTGGCTCATGCCTGTATTCCTAATACTTTAGGAGGCCAAGGTGAATGGATTGCTTGAGTCCAGGAGTTCGAGACCAGACTGAGCAACATGGTGAAACCCCATCTCTATAATAATAAAATAATAATATGAATAATGCTAATAACAACAGGATGCAGCTGAGTGACAATTCTAGGCCTGGCACTGTGCTTGGCTCTGAGCATGCCCAACTCACAGGATTCTCAGCATAAGCCTATACGCTAGAGATGCCATCCCCATATTACAGATGTGAAAAACCAAGGCTGAAAGAAGTGGAATTACTCACCCACAATCACCCAGTAAGCAACAAAATGAGGGCTCGAGTCCGGGACCTCTGTTTCGTAGATGTAGGAAATGAACAAATGAATGAGTGAATCAGAAAACAGTCAATATCAATGCTGTTTACAGACACTGGGGAACTTCTATGCTTATGGAAAACAAACATCCAAACTTGATTGGGCCAAAACTGAGAATTACTAATTATAGTCACTCACAGGAACGACCTACCATTTATGCCTAATTGCAGCGCAGTCCAATAACAATTATGCACATCAATAAATGTGTCGGATTAACTTGGTTGTGAGTTTCATTTGATCACAGCCCTAAACTCTGCTTGTGGTTGCTCAGACCCGGGAGGCTATGGCCACGCTGCCTGGTCCCCCTGGTCACTTCCGGCTCAGTGCGGAGGACCACTGGTACCGGAAGGGAAGTGGAAGATGGGAGAGGAAGGAAATGTTTTCTCCTTCCTCTGCTGCAGCATGTCTGCACTGGCAGGCTCAGGGAAAGCAGTTTAGCAGGGGGTCTTTGCAGGGTGTGTGGAACATCACAAGCCTCCCCTCCCTTCCTCAATGCCAAAGGCAGCTTCCTAATTAGAACATCCATAACCCTCAGCATCTGCTCCAAGAGAATTCAGCTGCTCTAAGATGGAGAAGTCCATTAACTTTATTGCACAAAACGTCAGACGTGCTTTTAGACAGAGGATCGCTGCCAAGTGAGATAAACTGCCTGGACCTGCCAGAGGGACGGGCCAGAACTTCCTTCAGTCCCCAGCTGTGTCCCCTCCTCTCTCTGTCCAATGCCCTGGGTGGTACTGTATCACCCTGGGAGGCTGGAGCCAGGGAAATGGTGTCTTTCAAATGCAGGTGCAGCCTAAGCACCCAGCCTTCATGGGGCAAACCTGCAGCCTGGGGGATGCCCAGCACCAGACGGGCACCATCTGACTCCCAGAATGCATCGGGACTCCCATCCCATAGCCTGGCAACTCATTCCTACATCAGCAGGAGTTGGGAGAGCTGGTGTCTTTAGAAGCAGTAGAGCATGGTGGCTAAGATGGAATTTCATCTTTATCACTTAGGAGTCGCTGTCTGACCTTGCAAAAGTGCCTTAACATCCTGGGCGACTCCATAAAATGGGCTGAGTACTCCCCACCTGTAGGAAGATGAAATGAGAAGATGCCTGGAATTTATAGTGCAGTGCCTGATGCACAGTGAGGGCTCCGTAAATGAGAGCACCCTGCCCAAGTCTCCAGTGTGGAAATGGAGGGGGAACAAAAATCCACCAGTGTGGCGGTGAGAGTAAACACCAGTTCGGATTCAAACAGCCCCAGGTTTTAACCTTAGCTCTACCATGTGACTTAACTCCCTAGGCCTTCGGTTTCCTCATCTGGAAAATGGGGTTGATATTCACTGTCCTCTTTTCCTCACGGGAGAATCAAGAAGACATAGAAGGCTGTGGGGCCACTAAGGGATGTTCTGACATGCAGCGTTATGGCTCCCGTTACTGTGGCAGTCAATCTCACGTCTAGTGTTCCCTGGACACACCAATCCCAAGGCTGGCTGCTGGCTAGGCCTCCCTCAACTCCCTATCCTGGAACTCATCTCTGCCCAAGCACCTCTGCCACAGCCCTCCCACCTCCTCCTGGGTGGCCCAACTCCCTGTGGGGAGCAGCCCCAGACATCCCAGCCCTGATGGATGTCTCACCATGCAGGCCTCCCAGGCCTCTATTCTCAGATTCAGATCTCTTCTTAATATGAATAATTAGAAGAAAGAATCAGAGAGGGAGGCAGCAGCCATAGCAGTCGACCCCAGTGATTTCCCAGCCTCGGGGAGAGCCCAATTCTGCTCCAATCCAGTTGCTGTAAATTCCCATCAAGCTAAGAAAATATAGTGCGATTTAGAAACACTGATACGGCAATAAAACACAGATCTCCAGCAAATGGAATTCGGCAACATCTAAAAATGGAGCCATACATTACTCGGCCTGAAAACTCCCTCTGGGGACATGATGCTGGGAGAAGTTAGGGCAGCTTTATGTTCAAGTTGATCTTTCCTTTCCAGATGAAGGCAGGGGCACCCACAGCAGGGCCTTTGGTAGCCCTCTCAGGCCTCCCTCCATGGCCCAGAGAAGGGTCTGAGGAGGGCTCCCAAGTCAGAGAGGACCCATGGTCTGCCCTCCATCCTCCAGGAGCTGTTGGGGGGAGGGAGAGGATCTTCCTGTGCACCGTTTAGTCCTCTTAAGTGGCTTTTGAGGGACATGTGGTTGTTTCCATTGATCAGAGGAGAATACTGATAAACAGAATGAGATTTGTTCAAGGTCACTCATGGGGAAGCGGTAAAAGCTGGATTTGGACTCATGCTTGTCTGTCTCTTTCTAGTCTACATGCCGTCTTATGCCCGGCTTAGGACTCAGTCCTTGACTTTGCAAAAGCTAAAACTAAGCCAAACAAGGTTGCTCTCTGCCTTCTGGGCAGGCAGCCTGACCCCTGGAGTGGGGACAAGACCATAGTCCACAAAGGGTTTCACCACTGCTTCCTGGGACCATTCTCCTGTTCCTGTAGCTCCACTCTATAACCCTGAAACAGGAAGAGGTCCCCTGATGCAGTCTCCTGCCTCCTCAACAGAAAGCAGGGCGTAGGGGGTCCTCATGGGAAGGATGGAGCTGGAGAGCAGGAGGGCTTTGGATGAGTGGAGGGCAGACCCACACGCCCATTCAACCTAACATCTCTACTTCTCCCTGGAGAGGATGGGGATGGGGCTCCATTCTCTCTCTGTCCTGGTACATACCTTCCTCCCTCCTCATCAGCATGTCAGGCTCCTTGCTAAACCCACCTGGCCAGGTTCCTTTCTGAACTCCCCTGGCCAGTCTCCTTGCTGAACCCATTCTATCCCATTCTTGCTCATGCATGCACCCACATGGGGACACACACACCCCACCCAATACTCATTTCAACCTCTATGCATTTGCTTAGCCAGTCCCTCCTCCAGACTGTGAGCCCCACAGGAGCAGAAAGTGGTGTACTTGTGGCTCATGACTGACTCCCACCTACTGGACTAAGCACAACTCAGGGATTGACTCCACTGACATTTGGAACACACTGAGGACCGCTTTCACATGCTCCTGTGTATCCTACCAAGCTCTGGCACCAGGAGCCCAATAAGGGCAGAAAACCCAAGGTGGCCTCTTTGGAGTTTCTGTGTTAAGAATTACAGCTCAGGACCCAGGCCTGACTTCCAGCTCTGCCACCTGCCAGTTGTCTGACTTGTGGAAGTTACTTAATCCCTCTAAGCCTCAGTTTCCTCATCTGTAAAATGCAGTCAATAGGAGGTACTGCCTGGAAGGCTGCTGCAAGGATCTAGTGAGATGATACATGGAAAGCACACAGCACAATACTTGGCACATAGTAAATGATCAATGAACAGCAATTGCATTAGTTAGCATAGGGCAGGCTATGCTGTGACAATGAGCCCCAGTGTCTTGGTGGCTTAACACTGCGATCTTTATTTCTCATGCACCTTGATTCCTCCATGGGTCAGCTGTCCTCCATTGTGAAAATCAGTGATTTAGGCTACTTTGATCTTGTGATTCCATCATCTTAACACGAGGCCTTCTCATAATTGCCTCAGCTGAGGAACAAACGGGTTGGAGAATGATATCAGTGCTTTTCGCTGCCTCAGCCTAGAAGCGACATACATTCCTTCCAGCCACATTTCAGAGGTCAGGGCTAGACATGTGACTCCACTTAGTTGAAAGTGGAAGTAGGAGTACATCCTCCCCGTGCCCAGGAGGGAGAAGACAGCCAGATCCTGTGATAAGGAGCACCAGTGATGTCTTCCTCCATACCTGTGGTTACTGGCCCTTTTCTGTACCCATGTCCACTTCGTTTTCCTGGACCCAGAGCCAACTCACACCCTGCTGGCAATTTTCCTATTTCCTCCTTCATTTCTGTCATGTCTCCTCCCAAAGAGCGGCAGAGGAAACGCAGGCCCCCGCTGCCCTTCAGCTGAAGCCCAGCCGTGGCCCAGGGGAAATAGCTCCTTACAGAAGACGGGCTGTTTCCGAAGCCCTCCCCTACCCTCCTCCAGCCCCTTTCCTCTGACTGAAGGACCGTCATCAACTCGGTGACAACCCAGAATTCAGGCCTCCAGCATCTGATTGCAATTGTGCCTCTGACTGTCAGGGATAAATGTCTGTTGTCTTAAGGAGGATCTGCGTTGATGGAGGTGTCAGCACAGGCAGTGGTGGTGGAACCAGGCTCCCTGTGAGATGTAATTTGTGGGCAAGTCATGTATGTCCAGCTCCTGCCAGAACTCGGGCCCCTGAAGGTGGGGTAGGGAAGACTGGGTGTGTGGGGGACAGATAGGTGCAGCTGCGTGGGGTGAAGGGCAGAGAACCAGAAGCCAGAAAGTGGAACCATCACCCCAGAGGGGAAACTGTAGAGGACGCTGGGCAGTTGGGCAGGAGATAATGAGGTTCCCTGAAAGTGGAGTCTGGGAGGACTAACAGGCACAGGAACAAGAACATGGGGCCAGCAGGAGCTTTGGAAATTAGATTTGAACCCTGGCTCTACCACTCAACAGCTGTGTGACCTTGGATTCATTGCTCAACCTCTCTGAGCTTCATCAGTAAAGAAGTGCTCAGAAGCCCTGCCCTGTGAACTTATAAAAATGCAGTGAGGTGGATCTGAAATGTTCTTCCCCTTGAGGTTTGGCCCCCAGTGGGAAAGCCTGGTGGAGGAAGGCGGAGGCCCATTCTGGAGATGCTGGGCCACTGTAGTGGACAAAGGAGATTCCCCACCCAGACCCCTTTGATTGCATGGTGCACTTGTCTTTCCACTGCTGGGCATGTTGACTGTTCATGGCTCCCAGTTGTCCCCTTCTCAGGCACCTTCTTATCCATGAGGTTAAGTCTTCCACCACCCAGAGCAGCACACAGCCTGTGACCTATGATGTGGCCAGAAAAAGACCGCCCCCTTTCCTTAAGATGGGACCAACTCTGTGATGCTTTGCCTGAAGCTACCACCTGCCCAGATGAGACCTCATCCTTGCTCACTCAACTCTCGCCCCAGCCTTATCCTGATCCCTCACTCTCCTTCTGAAAGCAACACATCCCTTCAATACATTTTGGGCACCTAAGTCCCCTTCTCAGTCTCTGCTCTAGAGAACCTAAGACAGACACCAAGCAGGGTTCCAAGAAACGGAGTCTAAGGTTTAGGGGTAGCCCTGGAACCAGGCCATGACCTGGGGCTGGCCCAGGCTGAGTAGGCAGAGAGGCCTCACACCTAGACACTGAGCTTCTAGCCCTTGGGTGAACTTTGAACCCCTGCCTTGCGGGGAATGGCCCTGAGCTACTGTGAGTCTGGAGGGGCATTTGGTACCAGCTTCAGGGAGAGAGGTGCTGAGCAGAGAGGAGGAAATTCACAACTCTTTTTATTTCTGTTTATTGCTTTATTCATTGAAGTCTTATCCCCATGTACTTAAACAGGATTTGAGGAGCTTAAAACTAAATGCATTTAAAAGGGAATGATTGTAAAAGCAAAACAGTGCAAAAACCGTGTCAAACGAGTGAAATATTTTTATTTCCTCGGAGGCTAGCTGGGATAATAAAGGCAGAGCTTCTTACGTAGACCACCAGGGAAGAGCGTTGTCTGAAACAGGGTCCCTGAAGAGTCAACAGATCCCCACGATTCACTGGGAGCTTCTCCTGGAGTTAAAGGTCCCTCTAGGATACCCTCCCTGTCTACTCCCAGAACTATGTCCCCTGCCAGAGAATACGGGTACTACCCCCTGGCACTTTGCAGGGCCTTGGGAAGTCCCTTCTCTTTCTGAGCACTCAGAGCACTCCCTCTGCTCAGTGAAGGGGCTGAGCCTGAAGATCCCTGGAGCACTTTCCACCTCATATGTTCAAGGACTGCCTAAGAAAATTGACACTCAGCAGCTCCCAGGGCCTCAGGCAGGTGGAATGGGAATCCACATCCCTAGGCCCCAGCTGGGAGATGCAGGCACTAGGAGAGTCGGGAGGTGATGCGCAAGGGCAAGGAGTGTGGGTGCAGGCTCCGTCTGGCCCAGGGATGAGGGAAGCACAGGAGAGAGGGATCCAGGCCAGAGGACAGAGGGGCAGCCTGCAAGCTCAGAAGAGGACCAGAATAACTAATGAGCCCATATCCCACCGGGAACGTTCACCCTGAGCTGGTGTTAGAGGTAAGAGAAAGGAGCAGGAGCAGAGGAACCACCCTGTCTTGGGCTGAGGGGGCCTGGGGCCAGGAAGTTTTGGGCTCTGGAGCTTGGTGTCCTCAGGATCTCAGGTGACTGTCTGTTACTGGTCCCTTACTAAGAGGCAGGTACTGCGCTAAGCATCTGAGGTGCATTCTCCCATCTAATCCCCCCAATACCCTTTAACATAGATTCCATCATTTGCTTCATTTTAAAGTGAAGCAAGGGTTAAGATCCCGGCCCAAGGTCACCCAGCTGGTAGGAGACAGATCAGGCTACACCCTGGGTTACTTCTGATGTCAAGCCAGCACAGCTTGGCACCCTGTTTCAGCACCTCCCTCAGGGAGACTCATGGTGTTCCCAGTCCTTAGAGGTCCTTAAGAAAGTCAAGCCCTGCTTTATTAATGTCTCATTAATCTTAGATACCACATTTGTATTCTAATAAGAGCCTTCTGGAGCTAGGCCCTTTATCCTAAGGGCACTAATGGGGAAATGTAAGCACCGCATCAGGACTGGGATAGGGGAGGCTTTGGTAAGGTATGCCCTTTCAGTATCCATGGATGCCACCTGTTGTCAGCAGGGACCCCTAGCTGCTCTAGAACCCAGCCCTACCCCATCTCAAGATGCCCTGAGTATTTGCATCTCCCAGGACTCATGAGGCTGTCTCCAGGTCTGAGGGCGGCCGTCAGCGTTGGCAGCAAGCGCTCCTGTTGGCACAGGGGAAACATAAGCTGCATCTGCCACTTAAAAAGCATTTCTGAGAAGTGCAGAGGCGGCAAGAGTGTGCAGAATTGTCGGCGTGTGGGGATTAGCAGGCCGGCACGTTTCCTCCTGCAGGCAGCCCTGCTCCGCAGCGCTCAGAGACATAAGGCATTTCAGGAGAAGGATCGTCCAGGCACGGAGCAGCCATTAAAAGGAAACCCAGGGAAGGCCATGGGAAAAGAGTGGCTGCTTTCTAGGAATTATAGGCTCCACACAAAAGGAGCCGGGTCCCTGAGGACCCAGAGTGACCAGTGCCCAGCTTGGGCTAGGGCTTGCCATCAGCAGCCAGCTGCTCTAGTGGCATTTCGAGAGCCCCAGAGAAATTCTGCAGTTACCTCCACACCAGCTTGTGAGGCTGATACTGCCATGATCCCCCTTCTACAGCTAGGGAAACTGAGGCTTAAATGAAAAGAAATCATTAAGAGTGTGGTTAGAACATGAGCGCTGGACCACACTGGTTCAAATCCCAGTTCTACCACCTTCTGGCTGTGTGTCCTTGGGTAATTCCCTTGGCCTCTCCGACCTTCAATTTTCTCACCCATAATGTGAGAGAAATAATAGTACTTCTTCTCCCAGAGGTAACTATGGGAATTAGAAGAAAAATGAAGCTAAAGTGTCAGACTCGTAATAAATCCTCAATAAACAGTAGCTTTGATTATTATTAGATTATTCAGGTCAATTCAGTTCAATATTTATTGACTACTTGGTTGAATTTATTAAAGTATATTGTCAAAACAAGCCGGTTCTTCTCTCCCAGTTGATGACAATGTCGAACTCTGCCCTCTTCAGCCAGTTGTTCTGCCATTGGGTGGTTGCAGCTATTGGAACATATAAAACACGGGGAATGACCCAGCAATGCCATTATGGGGTATATACCCAGGAGAATATAAATCATTCCACCATAAAGACATAAAGACACACCCATGTGAATCTTCATCACAGCACTATTCATAATAGCAAAAACATGGAATCAACCTAGGTAACCCATGGGGTTGTGTCCTAAACCAGCTAGGGGTTCCTGCTGACAGGTGGCATCCATGGATACCGAAAGGCCTCACCTTGCCAAAGTCATAGGAGACGATGCTTCTCCTGAAATGCCTTATGTCCTGAGCACCACGGAGCAGGGCTGCCTGCAGGAGGAAATGTGCCAGCCTGCTAATCTCCACACGCTGACAATTCTGTGCACTCTTATCACCTCTGCACTTCTCGGAAATGCCCATCAGTGACAGACTGGATAAAGAAAATGTGGTACATATACACCATGGAATACTATGCAGCCATAAAAAGCGGAGCAAGATCATGTCCTCTGCAGGGACATGGATGGAGCTGGAGGTCATTATCCTCAGCAGACTAATACAGGAACAGAAAACCAAACATCGCATGTTCTCACTTACAAGTGGGAGCTAAATGATGAGAATTCATGAGCACAAAGAAGGGAACAACAGGCACTGGGGCCTACTTGAGGGTAAAGGGTGGGAGGAGGGAGAGGAACAGAAACGATAACTATTGGGTACTAAGCTTAGTACCTGGGTGATGAAATGATCTGTACAACAAATCCCCCACGACATGAGTTTACCTGTATAACAAATCTGCACATGTACCCTGAATATAAGTTAAAAACAAATAAATACATATAAATAAACGCAGGCAAGCTGAGCCACCCCAAAGGCACCTGCCCTCTTGCTCCATCCTTGGAAGAGGGATTGAGAGCTATCACACACGAGGCTCTGCCTGTGCTGGGCTATAGGGAGGTCTAAGTGGGAGAGGTCCCAAGGACTGAGGAAGCGGGAGGCTAGAAGACCAGATGTTGGAGGGGGACTTGGAGGAGCGAGAAGCTGGAGGTGAGTGGTGCAGGTCGGAGTTTGGAAGTCAGCCTCAGGAGCTGAGAGATGGGAGGTGAGCATCAGGAATATGGCATCAGAGAGGAGACTCAAGGTGTCAAAGATGAGCGTGAACCCTGAGAGGTCAGGACTGCAGGTGAGAGTTGGAAGTTAGAGCCTAGATGGGACTCCTGGAGGTCAGCTGTTGGAGGAGAGGCTTGGCAGGTCAGAGTCAGAGGGAAGACGGTGGTGAGAAGCTGGGTGTGTTTCTCAGGAGGTGTGTTAGTTTCCTATTGCTGTTGTAATGGATTATCACAAATTTAGTGGCTTTAAAATAACACACAGTTTAACGACTTGGGATGTATTCCTTCCTCTAAAAAAAAAAAAAGAAAAAGAAACACAAATTGATCTTATAATTCTGGAGACCAAAAGTCCAAAGTCAGCTTCATGGGGCTAAAGTCAAGGTGCTGGCATTCTGTATCTATTTCTGTCCCTCCTCTTCGCTTTTCTTCCCCTCCCCCTTCCCTTCCCTCCCCTTCTCTTTCCTTCCTCTTCCTTTCCCTCCCTCCCCTTCCCTTCTCCAGGATGATCCTGTGGTGTCCCTCGTGGATCCAGGCAGCGGTGGGGCTGAACTGTTTGGCTTTGAATCAGTCCAGCCCTAGAGAACACCATTGTAAAAGCACATTTCCTGCCACCTGTTATTCATAAACTCAAGATACATTTATTGAGCGCTGAACACTGAGCTCGGTGAAAAGGATCCAGCAGTGAGCTAGACAGAGGTGGTCCTGCCTTGGGAGACTTTGCGATCTGGCAGGACGCTCCCAGACCTGTGCCAGTGTTTGCAGGTGCGGGCTCAAACTGGCTCGTAAGAGTCCATGGTTAATTTTTCAAGAATGTGCAAACCAGCTGTTAAACACAGCTAGACACAGCTATTATTAAAAATTAAATTATATTAACTTACAGTTAAATAAATTGTATTGAAACAAAGGTAATGAACACTCAAAACTCATCATGTCTTAATTATTGTGCTGTATTTCGCACTCGTTGATGCTCCCGTACGTTATTTATGTCTACTGAATCTGTATGGTGGAAATACCACAATGGTGCACTGCTGTGTATCTCTTCCCAGCTCCACTCGGTGGCACCAACCTTGGTACTTTGAAATTGTTAGTATTTACACCATGGAGCCTAGCAAATGCTACACATCATGCTTTGTTTTAGAGAGATATATATTTTATTTATTTATTTTTCAGATGGAGTCTTGCTCTGTCGGCCAGGTTGGAGTGCAGTGGTGCAATCTCAGCTCACTGCAACCTCTGCCTCCCAGGTTCAAGCGTCTCTCCTGCCTCAGCCTCCCAAGTAGCTGGGATTACAGGCGCCTGCCACCACGCCTGGCTAATTTTTGTATTTTTAGTAGAGACGGGTTTTCACCATGTTGTCCAGGCTGGTCTCAAACTCCTGGCCTCAGGTGATCCACCCGCCTCAGCCTCCCAAAGTGCTGGTATTACAGGCATGAGCCACTGCGCCCAGCCACATCATGCTTTTTTTTTCTTTTTCTTTTTCTTTCTTTTTTTTTTTTTGAGAGCCAGTTACTAAACATGTGTAGCACACTACTGCCTGTTCCCCACTGCATAGTCCAGGTCATCCTGAATCTTGATTGTCTTAGCTTTCAGCTGGAAGTTGTTTCAATGGAGTTGGAGTGGAAGGTGGGTCCTTGTCGGGGAACATTCAGAACCTCTTGTTCCTCCTCAGAGGCCTGTGGGTGAGTGTACAGGCATGCAGGCCCTCAGTTCTCCGTCTCCCAGGCAGGGGCCACTTCTCTGAGGTTCCAGCCTTACCTCCTCCAAATAAAATATAAGCCTGGCTGCTGCATCAGAAAACAGCTGTTCCCACAAAGCTTGCAGGGCTTAATTCCGATTATAGACACAGCTGGACCGCAGTTCACGTGCCAACATGTAACTAACTTTCACTTTACTCACATTCTCAGGAAAATTGATGATTTTCTGCCGTTTTATTACACTTGATGATAATTTAAAAGGCAGGTTTAGTGCATCCATAAAACTGACTTTGCAACAAGCTTGTGATGTTACAAAAATATATTTGGCCGGGGCCTATTGTCTGGAGTTATAAAACAGAAGCCAGGAAGGGCTTTCCAAAGGGGCTGTTCATACCAGCATCCTTTGCCTCCGAACCCCAGCCCATCATTGTCCCACTTCTGGGAGGTAGTGAGCTGGCCTGGGTCTTTTTCCTGCACATGCCCACCTCAGTCAGACTGAGTAGGATGATCTCTGCCTCCATCCCTGACAATGCTCACTAACCACTGACACTGGGAATCATCACCCAAGTTCTGGGGCAGGCATGCACCGAACACGCTGCTGGGGCCCTCCAAGGGCAGTGCTGGCTTCCGAAAGGGAATTTATAGCCGGCTAATCAAAGCTTAATTACAGCAGCTCAGCGGGCTCCAGCAGGAACTCAGGCCGAAATGGTTTTGCTAGGAAACTTTTTATGAGCTTAAGCAGAAGCAGCAAATTAGCAGGAATGAGAAGAAAATCATCCTCCCTTAACCATGTCCCTGAGCTGGGAATCTGCAGCGTCACCTTGCAGAGTGCAGTTCTGGGTGGCCCAAGAGGTGAAGACGGGGGTGTGGGAGCAGCCTGGGTGTGGTCCCCTGTTGTCCATGGGCTGGAGCTGCATGACTTATGCTCCCTGAACCCCCCCCCTACCCCGCCTGCACACACTGCGGTGAGGATCAGGAGGCAGCCTCACATCTCTTCTCACCTCTCACCTCTTCTCCATCTCCACTGCCCCCCGCATGGCTAAAGGACATCACACAACCTCGTGCAACCATGTGGTCTGGAGAGTCTCCTCATTCTTAGACATCTACCTCATCTGAACTCTCAGTTCCTCCTGAGTGCATCTGATCCATAAACTCTTCCACCTCTCCTCTTCCATATTTTAAAATTTCTTTCCTCTTCACCAATCTGCATTCCACCACTCAACTAACTCCTTATCTCTTGTTCAGTCAAGGACCTGCCTTCCAATTCCCCTCCCACTCCCCTGCAGAAAAACAGCCTCCAAGTATTATCAGGAACATCTCCAAATCCCAGTCCTCTACACCTTTGCACCCACATTTTCCTGCATCCACATCCCACTTTCTTCCTCCCTCGCTTCTCTGAGGAAAAGCAACTTTGTAATCATTGAAAGGCACACAAAACCTGGGTTTGAATCTTGTCATTGCCACTAATTAAAATGTACTTTCTTAGGCAAATAATGTAGCCTCTCTGAGCCTCAGCGTCCTTATCTGTAAAATGGAAATAAGAAAATCAGTAATATGAGGTGGTAGTAAGCCATTCCATTAGCTAATCTATGTGCCGTTAAACACCACACTTGCACATTGTAACACTCAAGAAACGATAGGTATTATATTTAATTGTAAAATGGACAGCAGAAATCCACAGAGTTTACAGCTGCCCCCTAAAAAGAGGATCTGGTTTCTAGAAAGATGAATGAGAGTTTTCAGCTCCCTATGTCTATTATCAGTGGTCATACCCAAAAGGGGCTGGCTCTGCATGAGGAGAGAGTCCAAGGGAGAGATTGCATGAGACCAGCAAGGAAGAAGAAGAAACAGAAACTGGGGCCTTGGGACAGCAGGGAGCCTAGGGCTGGCCAGTGCAGGAGCTTCCTGCAGAGACTGGAAGACAGAGCAGAGCTCCCAGGGGTAGAGAGCAGGCACGGAGGTGTACAGGGCTGATTTCAATTGTCAGTGAAAGTAGGCTTCTGGAATTCATCATTTTATTCACAAATTAAGAAAGGACCAAAACATGCTTTGTGCTGTTCTAGCCCACGTAGACGCTTTCTTTCAACTTTATGAACTTCTCTAACAATGAATAAAACCACTCTGGCATGACAGGCGCCTGTATTATTCTGTGTGGATTCCTTATTCCTAATGTCATCAATTACAATAATCAGATCACTGTAACACCGGGTTGGAGCAGGGCCGTTGCTGAGGGGCAGGCAAGCGAGACCGCGGCTGTTCAGAACCGCTCGCTCGTGTTTCTAAGGCACTGAAAGACGACTGGAAAATGTGATTGCCCTTAAGTTTTAAATTACCTGCAATCATTAAAATAATCTAGTTCATATTCATAAAGCTGTGATTATATTTTACATACCCAGTAAACACTTTATGAGAAAAACCCACAATTCTGCAGTGAAATAGAGAGGCTAGATCTGATGGAGTCAAAATGCGAAGACGTGTTGGCGTGAAATCGGCCCAAAACACTGAGGTGGGGGTTGAACATTGACCATGGAACATGTTCCCTGCCTCTGTGGTGGGCGGTGGGCTGAGTTTTTGAAAGGTTATTAGACAGATGAGGAACAGAAGAGACAAGGGGGAAGGGAAAATAGCCCAATTCCAGTATTTCCAGAGTTTTCCGAGGCCCATAGGTATCTCTTGGCTACCTCCATCCATCCCACTGGACAACAGCGGTGAAAGGTCATGGTGCCCTAAACTCAGCACCATCATGTGCACCCTGGGACCCCTGGAGGAAGAATGCCTCTTACTCTTGTTTGATAGATGGGGAAATTGAGTCTCAGAGAGGTTAAGCGATTTTCCTAAGATCGCACAGTAAGTGGGGAAGTCAGACACCACCCCAAGGTCTGTGTGACTCCAAAGCCCACACCCCACATTTGTTGAGGCGTCTTGTCCAAGGACACATGGTAGTGAATGGCAGACTGGTGCTCTCCTGGCTGGGTAACATGTGGGGCCTCACCTCCCAGCCTCTTCCAGATCCAGGTGCTTCTTACTGTGCCTTTCAGTTACTTTTTACTGTGACATGATCCAGTCACCCCCAGCATTCAGTGGAGCGCCCCAGGTGAAGCATTGAGGGCAACGCCCACTGGACACCGCGTCTGAAGCAAAGCATTTTGCAAAAACCCGACTTGAAAAAACATATATATATCATCCATTTCCTTTTTTACCAAGATACATTTTTGACACCAATGAGGCTTAAGAAAGTCCAATATAACATCCCTCTCTTCCCACCAGAATCACACAAATGGAGATCAAAACTCCAGCTTCGGTGCACAGGAGAACACAGAACCTCTTCCCCGGAACTACAGATCTGCCTCGCCCAGGCAGAGCCCACTCAGCTAGTGAAAAAAGATGCAGGGAACCGTTCTGCAGGCAGGCAGAACCCAGAGAGAGGAGGGTTGGGAGCTGAGCATGCTCAGTGCCTTCACCCGAACCCACCAATCAAAGGAGTTCCTCCTCTTCCCAAGGGGAGGCGGGGGTGAGCGAGTGAAGAGCTAGGTATGGGAGATGTTTCAGTGGAAATGCTTCTCCCTGCAAACCAGAGCAGTGGTAAATGATCACTCCTCCTGCCCCATAAACAATAAAGACTCTTTAGATAAAGAAAATCATTTCTAATCCTTTGGCTCTTCACTCTTCCCTTTTGCGAGTTCCTTTGGCTGCCCTGCACATTTGATATGATTGCATCAGTCTTTGGGCACTGATGCCATTCAGTGCCAGCTGTGGTGGGGATCTCCCAGGGCTGCTCTGTAACCATTGTGGCCATATCCACTGGGTGGGAGAGGTTCCATGGGGCAGGATCCCATCATTGAAGCACCCTCCACTCTTTACTGATGGGCTGAGGGCTGCTTCCAGATGGGTCATCACGAATAATTCTACAGCCACCATGGTGTACATATACCTTTTAGCCTGGCCTCAGCCATTCTTCCCCAGGTGTGCTGTCTACCCAGACTCCCACAAAGTCCTAGGATGACTGCGGTTGGGAAATATACAAAGGACCCAAGGAAATCCCATCCCCTTAAAGTTATAGAGACAGAGGTGATTTTTTCAGGTGTGCACTCTGAGGACCTTAGCAAATAGTAGGCCATTTGTGGGAAGGGGCCAGGGCTCCACTGGGCATAAAATGGCCAGCACTTTAAGTAGCTTCTGTCTGCCCCACTGTAGTTTCAGAGCCACTCAGGGAATCTTCTCACTCGTTAGGCATTGCTCCACATACCTGCAGCTTGCTGTGAGATCCAGGGACCCCGGAGTTGGCATCCCACAGCCCCAGAAGGTGGACAGGGCAAGTGACACCTGGTGCTATGGTTTGAATGATGATGTCTCCCCAAAATTCATGTGTTGAAACGTAATCACCAGTGTGACAGTGTTAAGAGGTGGGGCGTTTAGGAAGATGAATAGGTCCTGAGGCCAGAGCCCTCACGAACAGGATTGAGTCCCTTACAGAAGACGCGTCACTCAGCGTCCCTTGGCCTTCTGCCTTCCACAATGTGGACGTGAGAGCACAGTGCCATCTCCAGAGCAGAGAGCAGCCCTCCCCATTCAACAAGGCCGGCACCTCAGCGTCTCACTCTGGGACCCACGCAGACAGAGCACAGCCACCATCTGGATCATTGCTGGTCCCTGTGCAGAGGGAAGGAGAGCTTGGTGAATCGCTCCCTGGTTCTTAAAGATTAACCTACCACGTCCAGTCCTACTTCCCTGGCCAAAACAAGTCATGTGATCACCCCCACCTTCCGGGACTGAGCAAGTTCAAGACTACTCCGTGCCCAAGAGAACTGGAAAGATCTGGTGGGTAACACTGCCAGGCCACACATCCAGCCCCCCCACCCACCCTGCGCCTGGCTCTGTATTGGTATTGAGCAGAGACATGAAGCCCAGACTGCTTTCTAGAACTGTGCTGTCCGATGCGGTAGCCAGCTGTGCCTGCTGAGCGCTTGAAATGTGGCTAGTGCAAATTTAAATGTGCTCTAAACATAAAATCACACACCCAATTTCAAAGACTTGGCATAACAAAAAGAATGTAAAATAGCTCATTTATGCCTTTTCATTTTGATTACATATTGAGATGACATTTGGGATCTATGAGGTTAAGTAAAGTATGTTATTAAATTTAATCGTACCTGTTCCTTTTTTTTTTTTTTTTTTGAGACAGAGTTTCGCTCTTATCACCCAGCCTGGAGTGCAATGGCGCAATCTCGGCTCACTGCAACCTCTGCTACCTAGGTTCAAGCAATTCTTCTGCCTCAGCCACCTGAGTAGCTGGGATTACAGTTGCTGGCTACCACGCCCGGCTAATCTTTGTATTTTTAGTAAAGACTGGGTTTCACCGTGTTGGCCAGACTGGTCTCGAACTCTTGACCTCAGGTGGTCCACCCACCTCGGCCTCCCAAAGTGCTGGGATTACAGGCATGAGCCATCAAGCCTGGTCTATTCCCTTTTTTGATGTGGCTACTAGAAACTTTTAAAATTGCATTTGGGGCTCACATTAGATTTCTATTAGACAGCGCTGTTCCAACACCTCTGATCCCGGCCAAGAGTGAGACAGAGCTTGCAAATGAAATCAAGTGGATCCAGCCGTGAGTCCAGCAGTCATTGGGGGTGGGAGTGGGGTCCTCTCAGACTCAGCATCTGCCCAGCCACAACTTTGACTCCTTGACAAAAACCTCGTGAGCCCTCCCTGAAGATGGAGCCACTGCCTCCACCCTGGGCTGGGACCTCACTTTCTGCTCTCCCTGGGGGCCCCCTTACTGCATGACACAGGCAAGCCATGGGGTATGGCAAGGAGCATCTCTGCCACAGTCTGATGCCCAAGGAACTGCAGCCAAGAAGGCGCAATCGCCTGCGGAGAAGTGTTAATAAATATTTACCGAGCCCTTTGACAGTGCCAAGAGAGACTACAAATCAGTCCCAGCAGGCGCCGAAACGAGTCTCCTGAGGCTGGCAGCCAGAGGCGCCACCACACAGGGCCGGAAGCCCACTGACCTCCGGCTGCTTGTACCTACCCTGAGTGGCCCAGGCAGCCCCGTTTACAGGAGCTGTGAAAGAGGACAATCTCTCACTATTGATTTTGTGCCTCTCCCTGCGACCGCCGCCCTGGGTAACTCACAAGGTATGGATTTTTCTATAAACCCTAAATTAATATCTGCAGCAGGTGGGAATATACTGCTGCCCAATGCGGTGAAGCCTCCTGGCCCCACTGGGCTGAAAATTGGAGGACATGCAGCCTGTGACTGTCCCTCCTGTGCCTGGGTCCACAGGCTGACCTCTGCTTTTAGTAGTCAGCAGGCTGGGGGCGTGGAGGCTGGCCTGCTGGGCTATGCATCCAACTCCCAGCCCCCAGCTGGGATTCTTGTGTTCTCTGTGTTTGAATGAGGCTGTGCATACAGGAGTTGTGAATGCAAGTCACCTCAGGGCCCTCCATTCATTAAGGAGAGACTCTCTGCGATGGCAAGGAAAGAGCGGGGACTTGGCATTTACTGAACTTCAGTTTACTCCCAGCTCCACCCCCAGCCTGCAGTGTGGCTTTGGAAAGTTACTTCATAACCTCTCTCTGCCTCTGTTTCCCATCAGTAAAATGGGAATGACATCATTTATTCCCATCAGTAAAATGGGAATAATATCATATTAACATAACATTACTCCCAGCTCCACCCCCAGCCTGCAGTGTGGCTTTGGAAAGTTACTTCATAACCTCTCTGTGCCTCTGTTTCCCATCAGTAAAATGGGAATGATATCATATTAACATGACAAGGTTGATGTCAGGATCATTTACTTGCACAGCAAATGCAAAACAAGATCATTTCACTTGAGTAAGAGCTACGAAAGAAATAAGCAAGGTGACTTTGGTAGATTCCTTGAGGTAGGGTGGTCAGAGGGGGTGTCCCTAAAGAGGTGACATTTGGGCATAGAGCTGAAGGGTGGGAAGGCACCAGCCACACCAAGAGCTGGGGAGAGGGAACAGCTAGTGCAAAAGCCCAGAGGAGGGTAAAAATAAAGGAAATTTGACTACGGAAATGTACACAGCATTTTCCCCTGCAGGGAGCAGAAGCCCAGGGGTGTGAAGTTCCCACTTTTGCTCTGAGGGGAGGGACACCTGCTAGGGCAGTGGGTAGAAGTGGGGGATGACAGAAGAGAGAGGGAGAGTCCAGTCTTACAGATCTCCAGCCCCCATCTTCTGGGTCCGGTCACAGACTGGCTGGGAGCCCTGTCTCCTGAGCAGGGAGATAGAGAAGCAAGGCACTGCCCTGGGGGTGGGGAGAGCGAGCTCAAGCCAAGTAAACGTTTGCTGCAAATGCTTCTAATCCTATTGCCTTTAATAAAACTGCTAATTGGGTTTGGAAGTCTCCTCAGAGCCTGGCTGAGCCAGTGGGTTGCTTAGCTCCTTTCCAATCCTTCCCCACCCAAGAAATCTCCTCTGCTTCCATGAATTAATTCAACCCAATATTTCAGGGTATACAGAGGGAGGAGACTGTGTTATGCGTATCTATCTATCATTCATTCACTCACATTTATATTTAGTGAGCATCTACTATGAACTAGATGTTGCCCAGGCTGCTGGGGATACAGCAGCAAATCAAAGAGACAAAACTCCCTGCCGTCGGGGAACTTCCGTGCTAGAGGGAGGAGCTAGGCCAACAGTGTGTAAACGGGGTGGTAAGTGCCTAGGGTGAAAACAACCAGGGCAGCAGGATGGGAAATGGAGAGGAGGGTTGTAATTTTAGATCAGGTGGCTGGGAAAGGCTTTGTGGAGTTGGGGACATGTGGTGAAGAGCGGCATCCACCAAAGAAGATAGTGGGTGGACATCTGGGGAAAGGTCTTCCAGATAGAGGGGACAGCCAGTGCAAAGACCCTGACATAAGAGTGAGCATGGCATGTTTGGGGAACAGCAAAGAGGCCAGTGTGGCTACAGCAGAGTGAGTCAGGGGAGAGGATTG
>NW_012103621.1:1218476-1233292 GCF_000951045.1 Mandrillus leucophaeus | reverse complement strand
GCACCAGCCACACCAAGAGCTGGGGAGAGGGAACAGCTAGTGCAAAAGCCCAGAGGAGGGTAAAAATAAAGGAAATTTGACTACGGAAATGTACACAGCATTTTCCCCTGCAGGGAGCAGAAGCCCAGGGGTGTGAAGTTCCCACTTTTGCTCTGAGGGGAGGGACACCTGCTAGGGCAGTGGGTAGAAGTGGGGGATGACAGAAGAGAGAGGGAGAGTCCAGTCTTACAGATCTGCAGCCCCCATCTTCTGGGTCCGGTCACAGACTGGCTGGGAGCCCTGTCTCCTGAGCAGGGAGATAGAGAAGCAAGGCACTGCCCTGGGGGTGGGGAGAGCGAGCTCAAGCCAAGTAAACGTTTGCTGCAAATGCTTCTAATCCTATTGTCTTTAATAAAACTGCTAATTGGGTTTGGAAGTCTCCTCAGAGCCTGGCTGAGCCAGTGGGTTGCTTAGCTCCTTTCCAATCCTTCCCCACCCAAGATATCTCCTCTGCTTCCATGAATTAATTCAACCCAATATTTCAGGGTATACAGAGGGAGGAGACTGTGTTATGCGTATCTATCTATCATTCATTCACTCACATTTATATTTAGTGAGCATCTACTATGAACTAGATGTTGCCCAGGCTGCTGGGGATACAGCAGCAAATCAAAGAGACAAAACTCCCTGCCGTCGGGGAACTTCCATGCTAGAGGGAGGAGCTAGGCCAACAGTGTGTAAACGGGGTGGTAAGTGCCTAGGGTGAAAACAACCAGGGCAGCAGGATGGGAAATGGAGAGGAGGGTTGTAATTTTAGATCAGGTGGCTGGGAAAGGCTTTGTGGAGTTAGGGACATGTGGTGAAGAGCGGCATCCACCAAAGAAGATAGTGGGTGGACATCTGGGGAAAGGTCTTCCAGATAGAGGGGACAGCCAGTGCAAAGACCCTGACATAAGAGTGAGCATGGCATGTTTGGGGAACAGCAAAGAGGCCAGTGTGGCTACAGCAGAGTGAGTCAGGGGAGAGGATTGGAAATGAAGCCAGAGAGGTGATAATATCTCACAAAAGCCCTTCTACCATGCCTCAAGGTACATACCATCAGCCCCCTTTCACAGATGAGGCATGGGAGGATTGAGGGAAAGAAGTGCTTAGCCCACGCTCAGGTTGCAGTATGCTCAGAGTCTGGGTTTAAGCACTTGTCTCTATGAGCACATGTCTCTATGACATCACTGGGTGTCATCAACAGGGAGGGACAAGAGCAGGGTTGCCTCCCTCACCACCCAGTGGCACCAAGTATCAGCCAGTTGATATTGTTCTAGTATCATCCTACTTCATAGAGGCAGAAAATGGTGAAGTCAATTGTCTGAGGCTATGCTGCCAGAGAGTTGGGCTTCAAACACAGATCTGTCTGACTTCAGTGCTCACACTCACACCAGATTGCCGCACTGGTTGATCCCTGCATTTTGACGAGACAGGCACTCAGCCCAGGAAGAGGGGGCTAGTAGGAACAGAGCAAGGCACAGATCCCAGCCTCCTGGGATGTGGCCTGGGATTCCATCCATCCATCCATCCATCCATCCATCCATCCATATTTCTGTTCATCCATTTATCTATTCACCAATCCATTCATCCATCTATACTTTAGTCCATCAACCTATCCATCCATTCATCTACATTTTTGTCCATCCATCTATCCATCCATTCATCTACATTTTTGTCCATCTGTCCATTCATCCAGTCAGTCAGCCTCCTATCCATGAACATGTTTGTCTGGCTGTGTACTGGGAACCTGTGCATGGGCCACAAGCAAAAGTTTTCCCTGTAGCTCATGGGGCTGGCAATGAGGCTGACCCTTTGGCTCACCTCCCTGCCACATTCCACACTCCAGAGCCCACCAGGCAGCCTTACCCACCAGATGCCCGTCAGAACGACACATCCTGGGACTTCTTGTCATTTCCTGTCCAAGATTCCATTATGAGGTGTGATTGCTGAAGTAACAGACAGATAACGGATCAGTCCGAGCCCCGCCTGGCGCACCGGGCAGCTGCCGGGTTTTTCCCATTAGCCACAGGGCTTGACGGACAGTAATGGATTTCATACTGATGCTGGAGCCTGCGGCGGATAATTCCGTGATAACAGTTTATCACCCACTGACGGGAGGTAATGGGTAATCACCAGGAAGAAAGCAAACCCATCAGGGAGCCCTGGCCTCCGCCCAGCCTGGCTCTACCTTTGTTGTGCCAACTGCCACTTTCCAACTCGAGGGCCAACTCCTGTCTGTGTCCTGAAGGGTGGCAGAGCTGCTGGTCCACTGCGCATGTATGTGTCCAGGCCAAGCCTGGCTGGGGTGCCCAAGGACTGTTTGCAAAGACTCTCACAAGAGATTCTTTTTTCTCTTTCAGCAAGCCCCAGCCACCTTCCTTTCCACTGAGACTTGCAGCAAACTTGGGAGAAGACGAAGTGAGGGTTTCAAGGACAAAGCAACCAGTACATCCTCTAGTCCAGTCCTCCTATGCACAGCCCCAGGCTCCAGGCCAGGATATCAGAGGGAGACTTTGGCCACAGTGTGTGTGCCCCGGCTGTGTTCTCTGCATCCTAGAAAGCACTCACTGGATCCAGGGTGGTGATGACCCCCTGCCACCACCTTCCGTCTCCTTGGGGGGTCCCCTGCCCCCATCCTCACCTTCATAAACACTTGAGTATGCCATCTGTCCCTCACCAGGACTTCCCCAATAGACACTGTCTCTTCCAAATCTGCAGAAAAAAATAAAATAAAATGAATGGATACAATTTCCTCCCATTTCAGAATGGTCTCCTTTTTAATTTTGTTTTAAACATCCAGGTCCTCCTTGTTTCTCACTGCTCAGAGAGAATAAAATAAATCAATGAGCACCAAATGATGATTAGTGAGAAACTTACATTGGGCTCTTCTTGTTCCGTTCTGCCTTAGGTTTCCTTGAACTTGTGTCCTTGGGCACGACTGGGATTTCCCAGTTTTTTAGAGGGTGTACATCTCATTAAATTGAACATTTCTAAGTCACTTCAACTAAAAATTCCCGAATTATAACCCCAGTTTCCTTTGCAGAATTTGTATCATTGGAATTTTAGCAGCTTCTGTGGGTTCCCAAGACCCTCCCCACAAAGAACCAGGTCTAGAATCTCAGATCTGGGCATGGGGGCGCGGAAGTGCTGCAGTCATTGGCTGTAGACAAGAAGCTCCCTTCTAAAGACTAAAGGAGGGCCCAGGAAGCGCTGCCTATGCTCAGGGGATGTGAGGAGCCTGGGCCCAGGGGATGGGTGCTCACAGGCGGGTGCAGCTGCACTGGCCTTGAAGGATGGATAGAAAGGAGGCCTCTTTGTTGAGGGCACAACGGGAGCTTATTAAATATGGATTATGTGCCAAACACCTTTTCAAGTCCTCTACAAACCGTGCCTAATTTAATCCTGACACCATTCCAGGAAGGGAGTTCTAATGATCAATATCACCCCTTTTTCACAGATGAGGAAACTGAGGCACAGGGATGTTAGCTAACTGCCCTCAGTCATACAGCTAATCAGCAGAGGAGCCAGGACTCAAAGCCAGGCAGTCTGGGTCCAGAACCTGTGTCCTAACCACGACACTATGCTGCTTCTCCCAAGCAGCCGTGGCCACTTGAGGCCCTGCTGGGACATTCACAGCCCTGACCAGACTGTGGGCCCGGCTTCCTCTTAACAGTAGAGTTTTTCAGGGAGTGGTGGCTGGAGCTGCCTTGTTCGGCTTCCAAGAGCTGACTGCACACTTCCCCACCCAATTCTGTGTTCAGTGATGTCAGGTAAGCAGCTTCAAATCAGCCATGGTGAGCAGGCATGTTTGCTTAGATGAGCAAACACCACAAAGCAGGGCTTTTCCCCCTCTGGAGAGCCGGCTGTTACCTGTTTGCCAGCACAGCACCAATTCCTGGGGCTGGGGAGATGACAGATTCTGTGCAGGTCAGTGAACACACAAAGGAAGGAGTGGGTAAATGTGTTGGCCCCAAGCTCAGTCAGGACTGTCTTTATTCATCACGGAGGTAACGCTTGAGCCAAAATCTCATTCAGTTATGCACTCACTCACTCACTCGCTCATTCAACATGTTTATTTAGCACCAAGGCGGGCACCGAGAAGACAGAGACAGGTGCAAGGGGAGCCTCAGACCTGGGAACAGGCAGTAGCCATGCAGCCTGCTCCGTGGGCTGTGGTGGGTGAGGACAAGGAGGTGCTCCCCCGGGAGGTGCTCCCCCGGGAGGTGCCCAGGAGGGCAAGGTGTCTGGGGCAGCATTCCAGGCAGAGAGGCCTTTGATCTCCACACTGCAGACAATGCAGTCTCTTTCCATGTAAATCTGATCATGCGCCCTGCCTGGAGCCTGGAAGAGCTTCCCATCGTTCTTGGGTTCAAAGACTGAGATGGACTGGATGCTGAGGAAGCCCAGCCTCCTGCCCACCCCCGCACCGCTTCCTCTTGGCCTCACCCCATTTCCCATTCCGAAACACACAGGCCTTCTCCTGGGTGTGCAAGGGTACCAGGCTTCCTCGCCTTGGGGCAAGTGCCCAGTGTTCCCTTTGCTTGGAATGTCATGTGTGCACACACGCACATGCACACAATACACACTTGCGAGCACGCACACACTCTCTCTCTCTCAACTCATTCCCCCTCACCTGGCTGACTCCCCATTGCCCTTCAAATCTCAACTCAAATGCCATTTCCTCTGGAGCCTCCTCTGACCCTTCTATGTCTCCCAGCCCTGCCAGCCACACTGAGCCCCCACATGCTCCCAACACTGTACAGTTCTCTATGAAAACACTGCAGAATCTGGGACTGAACATCCGTTTGTGTGATTATTTGGCCAATATCTGTCACCCATTCCTAAACCAAAAGTTCCAGAGGGCAGAGCCTTTGTCTCCTTTGTGCCTAGAACAGTGCCCAGCCACAGTAGGTGCTCCATAATTATTAGACAGATGAATGAATGGATGCAGTGGCACACACAGGCACAGGTAAAAGCATGAGATGTGTGAAGGAACTTCAGGTGGCTCCGTGCAGCTGGAGCCCGCCGCACAGTGAGGAGAAGTAGAGGGGAGGCTGTGGAAGGAAGGGCTCAGGTCCA
Organism: Mandrillus leucophaeus; assembly: GCF_000951045.1. Lineage (NCBI taxonomy): Eukaryota > Metazoa > Chordata > Mammalia > Primates > Cercopithecidae > Mandrillus > Mandrillus leucophaeus. Next base: position 1,228,192 of record NW_012103621.1, on the reverse strand, counting down.
TCCTTCCTAGCTTCCTAGGGGACAGGCAGAGTGAATCCTCACACCTGCTCCTGTTCTTTAACTCTTGAGGGCCCAGCACAATGAGGAGGAGGATTGGGACAGACAGACAGACAAGGGCTAGCCCAACTGCCTTGGAGAGGCCAGTAGCTGAGCTGGAGGAAGGCCACCACCCCCTCCCCCAACCCGTCCCCACCCCTGCTGGGCTGAGCACCAAGACTAATTAAACTGGATTTGCTCAGCCAGGCCCTGGAGGGGGCAGCTCCGAGCACTCCAGATGGGCTCTGTTTGTCAATTTGAAAACTAATCTCTGACTATTTAAACAGCAGCTTATCTGGGCCCAGACCAGGATTAGCATTTGGCACCTTGGCTGAAGAGGGTGGGTGGCACTCCCCAGGTGTTAGGAAAGGATTTGAGGGCGAATTTCTTTCTAGAAAGAAGAGCTCAGAGCTTCTGCTCCCAGCCCACCAGCCCTGAAGGCAACCCCAGGACTGACCAGTAACTTGCTCAGCAGGGGCCTCTCCCCCAGCTTTCCTTACCTCCGGGGTACACCCCTGTCCTGGAGCCACCAGAAACTGGAAAAATCAAGAAAAGATTCTTCCCTGGACCTTCTGGAAAGAATAGAGCCCTGCAGACACCTAAATGCTGGAGCTGTGCCTTCTGGAACTATGACAGAATAGATTTTTTTCTTAAGCCAGCAGTTTAGAGTAATTTGTGATGCCAGCTCTAGGAAATAAACTCAAGCCCTCTACTAGTCCTGACCTCAGAACCAGCTAGGTGACAACCAGGGAAGAGTGATGTCTCAGAAGCAAGCAGAGATGTCTGGGGCTCAGACCTTGGGCTTCTCTCTCCACTCTCTCTCCCTAGATAAGCTCATCGAGGACAAAGCAGTGCTAGATGCCTTCTGTAAACTGAGGATGCACAAATGTGGGTCTCCAGCCATACCCTTGTCTCCCAACGCGAAATTCACATATACAACTCCCTGCTAGGCATTCCATTGGCCTGAGAGGCACCCCAAATTGTATACAACCTAAATGAAACTCAGGCTTCCCTTGAGACCCATCTCCTCTCCCACCTCCGCATCTCACTAAGCAGCACCCAGCAGCTCAGGCCAAAGCCATTGCCTGCTTTCCCTCATGCCTCATATCCAGGTCCTTGGCAAATCCCACTGGTTCAACCTTGAAACTATATCCAAAAATCAACCCCTTCCCCACTATGATTGCTCCTGTCCCAGCCCCAGCAACCATCATCTGCCTGGACGGCTGGCGTGGCTTCCGGCTTCCACACTCCACCCGCTGTCCACCACCCACGGCAGCCAGCGGGAGCCTGCTAAAGCGTGACTCAGACTGCGCCACCCCCTTCTTAAAAAGCCTTCAGTACTGCAATGAACATACGCATGCACGTATCTTTATAACAGAATGATTTCTATTCCTTTGGGTATACAGCCAGTAATGGAATTGCCGGGTCAAATGATATTTCTGCCTCTGGGTCTTTGAGGAATCGCCACACTGTCTAGCGCAATGGTTGAACGAATTTACACTCTTACCCATAGTGTAATAGCGTTCCTATTTCTCTGCAGCTTTTCTCTGCCAGCACCTGTTGTTTCTTGACTTTTTAATAATCTCTATTCTGACTGGCGTGAGATGCTATCTCATTGTGGGTATGATTTGCATTTCTCTGATGATCAGTGGTGTTGAGTTTTTTCATATGTTTGTTGGTCACATGTATGTCTTCTTTTGAGAAGTGTCTATTCATGTCCTTTGCCCACTTTTTAATGGAGTTGCTTGTTTTCTTGTAAATTTGTTCAAGGTCCCTGTAGACTCACAATAGCAACGACATGGAATCAACCCAAATGCCCATCGATGATAGACTGGATAAAGAAAACATGGCACATATACACCAAGGAATACTATGCAGTTCTTAAAAGGATCAAGATCATGTCCTTTGAACTGAGAGGCATTATCCTCAGCAAACTAACACAGAAACAGAAAACCAAATAGCGCATGTTCTCACTTATAAGTGGGAGCTGAGTGACGAGGCCACATGGACACATGGCAGGGGACACACACTGGGGCCTGTTGCATGGTGGGGAGAGAGAGCATCAGGAAGAATAGCTAATGGATGGTGGGCTTGAATACCTAGGTGACAGGATGATCTGTGCAGCAAACCACCACATGTTCAGCTATGTAACAAACCTTCACATCCTGCACATGTACCCCTGAACTTAAAATAAAAGTTGAAGGAAAAAAAAGCCTTCAGTGGCTTCTCAAGATCCTGTATAGTTCCCTGTCCTCACTGGGACTTGAAAGGCCAGGGCTCCTGACCTGTAGCTCTGCCTGTACCCGGGGCCCTCCGCTCCTTCCCTCACTCATGGCTCCCACCCAGCCTGGTGGCTCACCCCATCCCCTCCCCTGCTTCCTCTGCCTAGAATGCCACACCCCTCTCCCAGAGTGTTCCTTCCGCTCATTCAAGTTCTTTCTCAGATGTAGACTCCTCGGAGAGCTATTTTCCAACCATGCGATTGAAAACTCTTTATCACTTTCCCCAGCATCAATTCCCCCACCTCTCTGTTTCGGTTTCCTGTGTGTGTCTGTTTCTGTGTCTGCGTGTGTCTGGTCTGCGTCTGCGTGTATTTGTGTTTGGGTGTCTATATCTGTGATTGTGTGTGTGTCTTGTGTTTGTGTCTGTGTAGGAGTGTGGGGGTGTGTGTGTGTTTGGGTGTCTTTCTCTGTGTGTGTATAAGTGTCTATGTTTTTGTCTGTCTGGGAGTGTCTGTGTGTATGTGTCTGTGTTTGGACGTCTCTGTGTATATGTGTATGAGTGTCTGTGTTTGTCTGTGTCTGTGTGTCTGAGAGTGTGTGTGTGTCTGTGTCTGTGTTTGGGTGTCTATATCTGTGTCTGTGTGTGTGTCTGTATCTGTGTGTGTGTGTGTGTATGAGTGTCTATGTTTGTCTGTATCTGTGTGTCTGGGAGTGTCTGTGTGAGTGTGTGTCTGTGTTTGGGTGTCTCTATCTGTCTGTGTGTGTATGAGTGTCTGTTTTTGTCTGTGTCTGTGTGTCTGTGTCTGTGTGTGTGTCTGTGTTTGGGTGTCTATATCTGTGTGTGTGTGTGTATGAGTGTCTATGTTTGTCTGTATCTGTGTGTCTGGGAGTGTCTGTGTGTGTGTGTGTCTGTGTTTAGGTGTCTCTGTGTGTGTATGAGTGTCTGTGTTTGTCTGTGTCTGTGTGTCTGGTAGTATCTGTGTCTGTGTGTGTGTCTGTGTTTGGGTGTCTATATCTGTGTGTGTGTGTGTATGAGTGTCTCTGTTTGTCTGTGTCTGTGTGTCTGAGAGTGTGTCTGTGTGTGTGTCTGTGTTTGGGTGTCTCTATCTGTCTGTGTGTGTATGAGTGTCTGTTTTTGTCTGTGTCTGTGTGTCTGGGAGTGTCTGTGTGTGTGTCTGTCTTTGGGGGTGTGTGTGTGTGTATGAGTGTCTATGTCTGTGTCTGTGTGTCTGGGAGTGTCTGTGTGTGCGTGTGTCTGTGTCTGGGTGTCTCTATCTGTCTGTGTGTGTATGAGTGTCTGTGTTTGTCTGTGTCTGTGTGTCTGGTAGTATCTGTGTCTGTGTGTGTGTCTGTGTTTGGGTGTCTATATCTGTGTGTGTGTGTGTGTATGAGTGTCTGTGTTTGTCTGTATCTGTGTGTCTGGGAGTGTCTGTGTGTGTGTGTGTCTGTGTTTGGGTGTCTCTGTCTGTGTGTGTATGAGTGTCTGTGTTTGTCTGTGTCTGTGTGTCTGGTAGTATCTGTGTGTGTGTGTGCATCTGTGTTTGGGTGTGTGTGTATAAGTGTGTTTGGGTGGCTCTGTGTGTTGTGTATAAGTGTCTGTGTTTGTGTGTCTGGAAGTGTCTATGTGTGTGTGTGTGTGTGTGTCTGTATCTGTGTGTCTCTGTGTGTTTGCGTTTGGGTGTCTATGTCTATGTATGTGTATCTCTGTGTGTCTATGTAAGTGTGTGTCTGGGAGTGTCTATGTGTGTGTCTGCGTATGTGTGTGTTCTACCCACCTGCCTCTACCACCCAGAGATAATATAACCTCAAATTGGTCTTGTTCACCACTGGTGTCTAGAAAATTATGTGGCACATATTAGGAGCTCAAAAAATATTTGTTGAATGATTGAAGGCATATAAGAAAGGATGTCCCTAGGCCGGGCGCAGTGGCTCACACCTGTAATCCCAGCACTTTGGGAGGCGGAGGAGGGCAAATCATGAGGTCAGGAGTTCGAGACCAGCCTGGCCAATATAGTGAAATCCCATCTCTACTAAAAATGCAAAAAATTAGCCGGGGGTGGTGGCAGGCACCTGTAATCCTAGCTACTCGAGAGGCTGAGGCAGGAGAAACGCTTGAACCCAGGAGGCGGAGGTTGCAGTGAGCTGAGATCATACCACTGCACTGCAGCCTGGGTGGCAGTGCGAGACTCTGTCTCAAAACAAAAAAAAACTGAGAAGTGACGTTTAAGCTGTGGCCTGGAAGATGACGAGAGGATGGCAAGGCAGAGTGGGAGGGTGGAAGGAGTTTCCACGCAGGTGAAACAGCATGTGCAAAGGCCCTGGTGCCAAAACTGCCAGGCACAGTTCAGAAAAGAGCAGGCCAGGGTGGCTGGAATCCAGTGAGCTGAGCAGGACAACATGGTGTCACCCCACTTAACTAGGCCTCAGTCTTGCGGCCCTTCAGCTTCCTGTGCTGGCCAGAGGTGGTCCTGAGGCTGCCCCATCTGCCCTCACTCATGAGGCCCTCCTGACCCTTGGGCCTGCAGCCTCTGTTTACTACTAAGACCAGGGGCCCAGGGTTTGCCAGGTGGGTCTCAGCAACTCCCTAACCTGGGTCAGGTCCAACTACCATGGTTTCCCATGAGTCAGATCTGAGCCTTCCTATCCCTCCTCTGTGTGTAAACAGAGCCTCACACACTCTCCCATCATGCAGGGTGAGGTCAGCGGCCTCAGTAGAAAGTCCAGGTCCTCTCTGCTGAAGCATCTCCAGTGGCAGTCACTTCCTCCACGTATGACTTTGCCTCTCTGGGCCTCAGTTTCCCCATGTATACAGTGATGAGTTGGGACCTTCCAGCCAAGACAGCCAAGTTCTAAGCATTTTCCCCAGAGTAGAAAGGTATTATCATTACCAAGGCCTGAATACCCAGCCCGAGTTTCAGGACCCTCACCAACACTGGGGCTCTTCTGTTACAAATGACAGAAACTCCAACCCAAACTAGCTCAAACAAATAGATTATACATTGCTTCATGTGACTGGAAAGTTGGGTATACCTAATCACATATGGCTTGATCCCAGTCTCAAACAACTGTCCAGATTTTCTCTCTCTCTCTCTCCCCCTTCTCCCTCTCTCTCTCTCCCTCTCCCTCTCTCTCTCTCTCTCCCTCTCCCTTTCTCTATTTCTCTTTCTCCTATTCCCTCTCCCTCTTCCCTTTCTCTCCCTCTATTTCTCCTTCTCAGTTCCACTTTCTCACTTCCCTCCCAGGCCTCTTATGGTTTCAAGATAGCTACGGCACTTCAACCTCCATGTCTTCCCAGATAAACAGAAGTGTGGCCAGAGAAGAAGCTTAGGAAGAAAAGCAGGAAATGCTGAGGGGTGAGGCTTCAGAGTAGGCAAGATCAGCTCCTGCAGGACTTCAGCCTGAGGGCAATGGGGAGCCATGGGGAGTTTTCAGCAGGCGCATGATGGCCCGACCACACTGGAGTCTCCCCAGGCTGGCAAGACTGTGCTGCCTTAGTGCCCCCATCAGCGCTGACCCTGGTGGACCCTAACTGCTTCCCACCTCCATTGCCAGCATTCACTTGTGGATTTCTCCTCTGAGCCACTGTGCTGCCCTGTGGGTCGGCCTCATCCCCTGCCAGGGCCCCCATGCCAATCCAGGGCAGAGCTGCCAGGCAGGCTGGAGGCTTGTCGCATAGGCATGGAAGGTAAGAAAAAAGGGGAGAGAAGGAGGCTGCTAGGGAGAGGGGCGCAGAGGGCCAGACAGTTCGACCCTGCTGGCCAAGCTCAGGGCTCTAAAGGCTGATGAGCAGAGGAATGACTAGCCGCTGGGTTTTCTGAAGTGAAGAGGAATCACAGGGAAAAGAGAAAGCTCCTAAGGGAAGGTAGAGATGCATGTAGGGAGTGGGTTAAACACCAGGGCTTGGGAAGCAGACAGACTTGGTCTCTGTGGTAGATTTAAGACTGCAATAAAATCTTTGACAAGCCTCTCACTGGGAGGTGAGGTCTGTTCCTCCTCCTTGCATTAGCGTGAGCGCTGTCATGACTTTGAGCCACAGAACATGTTGGAAGTGATGCTGTGCCAGTTTCCAGGCTCAGGCCTTAAGGGACTAGCAGCTTTCACTTCCTGCCTCTGAGAACAGTCACTCTTAGATCTTGAGTGACCACATAAGACATCCCATGACTCTGTTTGGAGAGACCACATGGGGATGCCCTGAGACTATAAGGAGAAGGAGAGAGACATAGCTGGGCTCACCAAGACACCAGCCACATGAGAAAAGTTGTCTTGGACCCTCCAGACCAGTCCAGCAATCAGCTGAGTACCATCAGGGACCCCAGTCAATGTGGCATGGAGCAGAAGAGCCACTCAGCTGAGCCCTGCCTGAATTTCTCACCCACAGCATGGTGAGATTAACAAAATGGCCCTTGTTTTAAGTCAGTAAGTTTGCAGGAGTTTGTTACCCAGCAGTAAGTATCCAGAACAACCCTACCAGTTTTGTGAACTTGGGTAAGTGACAATCATTTATAAAATGAGGAGGCTACCTTGTAGGCTTATGATAATCATCAAAGAAAGTGATGAAGGTAAAGCAGTCAGCACAGTGTCTGACACAGAGTTAAAACCTGGTAAGTTATAACTCTCACTGTTTTTATTGTTGTTATCACTGTGAAAGGATGCAGGGACAGAACCACCAGCAGGAAACAATTGCAAGTTTGGACTGAGTTGACAGTCTCAATCTAATGGTGTCATTTGCACATGAGAAAAGCACAGGAAGTAAACTGCCTGGGTTTGTATCCTGGCTCTACCACCTCTTAGCTATGTAAACTTCATCCATTTATAACCTTCTCTGGTCTTCAGTTTCTTCGTTGGTAAAATAAGGATAACTGTATCTACCTCATAGGACAGCTGGGAGGATAAAATGACGTATTACATGTAAAGTTTTCAGAACTGTGCCTGACACGAGTAAAGGCTCTATAAATGTCAGCTGTTATTATTTGTGTTATAGATATTTTATTTATCTAGGATGAGGATAGCCTGGGTCTCCCAGACTAGAGGAAGGGAAAAATAATCACCAGGAAGGAAAGCAAAAAGCTCTCCTGCTGAAAAAATCTAATGAGTTCCACTGCCCCACATGGGTGTTTCAAGAGACTATACCTGTAATGGGGAGCTCCTGGTGCTGTGGGGTGCAGATCCTATGCCTCTATGTTGCAACAGAGGTGCAAGATCTTACCCTTTGAACAAGCCAAGATGAGAGTTTGGAGGAGACCTCCTTGAGCTCTTAAAATGTCACTAGTTGTGACACCTTTGGGAACTTCTCTTTATAACTACCCCAGCCTGCCTCACAGGAGATGGGGAGAGAATTTATATTTACCCAGCAACATAGGGGATGTTGTGGTACGCTCCCCAGATCCCATCTTCAGAAACAAAATACTCATTCCCCCAACTGCCTGAAGTGTTGGCAACTGATGGCTCACAGCTGAGTCCCTCTCCAGGAATTGCCCTCAGCCAAATAAAGTCACCCTGCCCGAGGTTAAATTCCCTCCTTCAAGGCAGCTCGCATCCACTGAGACATAAAAGTCCAGCCCCTTTGCCACAAGCAGGACACCTCTGCAGGGTAGGGTAACCAATTCATCCCAGTTTCCCTAGGACTTTTCCAGTTTTAGCACCAAAAGTCCTGCATCCCAGGAATCCCCTCAGTCTTGGGAAAACTGGGCCAGCTGGTCACTATTGCAGATGCATCCCAGCTCCAGAGTTCCTCTAGGGCTAAGGCCTTTGTTGCAACTGAACCACCACTGAACTTTTTCCTCTGCCCAATCCTACTTCCTTCCCTCCTCTATACCCTGCAGCAAACTTCCTGGGACCTCCATCTCAAGAGTGTGCCACCCTGGGAATCTGACTTAAGCAAATACCTCTTCTGTGCCAGGCACCATGCTGGCCCATGCCTTGCCCTGTTCAGTCCTCATCCACAACACTGGAGGTGGTCATGGCTGTTCCCTTGAGAAAACTGAGACTCATAGATGCTAAGTAACTTGTTCAAGTCCACATGGCAAGTTCAAATCCTTCCCATAGCCACAGAAGACCCAACGCCTTTGCAATCTTTGAAAATAAATCATGCTGCCTTGGGACTAAATTCTCTCTTTAGGCCCTTTGACCCAAGACGGGCGAGCAAAGCAAGAATTTGCACCTGGCATACAGAAAAGAGCAATGGCATGTGCCTGCTGTTACTTGCAGGGGGTGGGGCTGGCTGGGGAAGGCAGTGCAGGCTGGTAGCCAACTCTGCTTACTTGCAAGGCTACTGCAAACTTAGATTCTTCTCCATGGCCTCCTGACTTATGTTTCTTTCTTCTTTTCTTTGAAGGGAAGATGATGCTCTCGGCCTTTGGCAGGAAATACACTCCCTGTTTTTCCATTTCTCTAAGGGGCAGCTGCCCTCATAGCTAGAAACAGTTACCACCAGCTGGGCACGGTGGCTCAAGCCTGTAATCCCGGCACTTTGGGAGGCCGAGACAGGCGAATCATGAAGTCAGGAGATCGAGACCATCCTGGCTAACACAGTGAAACCCCATCTCTACTAAAAAATACAAAAAAAAACTAGCCAGACGAGGTGGAAGGTGCCTGTAGTCCCAGCTACTCCAGAAGCTGAGGCAGGAGAGTGGTGTAAACCCGGGAGGCGGAGCTTTGAAGTGAGCTGAGATCTGGCCACTGCACTCCAGCCTGGGCAACAGAGCAACTCCGTCTCAAATAAAAAAAAAAAAAAGAGAGAGAGAGAAACAGTTACCACCTTTATCTAACTCTCATTTCCTCTGAAGATCTAAGCCAGCTGCTCTCAGGGGGAGAGAGAAGTACCTCTCCCTCTCCTCTTCCCCCTTCCCCACCCACTCCCCCTTGCCCTTGCCTCACACTACCTTCTTCCCTTCTCTCTTCTCCCTCTCCTTCTCCCCTCCTTCCTGCCCCGCTTCCAATCCTCCCAGACCCCTCACTGCTGCCACCCTTCTTTGCCCTTTCCTCTTTCCTCCTCTCCTCCTCTCTCCTTCCCTGGTCTCTACCCTTCCTTCCCAGATCTGTATTACGAAAGGCCACAGCGCCCTGGGAAGACTTGAGGCTTACATGTCCAAGTTCAAACACCTTGGGTTCAACCCCCAGCTCTGATTCTGCTTCAGTTTTCTCACCTATAAAATGGGGGCAAATGAGGCCTACCTCTCAGGGTTGCTGTGGAATCTGATGTGAGCATGCAGGTGGCAGGCTTGCCCTAGCATGGGACAAATGGGAGGTGCGCCATCTAATTTTATTCCGATTTCTCCAGGGGATGTATCACAGATTGGCATTTCCCCCGAAAGGGAGAAGGAGATGACCCAGAAAGCCCCCATCTTCTCATTAGCAATTTTCAATTTGCTGAGAGTGAAGCTGCCCCAGGACTCAATCCCACCCCCTCCCACCCCCTCCCAGCCCCTCCCAGCCCTTCTCCTGGGGTTGGGAGCGACG
>NW_012103621.1:1211671-1218401 GCF_000951045.1 Mandrillus leucophaeus | reverse complement strand
AACTTAGATTCTTCTCCATGGCCTCCTGACTTATGTTTCTTTCTTCTTTTCTTTGAAGGGAAGATGATGCTCTCGGCCTTTGGCAGGAAATACACCTGTCTCTTATACACATCTAGATGTGTATACCACCCCCTCCCAGCCCCTCCCAGCCCTTCTCCTGGGGTTGGGAGCGACGTCTGGCACCAGCTCCTCCAGCACGAGCCATCAAAGTGCCACCAGCACCATCTGGTCTGCCCACATCTTCATGCGGGATTTATTACCTATTCCCTTCCATTAGCATAAATAATATGGAGCTTGGGTTTCATGATGGTTTACATAATAAATAAAACAGGTCAATTGCCCACAAAACTAGTCTCTGTGAACAGTAACAGATTTAATTAGATTTATTTTATCCTGGGTTTTCTGGAGTGAGGCGGATGTCTCTCATGCCAAGGATAAACTTCTCCATAAACTCCTATTTCTGGAAAGACAGCTCTCCACCCTCCAAGGAGACAAAAGGGATGAGGGAATAAAGGGGAGGGAGAGAAGGAAGACAGGCCGGAGAAAGGAGAGGCAGGAGGAGGAGAAAAAGAGACAGGTATGGTCCTGTGTTACTCTTCATCTTTCCCAGGCCACCTGGCCCCCTGGCTGCCTAGGTGCAGGCCCCCACGTGAACCACCCCCACTGCCCCAGACCACACACACCTGCATGAGCCACTCTTACACTCACAACCCTTTACTGGCTTCCCATTGCCTAGGATCAAGCCCAAGCCCTTGGCAAGGACCTCCTTCCCCGTTAGTTTTCTTTAACAAACCCTTGGGCCTCAGCAGATGCCATCCCTCCCCAAGGCCCATCCCCACATGGACTCTCCAGCCTCAAAAGTCCGTCAGAAGTTACTGAATGCCCTCTCCTCTCTTGGATCTCTGACCCTCACTGGGCTGTCTCCTCTCTCGGGAACATCCCACCCCCAGTCATCCTTCCAGTCTCAGAGCCCAGCCTCATCTCCAGGCACCCCCATGTCCAGGGTTGGCTCCACCCCCACCGGCCTAGGTGCCCAGCCACGGTGCTCTCAGAGCACCCTGTGACCTGCCAATTCTGCTTATCCATTATCTCTGCACACACATTCTCCCACCCGGAATGAAAGCCCTCTGAGACAGTAACCAGGGGGTTCACTGTTTAACCCCCTGGGCCCAGAACAGCGCCTGACTATGTAGTCACTCTTCCTCCAGAGCTCCAAGCAGCTGCTGACATGCAGCAGCTTTCAACCCGTAAAATAAATAAATCCAACAAATAAATGACTCTCTCAAGGATTTCTAGCCTTCCTTGATCCTCTACTCCAACAGGTTTCTCCTGCCATTGAGTGACTGCTGAAGATAAAATCTGATGAAGTATCGAGAGGGTAAGGAATGCCCCAGCTGGTAGTGGATGTCTGTGCAGTTTGCTGTGCAGCTTCTCTGGGTAGCAGCATCCTGGTTTCCCTCGGGAAGCGCATCCGCTGGTTTGGATGGGCACTCCCTCCAGGTTCCAGGAGGAGGTGCAGGACTCAGGACTCACCAACAGAGGCACTGCCTCTCCCAGCCTTGTGTCCGATGCAGGGACCCAAACTGGTCCAGTGAGACTCAGCCCAGGCCTTGTGTAGACCAAATCAAAGAGAAAGATTCTCTTTTTGTGCAGATGGCTAAGCTGGCAGGAGATAAGTCTGGAGCTTCCAGGGGTTCCAGCAGGCAGAAGAGCCTGCCTCAGAATAAGGAAATTAATTCCTTTCAGAGGAAAGCCGAGCGGAGAGATGAAGGGAGAAAAGATGAATCCCAGGGTGATGGATTGAGTCCTGGGTCCCACCTGACGGAATCCTTGTCTCTCCGCAGACTTGCCCACTCCAAGTGAGCCAATACAACCCCCACCCACACTTGCCTCGTTTAGAGAAGTCGGCTTTGGGGGGTGGCTTTTGGCCACTACAGCAAAAGAATCCTGATGGATGCCCTATCCTGGGCACAGAAATTTCACTTCTAGGAATTTTTCCGAACAAAATAGCCTGAGAAGCAGAGGAAGGTACATGGACTAAGATGATCGCTGTTGTGCCCTCCGAGAGCCACTCCAACAGCCCCTCTGGGAAGCTTTCTCCCCACCCAAACGGAAGGACACACTGCTTCCTTCCAAGGCACTTCCGTGGCACCTCGTTCCTGTCTCTTCCCCAGAGCTCACGGAGAACAGGAATAACCCGTCACCAGAATGTCCCCACCTTCTAGGGTGGATACTGCAAAAGGAGAAGTTTTTAACTAGAGTACACTAGACTGTCCAGCAGCATCTACCCTCACAAGGAGGCCACCTGAGCAAATGTCAGACAACACGCTGGGGACATTTTGTGACCTAGGAGAAGGGCCTTTCCCAAGATCACACACAAGCCAGGATACGCAGGGAACTTGATCCAGGAAAGTGAGTGGAGTTCACGGGTGAGGGAGTCAAAGCTGCAAACCTTCCCCTTGAGCCCCTTCCGCACATGGCCACACCACCTCATCTCCCCCCACCGCCCTGAGGCACCAGCCTTCTTTCAGGCCCTTGCTGATATTCCAAGGGGGCCGCAGGAAAAACAGGGCCCACCGCCCCTTTATCACTCTGTCCCGCAAGGGGAGGGCAGTCTTTCCTACGTCCCTCAGTGCATCTGAGTCTAGACTGTGACGTTTAATAAGGTTGCTGAAGGTTCGAGAATAACAGAAGAAAAGCTCAGCATGGAGTAACCTACAGGCACAATTGTCTGTGGCTTCCCTCTGAATCTACAGGCCCAGTACGCGTGTGAGGTCCCTTGGTGAACATTGTCGCAGAGGCCAGCTCAGCTCAGTCCAGGCCCAAGTGACACAAGCCCAGCAGCAAAAGGTGACTTTTCCTCCCTCAGTCTAAGGCCCACCACCCATCACCCCAGTGCTTCCTTCTCCTCCCAGGATGAGTCACTTCCCTGAATAATTGAGAAAGGCCTCTCCCGAGATCACACACCAGCCAGGCCAGGCTGGAAGCTTGGTCCAGGAACGTGAGTGGAGTTCAGGGGTGAGGGAGTTAAAGTTGCCCTGGAGGGAAGCCCTGCAGGCTGGGGGTGGGGTGGCAGCAGGCCCTGCTTTCACCCTGGCTGGGTCCTCAGGCTGCCCCTGCCCCATGGCATCCCCCAGACCAAGGGTCAGCCCAAGGAGACCAGCGGGCTCTCTGCATGCTCAGAGCAGACCATGCAGTGGAAGGAAGTCACTGATTGCCCAGAGATGATTTCAGAAGCAAGAGGAGGTGGCCAGGAGCACCAGCCAAACCACTAGCTTCCTTTGGGAGCTCCTCTCTGCAGAATTAGGCAGGCTTCTTAGCCGTGAATCTACTAGTTATTAATGTGCACTCTGCCTGCTGGGGGGCTGAGCTGGGGCTGATGGAGGAGGGTAAGGAAGGTTTCAGTTAGAGAAGAAACTAGGCAGACTGAGGAGCCCAAGGGCTGGCAAGCTTGGATAATACCTGTTTCCTCTGCCTTCACCACACTCCTGGCCTCTCTTTGAGGCAAGACCAGGGGATGGAATAAGTCCTCGTAACTTCTTCAGGCTCAGCTGTCACCTAGCCTAGCAAGCTAGTGGCCTGCATCTCCTTTGTTCTGGGGCCCCTTTCCTGGGCAGCCTTCTCTTTCAAAACTCACTAAAGGCATCACACGTCATCTCCTAAACCTGCATTCCCTAAGTCTAGGACATGCCCCCTGGCACTCCAGATGATGCCCGTTGGACACTGTTTCTGGTGCCAGCATAGCCTGCAGCGATGCTACGTGGGCCAGGCCCAACCATGAGTGACAGAAAATCCAGTGTAGAAACCGACCTTCTTGTTTGAATCAGATAGAAAAATTACAACGAGGGAGAATGAGAAGAACCAAGGAGAAGTCACCTTCTCCAATTAGGGTTAAACACTAGTTGTAGATAGAAATTTTTTTCATTCAAAACTAGGGAAGGGCCTGGGCACAGTAGCCTGTAATCCCAGCACTTTGGGAAGCCGAGGCGGGCAGATCACTTGAGCCAGGAATTTGAGACCAGCCTGGGCAACATGGTGAAACTCCATCTCTACAAAAAAAAAAAAGAAAAAAAATATTATATACACATATATACACACACACACACACACACACACACATATATATATATATATACACACAAAAAAAATTAGCCAAGTGTGGTAATACACACCTGTAGTCCCAGCTACCTGGGAGGCTGATGAAGGAGGATCACCTAAGACTGAGAGGTCAAGGCTCGCGCCACTGTGCTCCAGCCTAGGCAACAGAGTGAGACCCTGTCTCAAAATGAACAAACAAACAAACAAAATGACTAGAAAGGGGGAAAATCCAACAACACAGGCTGTGAAATATGCTGCAATATAAAACAGAGGTTAAGCACTCTATGCCAAGGGGAAGAGCCTTCTTATGAAAACAATTTACTGAAGGAAACAAAAGGCATTTTTAGAAAGGCCTCAGCTTTTGTTTGCATTCATTGTTTGAACTGACTCATCTGTTCTCTGTCACTATATAGTCTTTCCTTTGCTAGAATGTCAGCTAAATGGAATGACACAGTACGCAGCCTTTTGAATCCGGCTTTTTTCACTTCGTATAAGTTTTCATCTCTTTTGAGTAAATACCTGGAGGTGGAATTGCTGGGTCACATAGTGGATGTATATTTAGCTATAAACTCTGATGTACTGTTTGCCAAAGGGCCCATACCATTTTGCACTTCTACCAGCATTACAGGAGAGTTCCAGTTTCTCTGCATCCTCATGAGCAGCATGATCAGTTTGTTACCTTAGCCATCTTAGTAAGTATGTAATAGTATATCATCATGGTTTTATAAACTGACTCTTTTTTTTTTTTTTAAGACGGAGTCTCACTCTGTCACCCAGGTTGGGCTGCAGTGGTGTGATCTCTGCTCACTGCAACCTCCTCCTCCTGGGTTCAAGCTATTCGCCTGCCTCAGCCTCCCAAGTTGCTGGGACTACAGGCACCTGCCACCACACCCAGCTAATGTTTTAGTAGAGACGGGGTTTCACCATGTTAGCCAGGATGGTCTCAATCTCCTGACCTCGTGATCAGCCCGCCTCGGCCTCCCAAAGTGCTGGGATTACAGGCAGAGAGCCACCATGCCTGGCCAAATTGACTCTATAAAACAAGTGATAAAGGGTGAACTGACAAAGCTCCACCCAATTGATTTTGAGTTTGGTCAGATGATTAGCTCTGGCCAATGGTATGTGAGCGGAAGTGATCCTGTGTGAGTTTTGAGCCTCATACTTAGGTATTATACAGTGTTTCTTCTTTGGCTCTCAGGAAGCTTTGAATTCCATCCTGAAAATACATGTCTCAGGTGGACTGGCCCAGAGTGAGTCGTGGAGCAGAGCCAGCCCAGTCAACAGGCAGGCCACAGCCTCAGGCAGAACACCGCAACCAACACTCAGAATCTAAGTATTTCTTGTTGTTTATCACAGTGTTTTGGGAGACTTGCTATACAGCATTATTGTGGCAGTAGCTGTCAAACACACTAGACAGTTTAAAGATAATATTTTAAGGTTTTTAACAGAGAATTAAGTGAATAAACTTATTTTTATGTTTAATCAATTGAATTTAAAATGGGAGGAAAGTAATTGATAAGTCAAAAGGTTTGTATGAAAACTCATTGGCTGAGTGGGAATAAAAAGAGGGCTATATAAGGAAATATTATAAATAATACAATATCATCATTAGAAGCCTATAAAGATTTAAAAAACAGCATAAAAATGGAATTAGTAATGTGAAGAATAAGCTTTAAAAGTTTCTCCAAAATGCAAAAGAAAAAGGGATGAAAAAGCAGGTAAGAGAAATAATTGAGACCCAATATACAAATAATTAGTGCTGCTAAAATACATATAAGAAGAGAACCATAGCAATAATCAAGGACATAAACAGAAGAAATGTGTTCTGTGTTTAAAAAAAAAAAAAAAAAAACCGAGTCCACAGTTTGAAAGCAATCTCTAAATAGCAGACAAAAATATTGAAAAAAAATTGAACATATTCTACTTAAATATATACTAGTTAAATTTAATTTTTTAACAGAAAAAAAAGACTTGGTTCCTGCAAAGATAAAACAAAGTTGGGCTTAGACTTATGCTCTAGAATTACGCTGTCCAATACAGTGGCCACCATCCACAGAGGATTATTCAGTTCCTTGCAATGTGGCTAGTCTGAACTGAAACACTGAATGTGTAGAACATACACCAGATTGTGAATACATACTGAAAAATTAAAATTGTAAAATATCTCAATAATTTTTATGTTGATTGTATGTTGAAATGATAATGTTTTGGATATGTTGAATCCAATAAAATATATTCATTTCATCTGTTTGTTTTCCTTTTTTAATGCGGGTACTAGAAATTTTTACGTTACATATGTGGCTCGCATTATATTTTTAATGTAAAGTACTGCTCTAAAATAGGGGTTGGCAAACTATGGCCTACCGGCCAATTCGGGCCCACCACCTGCTTTTGTAAATAAAGCTCTATTGGGACACAGCCATGCTCATTTGTTTACATATTGTCTACGGCTCTTCCATACCACAATGGCAGAATTGAGTGTCCAGCACAGCACAAATGATAGAGCAGAAAAAGCTTTAAATATTTGTTATCTGACCATTTTCAGCAAGTTTGCCAACCTTTACTCTAGAGTCAGAAGATGGTGTTGAAATTTCAAGCAAGTTTTCAGATTAAAGGTAACATAGTGGAGTGC
>NW_012103621.1:1208877-1209676 GCF_000951045.1 Mandrillus leucophaeus | reverse complement strand
ATTAGTTTATGACATCTTTGTCTTAGGGAAGTTTTAACCTTGGAGGTAGACAGAATAATCCACCTTTTTTTGTGGCTTCTGCATTTTTATCTTAAGAGACTCTTACCTCCTCAACTGTTACAAACACATCCTCCAACATTTTCTAATATTTGTTTAGTTTATTTTGAAGATTGAATGTTTAATTTATCTGAAATTTGTTTTGTGCATGATATAAAGTAAGAATCTACATTTATTTATTTTCTGGATAACTAGCCAGAAATATTACTTATCCTTCTTCACTTAAATAGCCACTTTAATCCTATACTAAATTCACATATACCTTAATTTAATAAGCATTTATTGAGTTCCTGCTCTTTGCCAGGCATTATTCTAGGCAATGAAGATACAGCAGTGAACAAGACACACACACGCGAAAGCATTAAAAAGGAAAAAAGCGTTAAACTCAATGAGAATGCAAAATTAATCAATTTTGACAAGAAATACAACTGAATTAAATTTCCCTATGGAAAAAGAAGGACTCATGGTTTGGGTTTTTTAATTTAATTATATTATTGTCCAAGAATGGTCAAATAGACTGGAGGAACCTAACAGAAAGCTTAGAAACAGATCCTAGCACTTAAAAAACTTCAGTAGGTGATAAGGTACTCTTCCAAATGAGTGGAAAAAGAATTGATTTTGGCCAGGCGTGGTAGCTCATGCCTGTAGTCCCAGCACTTTGTGAGGCCAAAGTGGGCGGATCACGAGGTCAGGAAATCAAGACCATCTGGCTAACCTGGTGAAACTCCATCTCTACTAAAAA
>NW_012103621.1:1201777-1203707 GCF_000951045.1 Mandrillus leucophaeus | reverse complement strand
AAAATAAAATAAAAGGTAGCGTAATATCTAGAAAAAGCTAAATTCTCAGTTATATGTGTTTTCCCCCCTTTCAGACTGGCGGAGATTTCTTTCCTTCCTTTCTTTTTTCTTTCCAACTTTCCTTTCCTTTCACTCTTTTTAAATGATAAAACCTGACCTAGGAAACAACCTGAGGAAAATGAACACTTTCATAGCCTGTTGAGAGAGTATAAATCAGTACCATCTTTCTAGATGGCAGTTTGTTAATAGGTATCAATACCAGATCTAGGGTTCATGGGTGGAATTCAGGAGCAGTCTATGAACCTGAGCAGAAAATTTTTGCATATTTATTTCTACTAAACCCTAACTGAAATTTAGCATTTCTTTTAGTTATGAGTGTAGGAGTGGTTGGCAGAACATGGTCCCCAAAGACATCCACGTCCCAATTCCTGGAATCTGTGACTGTGGGACCTAACAAGGCAAAAAGGACTTTGCAGATGGGATGAAATCAAGGATCCTGAGATCGGGAGATGATCTTGGATTATCCTAGTGGGCCCAGTGTAATCACAAGGGTCCTTATGAGAGGGAGGCTGGAGAGTAAAAGTCCGAGAAGGAGACCTGATGGCAGAAGCAGAGGTCGGAATGATACGAGTCCATGAGCCAAGGAATGCAAGAAGCTTCCAGAAGCTGGAAAAGAAAAGGAAATGGAGTCTCCCCTCGGACCTCCAAATGAAACACAGCCCCACAAACACCTTGCTTTTAGTCCATTGATACTGACCTCAGACTTCTAACCAGCAGAAATGTGACATCATAAAGTAAGTTTGTGGTAATAAACTAAGCAGCAATGGGAAATGAATGCAGTTGGAAACAAACAACAGTGGAATTAGCACCTTGTCACCAACAGAAATCACAGATATTTTTATTTCAGGCTACAGTTACTCCAAGTATCTCAAAATATTATTTACAATCATCTTAACTTGAAATTTTAGTAGTTAATAGACCTGCTGCTAAATATTGATCTTAAAAGAATACATATATCACCATATCTGAGTTTTATAATAGTTTGATAATTGCATTCCGTATAATTAGCTTCCTTTGTAATCTTATGTATCTTATTTTATGCACAAAAAACATTATTCTGAGAGGGAATCCATGGGCTTTGCCAGAATACCAGCAGCGTTCATGGCACAAAATGTTTAAACACTCTTACTATGAATATTCCTCAGTTTATTTCATCATTCCTCCATAAAAAGATAATGATGGTTTTTACAATTTTAACAATTGTTTAAGATGGAGAAACATCCTATATCTGCCTTTTTTTTGCACATGTGAGAGTAATTCTTAGGGAGGGTAAATTCCAAGGAGTAGAATCGGTAGAATCGCTGCATCAAAGGACCTGTGTATTTTTTATTGTAAGGGATTCTGCCCAACTGCCTTCTATGATGCCAGTTACACTCACCTCTGCCATGTATGACTGTACCCCTTCCCTATATCCTAGCCAAGCCACTGCTTGGTATTTTCTAACCAAATGAGTGAGGATTATCTCACTGTCATTTTAGTTTTTATAACCCTGACTATCAAAATATTTTAAATTTATTTTTTGGCCATTTTCCCCCTCTGTGAATTGCCAATTCATATCTTTTGCCCTGTTTTGTACTAATTTTGTTTTATTTTTCTTTTGACTTGTGGAATCTCATTTATTCTGATTATTGTCTATTATACATATTGCAAGTATTTTCTCCTAGTCGATTGCTTTACCTGGATTAGTTTATGACATCTTTGTCTTAGGGAAGTTTTAACCTTGGAGGTAGACAGAATAATCCACCTTTTTTTGTGGCTTCTGCATTTTTATCTTAAGAGACTCTTACCTCCTCAACTGTTACAAACACATCCTCCAACATTTTCTAATATTTGTTTAGTTTATTTTGAAGATTGAATGTTTAATTTATCT
>NW_012103621.1:1180994-1200777 GCF_000951045.1 Mandrillus leucophaeus | reverse complement strand
GTGTGATCTTGGCTCACTACAACCTCTGCCTCCTGGCTTCAGGCGATTCTCTTGCCTCAGCCTCTCGAGTACTTTGGATTACAAGAACACACCACCATGCCTGGCTAATTTTTTTTGGATTTTTAGTAGAGATGGGATTTCACTATATTGGCCAGACTGGTCTTGAACTCCTGACCTCAGGTGATCTGCCCACCTCGGCCTCCCAAAGTGCTGGGATTACAGACATGAGCCACTGCGCCTGGCCCCCACAGTCCATTATACCACTCTTGTGACTTTGCATCTTCATAGCTTAGCTCCCACTTATAAGAGGACATGTGACATTTGGTTTTCCATTCCTGAATTACTTCACTTAGAATAATGGTCTCCAGCTCCATCCAAGTTGCTGCAAAAGGTGTCATTTCATACTTTTTAATGGCTGAGTAGCATTCTATCATAGATTTATACCACATTTTCTATCCACTCATTGGCCAATGGGCACTTAGGTTGGTTCCATATCTTTGAAATTGCAAATTGTGCTGCTATAAAAATGCATGTGCATGTGTCTTTTTCAGATAATGACTTCTTATCCTTTGGGTAGATACCCAGAGGTGGGATTGCTGGATCAAATGGTAGATTTACTTTTAGTTCTGTAAGGAATATCCATCCTGATCGTATTAATTTACATTCCCACCAGCAGTGTAAACATATTCCCTTTCGCCACATCCATGCCAATATTTTTTTTGACTTTTTAATTATGGCCAAGAATAGATTCTTTTTAACACATGGTGTTGGGACAAATTATTTACCATTTGGAGGAGGGAATAACCTGATCCTTATCTCACCTCCATCAAAATAAATTCTAGATGGATAAGGAAGTTTAATCTATTAGATTTTAGACGAACAGGAAGAAAACATGGATGGATATTTACCTGACATTGGAGTAAGGAAAGTATTTCTAAGCACTCTTTTCTTTAGAAAGAAGAAAGCACGAAGAAAAAGAATAACTAATCTAAAAACATAAAAATCAGGCCGGGCATGGTGGCTCACACATGTAATCTCAGCACTTTGGGAGGCCGAGGTGGGCAGATCACAAGGTCAAGAGATCAAGATCATCCTGGTCACCATGGTGAAATCCAATCTTTACCAAAAAAATACAAAAATTAGCTGGGCGTGGTGGTGCACACTTGTAGTCCCAGCTGCCCAGGAGGCTGAGGCAAGAGAATCACTTGAACCTGGGAGGCGGAGGTTGCAGTGAGCACAGATCAAGCCACTGCACTCCAGCCTGGCAACAGAGTGAGACTCCATCTAAAAAAAAAAAAAAGGAAAGAAAAAAAAATCAAACCATAACATATATCAAAATATCATAAACAAAATTTAAAATCAAACAACACACTAGGAAACTAGGAAATAATATTTGTAACATACATCACAGACAAGGTGAATAACTTACAAATCAATAAGAAAATCCGGAAACCCCATTAGAAAAAGGAGCAAAGGACATAAATAAGAAATTTACAATAGAAAACTACAAATAGCCAATAAATACATGAAAAATTTCAGTATCACTAGTAATAAAAGAAATCAAAATTAAAACAGTGAGACATATATTTTGCCTGTCATCTTAACCAAGCTTTTAAAAAATCATGGTACTTAGGGCTGGCACTGGTTCAGAGGAAAAGAAACTGTTCTACCTTATGGTGGGAGTATGAATTGTCACAATCATTCTGTGAGGCAATTTATTTATGTGGATCAAAGGCTTTAAAATGCCCATACTCTTTGATAAGGCAATTCCATTTATAACAATTTCTCCTAGGGAAATCATTAGAAATGTACACAAAGATTTATTTCCAAGGAGGTTCCTGGCAGCATAGTATACAATAACAAAAAAAAAAAATTAAAACAAAAAATATGAAGACAATTGATTTACAATCTCCAATACTACGGGATTTGTTAAATAGATTATGTTAGATTCATATGATGGAATGCTATGTGGTCATTAAAAATCATGTTCTGAAATCATATTTAATTTTAAGGGAAAATGCCCTAGGTGTAAAGGCAAGTGGAAATAAAAAGAATACTAGACTGCATCGATTGTATGTATGTATGATAGATTTCACCAATAAGTCTGCTCAATTCTGTGCCCACTTCCACCCACCCCTAACTTTCTGCTGCTTCTGCTGGGCAGTGCATCTTCCCCAGCACTGCCTTCTCTCCTGGGTGTCTCTGCCACTCCTATGGGATAACACCACCTTTGTTGGGCATGGCCCTTCTCAGCAGGTGCCATCACCCCCAACCAGGCTCCCAATATGTTCAGTCAAATCACTATCAATGCACGTGGAATCACCTAGTACTATAGGACCTTCGAGTTCTGGAATCCCAACTTGAGGTAGCCAGATGAAAAGAAGAGCATCTTGGGTGACACGTCCAAACCATGGGAAGTAGAGGGGTGTACTTGGAGTACAGGAATGACCACAGCCAGGATTTCAATGCCTTCTAACAACCCCCACCACTCCATTTCTCACCTCTGCTTCTCTTGATGGATTAGCTCTGCCTCCTGCTACTCAGATTGCTCTCTCCCACAGGGTGGGAAAGGTCCACCAACCCCACGATAACTTGGAGGATGACAGCTCATGGTGTTGCCTTCAAAGGATTGGCTTTTCTCTGTTCGTTACAAATAAAAATTCTCAGGGAAAGTTCCTGATTGGCTGGACCTGGGTCATGTGATCACTTGTGTAACTATACGGGTGAATACCATGATTGGTAGCTCCCACTCAAACCACAGGGTGGCATGGGATAGGAGATGAAGCAGCTCCCAGAAGAAGGGAACAGGTGCAGGCAGGCAGCCTATTCTTCTGTTCTTCTCTTGGGGAAGGGGATATGCCAAGAGTTCTGTCAATGTCCCCAAGGACTTGTAGAGCTTTTAGTCAAAGTGTTCTTTTCATTTTTGCTTAATTCCCCTCCATATTCCCAGTGACATACATATGCATTCATAGGTCAGGCTCATGGGATAACCTGAGTTATAATTCCCACTGTATGCTCAGCCTCACCTCTCCCACCTGGCTCTACAGCCTTATAACCACTTCTATTCATTGTATACATTTTGTGTGCCAAGCCCTCAAAGTACTTAACCTACCTATTACCAGCAAGGGCCCAGCTCAGCAGGTGGGGGTAAAAATGCAGACACATCTGTTAGTAAGTTTCCAATTATTTAAGTGCCCACCTATATTAATCGCACAGTTCAGTGACTCCATCTCAAGGCCTCAATCCTCATCACCTCTGTGTTATTCAAAAGCCCTAAGGAGTCAAACTTGCTTCCAAACACCAGTAGAGTGAGAGACAGAATGTTCCCGTTAAAGACTAGTCCTGTCTGCCTGGCGCAACCAGTCCATGCACAGGTGTAAATCCTGCCAGCACCACCTGAGCATCCAGGTACCAGCTCTTTTATTATGCAACACACACACACAAATGTCTTCCTGCCTCAGTAAGTTTGCCTGCTGGCCTTACATTTGCATTACTCTGAGGAAGCCTCACATAGATTCCCCATAAAGAGGAATTCTGCTCCATTTCTGTCTCTGGTCTATACAGAGAAATCACTCATAGCTTCTAGATATGAAAATACTGTCACTTGTGCCTTGTTACAGGTATTGTTATTTCATGCAACGGTCTTCAACAGTGAATTGGGCTCCACTATTATCCCACATCTTATAGATTAGGAAGCAGGAAAATGGGCCCAAGTCCACCCACCCACCCATGGTGGAGCCGGTATTCAGATCCGGGGCTGGCCCTGCTCAGCTGCCTCTTATCGCAGTATAAGTTTTCTTTCAGAAGGCACTTCAGTCCCAGAAGAAATGGTGGTGGCCCTGTGTCACCAGCTCATCAGCTATGCCAGAGCACGGCTGAATTCCAGAGCAGGACACACTCTGCACAGGCTGAGAAGCCCCCTGCACGCTGCATCATGTCTAGGGAAAGAAGACGGGGAAAACACGAGGCAATGCTAACCGTACATGTTGCTAGCTGGTGAGACTGTGGATCATTATTATTTCCTTCGTTATGCTCTTCTATATTTTCCAGGCTTCCAAAAAAAAAAAAAAAAACATGGATTGCTTTTATCATCCAAATAATGTGAAAGGGTATACACGTGTACCCTTTCATGTTAGATATGTATTTAAACATTAAACTTTCTGCACCCTAATACTAATAAATGCTAGTGCTTCTCCATCTCCTCCAGATCTTAGTGCTGTCCTTCAAAAAGCCCTGTCTGTCTGTCTGTCTCTGCTTTCTGTGTGTTGGGGTAATTGTCTGGACCCTCTGCAAATAAGAGCCATCCTCTCAACCATGCAGCACTTCACACCCACAGACTATTTTCACGGACCCTCTGGAGCAGGCATCAACATTTCCCTTTGACAGATAAGAAAACTGGGGCTCAGGGACGTTAACTGCTTTCCACAAGTTCACCTTGTTAATGGGGCCTCTCTACTCCTCCCCACATCAAAGGCACTCTGCCGTTAGTAGAAGTGGGAAGCAGGGCAGCCTTGTGAGGAAGGGCCTTGGTTTTGGAGTCAGCAGACCTGAGTTAAGATCCTGACTTGGTCATCACAAGCTGTGTTCCCTGGACACAGTAACTTCCCTTCTCTGGATCCCTATTTCCTCATCTGTAAAATGGGAGTAATTTAAAGTGCTTGCTTCATGAAGTTATTGTAAGATAGAAAAACTACACTCTCCTTCATATCAAAATGGCTACTAAAAATACAAAAATTAGCCAGGTGTGGTGTCACATGCCTGTAATCCCAGCTACTCTGGAGTTGAGGCAGGAGAATCACTTGAACCTGGGGAGCAGATGTTACAGTGAGCCGAGATCTCGCCATTGAACTCCAGCCTGGGCGTTACAGTGAGACCCCATCTCACAAAAAAAAAAAAAAAAGGCTGTAATAATTTTCTAAGCAGAAAATCACAGGTGTTGGCAAGAATGTGGGGAAACTTGAGCCCTCATACATTGCTAGTGGGATTGTAAAGTGGTACAGCTGTTATGGAAAACAGTTTGGTGGTTCCTTAAAAAGTTAAACGTAGAATAATCATAAGACCCAGCAATTCTACTCCTAGACAATCGAAAACAAGTGCTCAGACAAAACTTTATACATGAATGTTCATAGCAGCACTATTCGTAATAGCCAAAAGGCATTAAAAATATACATGTCCATCAACTGATGAATGGATACACAGAATGTGGTACATCCATACAATGAAATACAATTCAGCCATAAAAAAGGAAAGGGCCGCTACATGCCACAACATGGATGATCCTCAAAGACAGTATGCTCAGAGGAAGAAACTGAACTCAAAAGGCTACATATTACATGATTCCTTTCACATGAAATAGCCAGAATAGGCAAATCTGTAGAGACAGAAAGCATCCTAATGGTTGCCAGGGGCTAGAGGGAAGAGGGCATGGGGAGGGACGGCTGAATGGGTATGGGTTGATGAAAACGTGGTAGAACGTGATAGTAGTGATAGTTACACAATTATGTGAGTGTATTTAATGACACTAAGTTGCACACTTAAAATGGTTACAATGGTAAATTGTATATTATATGTATTTTACCATAATAAAAAATAAGAGACAATGTCAGTGGAACTCACAGTGCTGAACCTGGCCTGTAGTAAGTGCAATAGGAGCTAATGTTTCAGGCAGATGGTGGAGACAGAACTTCTGAACTCCAAGCAGCCAGCTTCTGCCATGGGCTGGACAGGAGGGGATGATGAGAGGTTTCCTGAGGCTTAGGCTTCAGCCCCAGACCCCAGCTGCTGTCTGAGGGCCTGAGCTGGATCACGAGGAGCTCTGGAACCTCAGTCTGCATCTTGGGTGGCTCTGAGCTAACAACAGCAGACAGATCCGGCAGTTTCCTTGGCACCTTCCCCCAGCTTTGCACCCCAAATGCCTGTCCCTAAAGCTCAGGCAAGAACAGGAGACAAAGAAAGAAGCGGAAAAGAATGCTTATCCCAACGCCTGGTGCAGAACCAGCCTAACCATCCACCTCTTGCTCTCCAGGAGAGGGACAGCCCATGAGCAAGATGTAGTCCCAGACCTCAACACATTGGATGCCCTGGAAATGCTCACTTGAGGTGAACCCAACAGCTCTAGCCTCCCAAGAGCCTAAAGCCAGAGGTGAGCAGGGAGAGAGAGAGAGGACTTGAGTGGAAGACTTGAACCTCTGTCTCTGGCAGGGTGAAGCACAGAGGCCAGTAAGTGTCATTGCCCTCGATCCCAGTCCACCCTGGGAGCAGTGACAGAGGAAGCAATGCAGTGAGCCATATCACATGGGTCTTCTTTTATGCCAGCAGCACCAAGGACAGCGCAGGAAAGGCCCTCCTGACAGAATTCACCCCAGGAGATCCTCAGGGCCAGGACAGAACAGCCACTCCTCCTGAGACTTCCCAGGTTAAGCAGGCTGCCCAGAACCCGGAGTTTACCTATTTTCTTCCTTCCTTCCTTCCTTCCTTTCTTCCTTCCTTCCTTCCAAGTACACTGCCCTTCCCCCAAAAGAGAGATTCAGGATGCTGGAGGGAGAATGAAATGATTGAGTCAGGAGCTGCCTTCCTCTCAGCCTGCAGAGCCCATAAGCAAACCCCATTTGAGTCCAGGGGGCGAGCAATCCTGCATTCAGAGAGCAAGGCGAATGCTCCATATTCCATTAACCCTGGGCACGGCTGGCAGGAGGCTGGCAGGGTGTCCGGGGTGAGGTAGAGGAAAAAACCTCCTGATTTTCTTCCTGGCTTCAAAATGAAGGAAAGTCTGCAATTCTCCACCAGGAGCCAGAAGCCCTTTTCTTACCTGTGATAATGGTGAGGGTTTGTTTTCTTTCATTTAGACTCTCTCAAACTTAATTTAAAGTTTCTCTTTTTTAAATATGTCCTAACTGGAGAGTGAACAGCAAGGAGCTGCCAAAGGAAAGTGGAGATGGAGAGATGATTGCCTGAGCAGATATTGCAGCAGCTGAAATGAAAAACTGTCCCTGAGAGAGCTTGAGGGAGGGAGGAGAGTGCTCAGGGACTGGGATGGGGAGTACAGGGTGGAGGGGGACCCCCAAAGAACCCCAGCCAGCGAGTACTGATTGGGTGTTGATTTCCCCAAAGCCCATATTCTAACACCACCCGGATTTGAGGGGTAGGGGCAGGGAGTGACCTCTCCCACCTTGAGTGTTGTCTCAGCAGGAAGAAGATTCCAGGTGACTGCTTTCTGGTCTCAAAGCTGAGTTTTTCTTTCTCCTGACCCTAGCACAGCCAGGGAGTGAACAGGGGGCCTCAGCTCCCCTCCCAGGTGACTCTTGAGGGATGCTGGCAGAGCAAGTGGCTGAAGGTCAGCCTTGGCCACAGCTGCACACCCCCAGCCTGTGCCAGCCTCAAGACCACCTTCTGTTCCCCGGGCCCACCACCATCATCTTAGTTCTTGCCTGTGCCTAAGGGCAGTCCTAATGTCTCCTCCTGGGTCTGGGATAACTTCAAAGACTTCCAGTCAATGCCATTTTGCTTAAATTGATCACAGTTCATTTTTGTTACTTTCAAGCAAGAACCAGGTTGACCCGGACTCACCCAAGGACCAGATGTTCCATCTCCATTTGACATTCTTTCATTCCAACAGTCTGTGCATTGATGAGATGAGTGGAAGTCAACACGCAGAGAGCAGGGCCCTGGTGCTAGGTTTGTTTTGACAGCGTTGATCTCCTTGCCTTGTTGCCACCCTGGAAACACTTCTCACCACCCCCGATTACAGCTCATCTCCTCCTTTCCCAGAAAAAGTGGGGCCGTGTATGTCCTTGACTGCTGCATTGTAGCTTCCCTTCGCAGTCAGTCAAAGGCCTCTCTGGCTTTGCTGTGTCCTGCAGAGAACTAACTGGTCCCCACGGTCTCCCTCCAGCAAGTTCTGCTCACCTTCAGGTCCTCCTCGCTTCTCCTCTCTTCCTCGCGACCCGGATATGCCATGCAACAACCCAGTTCCGGGGATGCACATGATGAGGAAAGCCCTCAGCTGGAGTCCGGGGGCCCCAGCTCTGGTCCTTGTTTGCTCTGTGACATGGCAAACCTCAGTCTCCTTGGCCTCAGTTTCCCTATCAATAAAAAGATGGGGCTGATGTCCCATCAAGATCTCATCCCTGGTGAGGAGGGAGTACTGCCGAGAAACAAACTGCAGTGAGATGTTCAGATTTTCCCCCCTGGGTTGTTGACCACGAAGCCTCCTAACTGTCCCCCTGCCTCCAGTCTCATCCCACCTGCTCCATCCTCTGTAGTCTCCACATCAGGTTTTGCTACTCCTTTGCTGCCACTCACCATGGCCCCATTCATCCAGACTGGCAGTGACATTCCAAATATTTAACAGAGGAAGACACCCTGGAGCAGATCCCGGGGGTTCCCTGCTGTGACAGGGTGAACCCTCTAGTGACTGGATCATGGGGAGGGCGGGTGGGGGAAGCCCAGGACGGACGGCGGCTCTTCACCAGCAGGAACATTTCAATAGATCACCTATCGAGCAGCCACACCGTTCAGCTCCTCTACCCTTCTGCCATCGGCAACCAACGCCCTGCATTCAATCCCTTCTGCCCTAAACGTTTAGAGGTTTCTGTTTTCCTGGCTAGATCCTGGCTGATATAACATCCAACATCAGATTTCCTCTTAGGGAAGCAAATGTCTTTGTATAAGAAAATACCTTGATAAGGCACTTGGGGGGAGGTAACATCCTAAGGGTATGATTTGACAAGAGACAAGGAACTGAAAGAGATAGCTAAAATGCTCTGCATGGGAAACAAGCGAGAACTGGGAGGTAGGGGAGAGAGGGAAAGAGCAAAGGAGAAAATAATAAAACAATGTAACAGGAGGTGGATGCTCAGATGGTGGAAGCTGAGGGGCTTCTAGGAATGGAAATATCAAAGATGGACTTTTACACTGCTGGCGGTTTTGCAATCTATAAATGCCTTCTCCTATCCTTTGGAAATGTCTGCTACCCACAGAGACTTTGTGTGCCCAGCTATGCTTTGTTTTAGGGGTGAGGCTGATTTTTTTAATGAAACACAAAGGAAAAGATTGAGGTCCATGTCTGGGCTAACTCAGGGTGGAACTGACAACACCAGCAGGCAGTAAGAAGATGCATAAACTGCATTAATTCAATGCAAACAGGAGCTGAGAGCTAGAAATGACAGTGAGAATAAGAGCTAATCTTTCATAGTGCTTACCATGCACCAGGCTCCGCTCTGAGCATTTGCACAGGAACTAACTCATTTAATTCTCACAACAACCCGATGAAATCAGTACTATTATTATCAGCCTTCTACAGATGTGGAAACAGAGCAATTCAGTAGCGTCAGTTGCTCTAGCAAGAGATAGAGCTAAGATCTGAACATAGGCAGTCTGACTAGAGTGTGTGCTCTTAACCACCCTCTGTGAGAAGCCCGCCAGGAATGCGCAGAGACCTCAGGAGATTTTTGGTGTACAGTCTGTTGAATGAGGGTTTGAATCGAGCTGACCTGGATCTTAAGGGCAGGAAGAGTCTAACTGGCACCTGGGTTTATCTATTCTACCATCAGTCTCTGGGACTAGCTCTGAGCTCCCCCAGGGCAGGGACCACATTTTATTCCTCTGTGAACTCAGATCTTCCACAAGGCCTGGCAGAGTAGGAATTAGCTCCAGTTCATTTTGCTTGGGTAAGTAAGTGAAGGGTGGAGGGGTGGGGTGGGCGGAAAGAAAGACCTAAAGGAAGCCAAAATGTTCATCTGGACCAGGCGAAGGCTGAAACCAAGGCAAGGGAGATGTTTGTCACCTTGTCACCTCCCCTCCCCCAGTGCTAATTCCAGCGCTGCCACCTCCCATGCAGACGTGAAGCTGTGGATTTTTCCTAATTGAGAAGGAAAACATCTTCTGTCTAGTCAAGGCAGCAACATCAAGGCAGGGCTGTGAAGGCAGTGCCGCGCAGGCTGGCACCACACACTCGCCGCATTTCAGAGCTGCTTTTCTTGCTGCTGCCGTGCGTTTAACTCTTCCTGTGTTTTAAAATGTAAGAGCCATGACACCCGCTTTGAAAGCCCCAAGGAGAGGGAGTGATGGTATCTCAACAGGAACAGCTCTGCTGGGGGATGTGGAGGGGATGAGGGGTCTCTACAGCAAAGAAGTAGTCGTCTCTTCAGTCTGGCCTCTTCAGGATCTATTCTAGCGTTCTTTATTTCATTTTCATGTGATAAAAATTGAGATATACAACTCTTGTCTCAGCTAACACGGGCGGCAGTAAGACAGAAAGAGCTTTGTCCTCCCACGTGGGCGGGCGGCAGGCAGGAGACAGGCTCTGGGGAAACATCTTTGGGGACTGTGGGAATAGGAGTTTCTCCTTCTTTTTTTTTTTTTTTTTTTTTTTTTTTTTTTTGAGACAGAGTTTCACTCTTGTCACAGGCTGGAGTGCAATGGTGCGATCTCGGCTCACTGCAAACTCCACCTCCCAAGTTCAAGCAATTCTCCTGTCTCAGCCTTCCGAGTAGCTGGGATTACAGGTGCCCACCACCACGCCCAGCTAATTTTCATATTTTTAGTAGAGATGGGGTTTCACCATGTTGGCCAGGCTAGTCTCAAACTCCTGACCTCAAGTGATCCACCTGCCTCAGCCTCTCAAAGTGCTGGGATTATAGACGTGAGCCACTGTGCCTGGCCAGGAGATCCTCCTTGATCATCCCCTTTCTCCTGTGCATACAAACGCACACGCATATGCACACACACACTACCCACACAGTGCAAGCACACGCACGCATACACAATCGTACTCCTTACTCCCATGGCAGGTCCTGGTTCACAAGGAACCAGAATTCCAGATTTGCCCAGGTTCTGCCAAGGTCCAACGGATGGGAAGGTTAGAGGTCTGTCCCAATGACCTCTCCAGACACCTCACCTCCTCCGTAGAGCCGAGCACTGCTAGTGTTGCTGGGATCAGGAGGCAGATGAAAGCCGAGGCACCAGTAGGGGGCTGTGTCAGTATCTAGGCAAGGGATACTGCTGGCCTGGACCAGAGCAATAGTATTCACAAACAGAAAGGAAAGGGCAGAGTCAAGAGATATTTGAAAGTAGACCTGGGGCCGGGCGCAGTGGCTCATGCTTGTAATCCTAGCACTTTGGGCGGCCGAGGTGGGTGGATCACGAGGTCAGGAGATGAAGACCATCCTGGCTAACACCATGAAACCCCGTCTCTACTAAAATTACAAAAAAAAATTAGCTGGGCATGTTGGCAGATACCTGTAGTCCCAGCTATTTGGGAGGGTGAGGCAGGAGAATGGGGTCAACCCGGGAGGCGGAGCTTGCAGTGAGCCAAGATTGGGCCACTGCACTCCAGCCTGGGCGACAGAGCGAGACTCTGTCTCAAAAAAAGAAACAAACAAACAAAAAGACCTGAAAGCACCTACTCATTGGAGGGAAGTAGAAGAGCAAGAGAAAAGAAGGACTCGATGGGGGACCACAGGCTTGGGTGATGGCTGATAGGGGTGACATTCCCTGACACAGAGAGCCCTGGGGAGGAAGACAATGAACTTCGTATTGGACATGGTGAGCTTGAAGAGCATCCAAATAGAGATGTCCAGTGGGCAGTTGGATATGAGGTCTGGCGCTCAGGAGAAAGGTCCCGACTGGAGATGGAGATTCAAGAGTCCTTGGCATACAGATGCAATCATGGTCACCCACTGGATGGTCTCATCCACGGAGAGTGTGAGGAGCAGAGACAACCAAGGGCATCAATATTTAAGATACTCAGCTATGAGAAAGATGAGCTGAGAAGCTAGGGCCAGATGTTGGGCAGAAATCTGGGCGACAGTGGTGTCTTCAAAGCCAAAGGCATGTCCAAAGAAAGTAAGTGTGATCGCCAGTCCCAAAGGCTGCAAGGAAGTCAGGCAAGATAAGGACCAAAGTGTGTCCAATCAGGTCATCAAGGATGTCACCTGGTAACCTTGGAAAGGTCTTTGTGGGAGCAGAAGACCAATTACACAGGCATGGGAGAAGAGAAGTGTGGACTGCTCAAGAAGCCTGGATTCAAGGCAAGGGAGAGACAGGGTCACAGCCAAAGAAGCCACCAGGCCTAGGGAGGGAGGTTGTTATTTGTCTGTTTGCTGGCTTCTTTCTACAATGGAAGAGCCTTTAGGAGGTTTCTAGGCTAAAGGGGGCAAGGCAGTAAGCAGAGAGAGATTGTGATATAGGAGAGAGGAGTTTCTCATGGAGAAAGGCCCGTGAGAGAAGGTGGAGGGATGCAGTCAAGGGCCCAGGGGTTGGGGGAGGAGTCAAGGGTGCAGGGAAGGTTGACCAAATAGTGAGAGGAAGAGCAGCTTGTCTGAGGAATGGTGTGAGGACAGAGACAGACATAGAGCAGTGTGGTGGGACAGGGGGCTGAGGGAGCCTCAGTCCCAGGAAGACCTCAATAAAAGGAAAGTAAGAGGCTGGGCCTCTGCCTGGAGAGACTGGGACAGGAGGAATCTTGGGACAGTAGTGAGGGCTTTCAGCAATTCCTGAGAACAGGAAAGGTGTCTGAGCAGGGACAGGAGGGAGCTCGGGCCCTTCCTTCATTGCAGCTGTTCACTGCTCTGTTTTGTGATGTCTGTTTCCTGCAGCCTCAAGGCCAGAAGCTTATTAAACCTTCTCAAGCCTGTCTGGGGTCAAGGAAGCTGAGGGGTCAGTGGGGAAAGGAAAACTCACTCTAGCATGAGGGAGAATTCCTATCAGCCTCTCTAGCAATGCCGTGGCATACTGTGGGAAGTGGTGAGTTCCACCTCAGTCAGGAAGTTGAAGCCAAGAATCTCAGCTGGGGCCAGACACTATGGCTCATGCCTGTAATCCCAGCACTTTGAGGCCAAGCGAACTCAGGAGTTCGAGACTGGCCTGGGCAACACAGCAAGACCTTGTCTCTACTAAAAATTAAGAAAACAAAAATTAACTGGGTATGGTGGTACACACTTGTAGTTCCAGCTACTTGGGAGGCTGAGGCAGGAGGATTGCTTGAGCCTGGGAGATTGAGGCTGCAGCGAGCTATGATTGCACCACTGCACTCCAGCCAGGGCAACAACACAAGATCCTGTAAAAAAAAAGAAAAAAAAAAAAAAGAAAAAAATTCTCAGCTGGGATCTGTAGTGGGGATTCCCACCTTTGGTGGGTCATTGAACTACTACCCTCAATGTCCTGTCCTGTCATGGGTTCTAAAGGCATGGGATGGGGTGGGACTGTTGCCCCCAGGTGGGGAAGGATAATGCTAGATATGGCCAGGCCAGTGTCCTGTTGACACCTCCCTCCATCCCCCATGGCTCCCCATGGCTCTTGGGAGCACCTATGACCCTACCCATCCTGATATTCTGAGAAGCCCTGCCCACTCAGGTTCATTTCCTGTTAAATTCAATCAATTAATGCCTCCTTTATCTTTAGATCATCCACCTGAAGGATCTGGTCATTTTTTATTTTCCTATTATCTTCAAATAGAGAAACTAAGGGTCAGAGAAGTTAGGACTTTTCCCCAAAATCGCAAAGCCAGTGGGGGAGCAAAACTATACCCTATGGCTCTGGGTTTTGTCCCATCTATTCCACTCTACAGCTAAGGCTACTGCCCCTACTATGAAGAGCTCCTGCCCAGCCCTGAGCAGGTGCATCAATCCTTCAGCCGCATCACTGAGTAGCTGCCATCTGGAGCCTGTTGGGATGGACCCTGGATGGCCAAGAACCTCAAGTATCTGCTTTCTTCTCCCTCTGCCTCAAGCATTGAGCCAGAGAACCCCAAACCCAGTCGAGTGTCCTGGCCCTTTCAGCCAAGGGACACTGCTCTTCCCAGCTCCCAATAATCCTCATGAAACCTCATAAGGGAGGTGTCCCTACCTTACACATGAGAAACTGAGGCTCAGAGAGGTGAAGTATCTTGCACAGCCAGAAGTATCCAGGTTAGATCAAGACTGCAAGTCTCCTAATCCCCAAATTTGTGTTGGTTTCCTTCCACCCCACTCCCTCGCTGGCTCCCCAGAAAGCGAGGCATTATCCACCCTCTAGTTAGGTGGCAAATGTCCAGACATGAGGAGTGTCCAAGGGGCTCAGCCCCCACTCAGGATGAGCATTCATTTGAAAATGCACGTTCTCTCCTTGCTTTCCTGTTGGGGTCTCTTGAGCGGCACCTTAAGAAAGCTCTGGGCAAGAGCAGAAAGGCTTAGGTTGCTTGGTTTAGAGCTAGGCAGACAGATCACTTGCTGGAGATCTCTGAGGGCTGTCAGGGGACACTGGAGTGGCCACATTGTAGGTGGTCCCTGGGGCCATAGCTAAGACCAGTGGGGGAGACCAGTGACGGTAGCAGTGGAGAGATTTTTAGCTCAGTCTAAGGAAGAATTTCCCAGAGCAAGGATTGCTGCTGCATGATGGAAAGTCTCACTTTAGGATGGAGTGAGTCTGGTGAGGAGGGTGCCCACCCATCAGGCATCCCATAAAGAGATTCTTGCCACAGTTAAGAGTCAAACTAAATGATCCCAAATGCCCTTTTTCACGCTGAGATCCTGTGGTTCCACAAAATGCCGCATGTGGATCTCATCCCTCTCTCCCTCCCCTCCGCCCCAGCCCACCAGTCTCACACTTGCATCTGCATCCTCTTTTATGACATGAATATTTAAATGTCATCTGATTACATTATGCATCATGAGTCAGGAAAAAAAAATGGGTCCTGAAAGCCTCCCCTCTGCCTGTCTGCCCCCGATCCCCACGTCCTGCAGGGACCAGAAAGATAATCCACAAGTCACGGTTTCTGGAGTTCTTCTCTCCCACCTGCACCCCAGCTCCCCTCTCCTGGTGGTCACAAGTAGACCAGGAGCAGGCGCCACCTGATCCTGAGCAGCAGGGGGCAGCTCCCCAGTCACAGGCAGTAGAGCCTGGCAACTCAAGGTTTTTGTCACACAGAAGGCCCCACATCAGGGTCATGCTCCTCCTTTTTATGCCCCCTCCCCAACTACACGCCCAAAACATGGCCCCATGGCCATCCACCTGTGCCAGCTCTTCCTCTCTTCGTGGCCATCCCAAACTAGAAGCAGACAGTAGCATCCTGTCCCTAAGGCTTACCTCGTCTTTAGTAACGTCACCTCAGCATTTCAGTAAACAGGCCTGGCTGAGGCTGGAGGAAGGAGGCAGAACTGTGTGCATAACCATAGTCAAGGGGGCCTCCGTTGTGGGGCTGTGACCTGCAGCCAGGCAGAAAGGGAGGTAAGGAGCAAATGTCCCACCTCTCTCTCATCTCACCCTCTGATCTCCTGTCTGTGCTGCCTATTGGCCAAACCCAACTGAAGGCCAGACACAGAGGAGTGCCCTGAGGTCAGAGGTGTTCACAGAGGTCAGGCCAGGGACCCACAGCAGGGTGGCCAAGGGTAGGCACAGGACCTGGAGGGACGAATGGAGAAGACCCAGCACCCCAGTGTCCTACTCCTTCCTCGGCTCTCCCTTGACCTCCCCGCCCCCACCCCCAACCTTTCTTCTCTCTCCCATTTTCTCTGCAGAAAAACCAGTTCCTCTCACCTTCTCATGCAGAACAGTTGAGCCAATTAGTTGTTCTTATTGCCTTGGCTCCTGTCAACATGCTGCCCTCAGGATCTCACCTTCTAGCCGAGGCAGCTTAGCAAGGTATTTCCCTAAATGAAGACCCTAAGAGGAATTGTGCTGTCAAGCTGTTAAGTAATCTTTGTTTTTTCCACTTTAGCTACAAAAGAATGGAGACAGGGAGGTGTTCCCAAAGGGAGGAATGACTGTCCTCTCCCAGAATCCTCTCTGCCTCGGTCTGGAAGCAAAGGGATGGGCCTTTGTGGCCCCTGCCAGGCCTCTGTAGTCCTTGGTGGCAACTGAATCCCTGCCTTGCCTCCTCTCACCTCCTCCCCAGAAAAAGTGGGGAGTTCCCTTAGGCCCCCCACCCCCAGGATCAGCACTTATAGAGCTACCATTGCTTCCCATTCTAGAGCCTTCTCTGATCCCAAATAGCCCCACTCCCGCCCTTGGGGGTGTGTCCCCCCAACTCAAGGGGTAGCTCGACCCTGGAGGATGGAGCCTCCTGCTCCTCCCCACCTCTCAGACCCAGGGAAGCAAATGAAGGTGAAAATAAAGGCTTCCCGCTGGGGTCTGAGGTCTCTTCTCCAGGAGCTGCTTCACCAGCTAAATACCACCCTCTCAATGTTTGGTAATGACCTTTTTCAGTCTCCACTTTCCTGCCTTGGTATTTAGAGAGCAACCTGGTCTCTGGGGAGGAAAGGCAACTGAATTCTTATTCATGGCACTTCAGAAGGCTGGCCCCAAAAAGAGAAAAGAGAAAAGACTCACCTCTCCCCTCCGGAGGCTGACGCAACCAGAGCCATAATTCTTCCTGCCCTGCAGCAGCGACTCCGGAAGGTGCCCACAAAGCCGCTTTGTGACAGCTGTCACTCAGGCTTTCCAAACTAGCACGTGAAGGCGTGTGCCCGCACCAGCACATGAGAATGTCCGTGAGTGTCCTTGCACATGTGTGTGTGCCAGTGAGAAAATGGGCCTCACCTGTGTGGGCCAGGGCAGGTGGGGTTTCAAGTGCGGACACAGGGCCACAGGTATGTACGGGAGTTGCATGTATGTCCAACCATGTGTATGTAAGTGGGGAACATGGATGTGCTTATGTGCATGCCTCTGGGGGAGTCAGAAGTATCATCATGTATTTGTGCACAGTGGGCTCAGGTGTGTTTGTGGGCACCTAGATAGGCACAGGCTGGCCCTACTGAGGCATTGGGGACTACAGGTCAATTTCTGCAGCTGGGGAACTGTCCGAAACAGAGAAGTGCCTGTGGTTCTCCAGGGAGCCAGGCAGGGGTTGTGTGGGGTAGGAGGTGCCCTGCTCCACTTTCCCCAAGCCCTGCACACATCTGACCTGTCGTCCAAGACCCTAATCCCAGGCCCTCAGACTCGCTCCTGCTACCACCACCCTGGGTCTTGCTTTCCCCCTCATTCCGCTGCTTGGATACAAGGAGCTTTCAGAGCCAGTGAGCCTGGCCCTGCCCAGGTCCTGGTACACTCTGTGCCACCCACCCTGCCTTCCATCAATCAAGAGCTGCCTACTCAGTCTCCCTGAAGGAGACAGGTCGACTCCAGCCCGAGAGCTGAATTCTAGTCAGCCAGCCCCTGACAAGTGTCCCAGGTCCTAGTATAGCACCTAGCAGGGGGCACACTCCCTGAACACATGTAGAATGGATAAGTATAGCATGTGAGTGCACGTCCCAGGCAGAGGGGAGAGACTATGAGGAAGCCACGGAGTGAGCAGCGGGCTGCGACTGGGGAGCCATTGCAGGGCGGGGATTACATTCAGCAGCGGTGGATAGGTAAGCCTGGTGCTTGCGCAGAAAAAGGTCAGGACTATAAATTTAGACTTGGGGTTGTGTTGTGGATCCTGTGGTGCTGCCTAGATCCCCCAGTCAGGATGGAAAAACTCATTTCCCCAGCTGCAGGCGACATCGGCTGCTGTCAGTTGTAGCTGGGCCAGTCTTAGGAATTCCCTTTGGTAAAAGGAAGCAGCCACACACAAGGTGATGCCCCCTCCCTAGGGGCAGCTCACCTCCAGTGACCGGCTGCTGCAGGGACACAATAGCTAAGTTCTGGCCTCAATTCAGGAGATCCCTGAGGGAGCTCCCGAGGTCCAGGGTCCCCCCGGCCAATTGCCAAGGCCTTTGGTTGAACTACGTCTCAGTGTAATCCTGCCGTTGCTGTCCCAGCCCTTCCTCCCCGTCAGGTGTTGTTCTCATGAATGCTCCCCACTTAGCTTTCTGCCAGCAAATCTCCATCTCAGAGTCTGTTTCTGAGGAAGCTGACCTAAGTCAGCCATCACCGCTGCGTGCGTGTAAGATAAATGTAGGGAACTGGAGAGAGAGCCTGGGGACCTTGCGCACAGTGAGAAAGGAAGGGAAGGAGAAAGGAGGAGAGGGAGGCAGGGAGGGGACCAAGATGAGAAACAAGGGTGGATGAGCTTCAGACCAAAGAACTGCCCTGAGATAAGGAGGGAAAACCAAAAGATCCTACTGTCAGGAAGTCGGAAGAGCAGAATATTCAAGGAGGGAGTGGCAATAGCACCAAACTCCACAGAGAGGTCCAATCACATTAAAAAAACTAAAAAAAAAAAAAAAAAAAAAAAAAAAAAAAAATCTGTATTAGTCAGGGCTCTCTAGAGGAACAGATGTATATATAAAGAGGAGTTTATTAAAGAGTATTGACTCACATGATCACAAGGTGACATCCCACAATAGACCGTCTGCAAGCTGAGGAGTAAGGAAGCCAGTCCAAGTCCCAAAACCCCAAAAGTAGGGAAGCCAAGAGGGCAGCCTTTGGTCTGTGGTGGAAGGTCCAAGAGTCCCAAAGCTGAAGAACTTGGAGTCCGATGTTCGAGAGCAGGAAGCATCCAGCACAGCAGAAACATGGAGGCCAGAAGACTCGGCCAGTCTAGTCTTTCCACGTTCTTCTGCCTGCTTTTATTCTGGCTATGCTGGCAGCTGATTAGATTGTTATTGGGTTAGCACCCAGAGGTGGGTGGTGATGTTGGCCAGAGCGGCCTCCAGGGAGTGGTGGGGGTGGAAGCAGATGCCACTTAGGTGAGGAGCCCAAGGGAGGGGAAGTGATGGGGTGAAGGGGCTGAGATCATTCTTGGGAGAAGAGAAGGCAAGAAGGAAGATGGTGTCATGGCTGGAAGTGATGTTAGTATCATCATCATTGGTTTTAAGACTGGAAAGACTTGAGCATAAACCTTGCAAATTTTCCAACCAGAAGACTGTCTTCATTCATGGCCCCCAGAGACATCTCGATGTCTGATCATGTGGGTTTTTTCTTTTTTTCTTTTTTTTTCTTTTTGAGACAGAGTCTTGCTCTGTCACCCAGGTTTGAGTGCAGTGGCACAATCTTGGCTCACTGCAACCTCTGCCACCCGGGTTCAAGCAATTGTCCTGCCACAGCCTCCCAAGTAGCTGGGATTACAGGCGCCCGCCACCACATCTGGTAATTTTTGTATTTTTAGTAGAGACGGGGCTTCACCATGTTGACCATGCTGGTCTTGAACTCCTAACCTCATGATTTGCCTGCCTCGGCCTCCCAAAGTGCTTGGGTTACAGGCGTGAGCCACCGTGCCCGGCTTCCTGTGGGTTTTTCTTGTGCCAAAAGCAAAATTAATAACCCCAACCACTTACGCAAGAGAGATCCATTACTTTGAACTAAAAGGACACTCATCACTACAGGAACATACTACACATTAGTAAAAATAAGGTAGCAGCTGGTGACAGCCTCAGCAGACTGTTGGGGTCTCCCTGAAGCACCCACTCCCTTTTGGTCATTGTTTATCTGTCATTTGGCCTTGGAGGGCAGCCCAGAACGGAAGCTCAGAGGCTATTGTTCCTATAGTGAGGTGACATATGGAACTGCAGTTCCCAACCAAGGAACTCCCAAACTGCCCTTGTTTGGGTCAGTTTTGTGGTTTCTGTAGAACTGGAAGACTGCCACTTGCCATTAGCCAGACAAAGCATGTGGTTCAATTGCTCCTCCAATGCCAGTAGGCAAGGAGGAGGGTGGTTAGGCCAGCTTCAGGCAATAGGGAATGTCTGTGATTGGCTACTACTGCAGCACCTAAGAGCCCAGGCACTGGTGTCCAGCAGACTGAGCGTGAATCCTGGCCTTAACACTGTATTAGTTACAGTAAGCGAGACTTAAAATACACATGGTTTATTAGCTATCATGAAACACATAGGTCAGTACTGGTGTGGTGGATCTACGCATTCATCAGAAAATCCAGTTCCTGTCT